>NW_026712409.1:21543657-22008657 GCF_030504385.1 Musca domestica | reverse complement strand
ATGTATTTATATTGCCAAGATTTTTACTAGGTATATGCTCTAACAAAGGAATTATAGAAGTTATTTAAGGCTATTAAAGCCATGTTAATGTTTTATTGTTTTCTACCCCTCAGGCCATCTTAAAATGCACTAAGTATCCACTACACTCCTCTTAAAAGTGGTGGGTTAAAATATTTTAAAAAAATAAAAAAACAAGTAAGCAAAAACAAGTACAGTCGTGCGGGGCCGACTATGTTATACCCTACAACACTACAATATTTTAGAAGTCCCCTTATGTCCAAATCCATATTGGAAGATTTCGCTTTTGAAATTAGGATTTTGACTAGGACATTTGCCCAATATTTATGCACTTCGTCGGGCTGTTAGTTGTTGTAGTCCCTTTTAATTTGAACCCCTAAAAATATCTACTATATCAGTCAATGGAAATAGTATAAAAAAGCCAGAAGTTCGCCTTTTGTGTATTTCAGATATCGCCTGTAAGTAATGTTGGTATTTTTTTACACAAAATTAGTGGTCCATTGTGCCCGCTGTCCTAAACTCTAACATTATGCGTGTCCTTTGGTTTCTATTTCTGACATTTATAATGACTGCAAAATCAGAAAAATTTTTAGTTGTTGGTCCAGTTCAACCACCTAATATATTGCGGATATCTTTGAACACAATAGGCCTAGCCCTTCTGAGCCCAACCCTAACCTTGTGAAAATTCTTTTCAGGATCGGACGATATTTGTAATACTTATATAATATACCCAACCTGTGTTGTAGGGTGAAAAAATATCACAAATTATTATAAGTCGAATTGAAAAAATCGCATGCGATAAAATATATGAAAATATAAAAAATGTCACAAAATACTACAAAATCTGAATTACCTTCATTATTGGCATATTTTTCAGCGATTTTTTTAGATTTTATTCTTTTATGTCAAGAGAGCATTCTGAGTTGACAAAATTTGTCAAAATCGGTCCAGCCATTCTTACTAACATCCCCTTCCTTTGTACATACACATTGTATATATTTCGCTATATATTACCGATATATTTACTATCGGCATCTACGTAACGGTCAGAATTGACCTGTTTGTCTATTTGTGATTTCGCCGGGATGAAAAATATTCGCTGTTTAATGGAAAATTTTGACTTTTATTTAACACAAATGTTATGGTCTATTTCACCCACTAAATATTATCCGATGACCATTAAAATTGGAAGGCTTCTGCCCAGCCCTAAGCTCTAGCCTGACCCTAGCCCCACCTCCAATCTAAATTTTGTGAAGATCGGACCATAATTGCGACCTGTAGAGTGATTACAAATTAACATGGACAGACGGACAGACGGACGGATGGACATACATAGCCAGATCGACTCAGCTCGGCGAAATAGGAAGATCCATATATACTTTCCTATGTGGGAAACCAAAATTTCGAGGTGTTACATAATTTTCGGCACAATCAAACTTATAATACCCCCAACACATAGTGTTGTAGGGTATAAAAAATAAATATATATCTCAGCGAGAATTAAATACTTGGGGTTATAAAGAAATTTGAAACCCTTAAAAAACAATAGATAATAGTAATAAACAAGTAAAAAACTGCTAAGTTCGGCCGGGCCGAAATTTTAATTTTAATCTCCACCATTTGAAAGGAATTTGAAAATTTTCAAAAAACTTCCGGAAACTACCACTAAAATGAAAACTGTTTTTTTTTTCATAGTTTGTAGTAGATCTCCCAATACTAAATTTGAAACGATTCCGGTGAATAATGTTGATGAAATCATCAAAATACCGAATATTGGGAGCTAAAAAGAAAATTGTTATAGGCTGTAGTAGCCATTTCGAAGTTCAAATACGAAATTTAAAATAATTCCCGTAAATAATGTCGCAGAAATCTTTAAAATACCGAATATCGGAAGAAATCGTTAAAAATCGTCATCCGATTTGTTATTTTTGTCCTCAGCAGCCGTAATATGCACTCTGTAAATACAATATTTGAGGAAATATATCAAATGCAGCTCAGAAATACCTTTGATAAATTTTATCGAGATCGTTTCAGATTTGGATATAGCTCCCATATTTAACTTCGTCCGATTTACATTTTATTGTACACCAAACGTCTAATATTTGCCCAAATAGGATGGAATTTGGCACATGCGACCGAATTAAGTCTAGAAGCTAGTATGTCAAATTTGGTGAAGATCGGTTCAGATATAGCTATAGCTCCCATATATATTGTTCATCCGATTTGTTGTATTTGTTACCCACAGCCGTAATATGCACTCTGTAACAGGGAAATATATAATATTCAGGGAAATATATCAAATACAGCTCAGAAATATCTTTGCCAAATATTATCGAGATCGGTTCAGGTTTGGATATAGCTTTTATATATATCTTTATCTGATTTCAAATTACTTTTGCTCCGAATTTAAAAGATAAAAATGCTTCGGCAATTTAGTTCTTTGAACTTTAAATAAAAATTATAATCATAGCGTGTATGATTAAATTCTCCCATAAAAACTTTTAATTGTTATGTGGAGCTCTACTAAATTAGCAAAGTGGTGTAGGGTATCATAAAGTCGACCCATCCCGACTTTAGGACTTTCTTTACTGGATTTTTTTTTGTACAGAATTTCAAGAGTTTTAAAGAGCTCATGCATCAGATCATTAATCAGGAATTTTTAACCAATTTTTGAATGTTACATAATGGATATTCTTAGCAAATTTTAGCTAGTCTCTTAATTGGACTCCAAGAGATCTTGGGATGTGGTCCTTGTAAACAATAAGAATATTTTAAATAATCCTTAATGGACTCGAAATTCGGTTTTTTAAGGAATTTTTAAAAGACTCTAAGAGAATATTTATATTTATTTAGGTCCGATACGAAATGACCAATATTGGCCCATTCTTTCGGAACCTATTCCATAAGGGGTTAAACATTTCAATAATCATAACAGAAGTCAATATATTTTTAATGTGCCAATGTACGATGGCAGATACTCTTTAACTTGTCTTAGTTAAAGTAGAAATATCTTGGGAATATACGTAATTTTCCCCAGCAAAAGCTCATGATGATCTCCCGACATTCCATTATGTGTGACTTCTACCTTAAAATTAATTTTTTTTCCCAAGTGACATTTGTAAAGCATGTTTATTATTTTTAGCATTACCAAGCTGTCATTTGACTTAACTAATTAAAGAATGTTAATTAACATACTCGGAAGTGTTTTTAATTAAAATATACTTCCCATGAGGACAAAAAAAAAAAAAAAACGCCAAACAGACAGCTGTTGATACGTGTGATGTGTTTTCAGAGAAATTTTCTATTAAATAAATCATTATTATCACCGACACCATGATAATCAAATCAGAAACTCTCTTTCCCCTCATCACTACCATCTTCCCGTTCCTCCACACCATTATCGTCATTAGCATCCCAAGTAAATGTTTGGTTTCTATTGTGAAAACATTTATTCCCCAGGCTTCGTAATTTCGGCTGACTTTTGAGGGCTGGCAAATGCTTTTCAAAATGAAACACTTGATAGCGCCAGCGAAGAGAGCAGTGAAGCGAAACAAAAATGCAAAAAAGCAAAGATCCGTTAGACAACAATAAGGTGTTAATTGTGTAAAACCATTTTAATCATTTCACTTAAATACACACACTTCACAGCCCTAATCTCAATCATCTTCGGCTCGGGGATGCACAAAAGGATTCACACTTGAGGGGTTTTTTACGTGGAGGTCGCAAATAAACAAAGGCTGGACCGTAAAGGTCATCAGATTAATGGGGCTCGTTTTTTAATAAAGGTAAAAGGTATTTTTCTTAGAAATGTCTTTAGAATTATGACACCATAAGAGGAAATCGAAAAAAGGTAGTCTTGTTAAATACAAGTTTGACCTTTTCGTTAGCTTGGCTTAAAACAATAGATGCAGTACAAAGAAGATTTTCTACAGAGGTAAGGAATTTTAAAAGCTCTATTAATTAGAATGACAAATGTGCGACACAAGATAATAATAATAATAATAATAATAATAATAATAATAATAATAATAATAATATAATAATAATAATAATAATAATAATAATAATAATAATAATAATAATAATAATAATAATAATAATAATAATAATATAATAATAATAATAATAATAATAATAATAATAATATATAATAATATAATAATAATAATAATAATAATAATAATATAATATAATAATAATAATAATAATATAATAATATATAATAATAATGATAATATTATTAATAAGTAATATATCATAATAATAATAATATAATAATAATAATATCCATAATAATATATAATAATAATACATAATAATAATAATATATAATAATAGAATAATAATAATAATAATAATATAATAATATAATAATAATAATAATATAATACTAATAATAATAATAATAATAATATAATAATAATACTAATAATAATACATAATAATAATAAATAATAAATATAATAATAATAATTAATAATAAGAATAATAATAATAATATTAATATCACATATATCGCGGATCAATGGAAAATTTGACTTTTATTTAACACAAATGTTATGGCCTATTTCACCCACTAATTATTAGCCGATGACCATAGAAATTGTAAGACTTCTGCTTAGCACTAAGCCGATGTAAACTTCCGTGCCATAATTGCGACCTGTAGAGCAACTGTAAAATCAGGAAATTTTCAGTTTTTGGTCTATTTCAACCCCTAAATATTATGCGATCAACTCCAAAAGCAATAGGCTTCTTTTCTGGCTCTAGCCCCACCTACGGACACACATAGCTAGATCGACTCAGCTCGGTGAGATAGGAAGGTCCATATATACTTTCTTATGTGGAAAACCAATATTTCGAGGTGTTACATAATTTCTGGGCCAATCAAACGTATAATATCCCCAACACATAGTGTTGTAGGGTATAAAAAATCTTAACTTTGTTTTCTAACTTCATATGACCTAAGACAAGTCTTAAATCTGCAAAGAGATCTGAGAGCTCTTCTACCTGTGACTTTTGCTAGTCTTTCGATAAGGGAAGTCTTTTAGGTGGTATTCTATCTTTAGAAGAGTACGCAAGGCCTTCCACTGCTCCCACATAAAAGTCTTCATTGAAGTGGAATTTTTCGGAGGAACTTCCCCGAGCCCCGAAATGACAATATTTAAGGAGTTAGGCCATTTTAAAGTATGCTATACTTCCTCTTTAAAAAAGTTATAACAAATAATAGCTAAAAACCCCGAAATGTCAATATTTAAGGAGTTATGGCTATTTTAAAGTATGCTATATTTTCTCTTTAAAAAAGTGATCACAAATAATAGCTAAAAACCCCGAAATGTCAATATTTAAAGAGTTATGGCCATTTTAAAGTATGCTATATTTCTTCTTTAAAAAAGTGATCACAAATAATAGCTAAAAACCCCGAAATGTCAATATTTAAGGAGTTATGGTCTTTTTAAAGTATGCTATATTTCCTCTTTAGAAATGTGATCACAAATAATAGCTAAAAATCCCGAAATGTCAATATTTAAGGAGTTATGGCCATTTTAAAGTATACTATATTTCCTCTTTAAAAAAGTGATCACAAATAATAGCTAAAAACCCCGAAATGTCAATATTTAAGGAGTTATGGCCATTTTAAAGTATGCTATATTTCCTCTTTAAAAAAGGGATCACAAATAATAGCTAAAAAACCCCGAAATGTCAATATTTAAGGAGTTATGGCCATTTTAAAGTATGCTATATTTCCTCTTTTAAAAAGTTATCACAAATAATAGCTAAAAACCCCGAAATGTCAATATTTAAGGAGTTATGGCCATTTTAAAGTATTCTATATTTCCTCTTTTAAAAAGTGATCACAAATAATAGCTAAAAACCCCGAAATGTCAATATTTAAGGAGTTATGGCCATTTTAAAGTATGCTATATTTCCTC
Source organism: Musca domestica (assembly GCF_030504385.1). NCBI lineage: Eukaryota > Metazoa > Arthropoda > Insecta > Diptera > Muscidae > Musca > Musca domestica. Next base: position 22,002,709 of record NW_026712409.1, on the reverse strand, counting down.
TTTTAAAAAGTGATCACAAATAATAGCTAAAAACCCCGAAATGTCAATATTTAAGGAGTTATGGCCATTTTAAAGTATTCTATATTTCCTCTTTTAAAAAGTGATCACAAATAATAGCTAAAAACCCCGAAATGTCAATATTTAGGGAGTTATGGCCATTTTAAAGTATGCTATATTTCCTCTTTTAAAAAGTGATCACAAATAATAGCTAAAAACCCCGAAATGTCAATATTTAAGGAGTTATGGCCATTTTAAAGTATGCTATATTTCCTCTTTAAAAAAGTGATCACAAATAATAGCTAAAAACCCCGAAATGTCAATATTTAAGGAGTTATGGCCATTTTAAAGTATGCTATATTTCCTTTTTAAAAAAGTGATCACAAATAATAACTAAAAACCCCGAAATGTCAATATTTAAGGAGTTATGGCCATTTTAAAGTATGCTATATTTCCTCTTTAAAAAAGTGATCACAAATAATAGCTAAGAACCCCGAAATGTCAATATTTAAGGACTTATGGCCATTTAAAGTATACAAATAATAGCTAAGAACCCCAAAATGTCAATATTTAAGGACTTATGGCTATTTTAAAGTATGCTATATTTCCTTTTTAAAAAAGTGATCACAAATAATAGCTAAAAACCCCGAAATGTCAATATTTAAGGAGTTATGGCCATTTTAAAGTATGCTATATTTCCTCTTTAAAAAAGTGATCACAAATAATAGCTAAAAACCCCGAAATGTCAATATTTAAGGAGTTATGGCTATTTTAAAGTATTCTATATTTCCTCTTTAAAAAAGAGATCACAAATAATAGCTAAAAAATCCGAAATGTCATTATTTAAGGAGTTATGGCCATTTTAAAATATGCTATATTTCTTCTTTAAAAAAGTGATCACAAATAATAGCTAAAAACCCCGAAATGTCAATACTTAAGGAGTTATGGTCTTTTAAAGTATGCTATATTTCCTCTTTAGAAATGTGATCACAAATAATAGCTAAAAACCCCGAAATGTCAATATTTAAGTAGTTATGGCTATTTTAAAGTATGCTATATTTCCTCTTTAAAAAAGTGATCACAATAATAGCTAAAAACCCCGAAATGTCAATATTTAAGGAGTTATGGCTATTTTAAAGTATGCTATATTTCCTCTTTTAAAAAGTTATCACAAATAATAGCTAAAAACCCCGAAATGTCAATATTTAAGGAGTTATGGCTATTTTAAAGTATGCTATATTTCCTTTTTAAAAAAGTGATCACAAATAATAGCTAAAAACCCCGAAATGTCAATATTTAAGGAGTTATGGCCATTTTAAAGTATGCTATATTTCCTCTTTAAAAAAGTGATCACAAATAATAGCTAAGAACCCCGAAATGTCAATATTTAAGGACTTATGGCCATTTAAAGTATACAAATAATAGCTAAGAACCCCAAAATGTCAATATTTAAGGACTTATGGCTATTTTAAAGTATGCTATATTTCCTCTTTTAAAAAGTGATCACAAATAATAGCTAAAAACCCCGAAATGTCAATATTTAAGGAGTTATGGCCATTTTAAAGTATGCTATATTTCCTTTTTAAAAAAGTGATCACAAATAATAGCTAAAAACCCCGAAATGTCAATATTTAAGGAGTTATGGCCATTTTAAAGTATGCTATATTTCCTCTTTAAAAAAGTGATCACAAATAATAGCTAAAAACCCCGAAATGTCAATATTTAAGGAGTTATGGCTATTTTAAAGTATTCTATATTTCTCTTTAAAAAAGAGATCACAAATAATAGCTAAAAAATCCGAAATGTCATTATTTAAGGAGTTATGGCCATTTTAAAATATGCTATATTTCTTCTTTAAAAAAGTGATCACAAATAATAGCTAAAAACCCCGAAATGTCAATACTTAAGGAGTTATGGTCTTTTAAAGTATGCTATATTTCCTCTTTAGAAATGTGATCACAAATAATAGCTAAAAACCCCGAAATGTCAATATTTAAGTAGTTATGGCTATTTTAAAGTATGCTATATTTCCTCTTTAAAAAAGTGATCACAAATAATAGCTAAAAACCCCGAAATGTCAATATTTAAGGAGTTATGGCTATTTTAAAGTATGCTATATTTCCTCTTTTAAAAAGTTATCACAAATAATAGCTAAAAACCCCGAAATGTCAATATTTAAGGAGTTATGGCTATTTTAAAGTATGCTATATTTCCTCTTTAAAAAAGTGATCACAAATAATAGCTAATAACCCCGAAATGTCAATATTTAAGGAGTTATGGCCATTTTAAAGTATGCTATATTTCCTCTTTAAAAAAGAGATCACAAATAATAGCTAAAAAACCCGAAATGTCGTTATTTAAGGAGTTATGGCTATTTTAAAATATGCTATATTTCCTCTTTAAAAAAGTGATCACAAATAATAGCTAAAAACCCCGAAATGTCAATATTTAAGGAGTTATGGCCATTTTAAAGTATGCTATATTTCATCTTTAAAAAAGTGATCACAATTAATAGCTAAAAACCCCGAAATGTCAATATTTAAGGAGTTATGGTCATTTTAAAGTATGTTATATTTCCTCTTTAAAAAAGTGATCACAAATAATAGCTAAAAACCCCGAAATGTCAATATTTAAGGAGTTATGGCCATTTTAAAGTATGCTATATTTCATCTTTAAAAAAGTGATCACAATTAATAGCTAAAAACCCCGAAATGTCAATATTTAAAGAGTTATGGCCATTTTAAAATATGCCATATTTCATCTTTAAAAAAGTGATCACAATTAATAGCTAAAAACCCCGAAATGTCAATATTTAAGGAGTTATGGCCATTTTAAAGTATGCTATATTTCATCTTTAAAAAAGTGATCACAAATAATAGCTAAAAATCCCGAAATGTCAATATTTAAAGAGTTATGGCCATTTTAAAATATGCCATATTTTCTCTTTAAAAAAGTGATTACAAATAATAGCTTAAAACACCGAAATGTCAATATTTAAGGAGTTATGGCCATTTTAAAGTATGCTATATTTCCTCTTTAAAAAAAATTGATCACAAATAATAGCTAAAAACCCCAAAATATCAATATTTAAGGAGTTATGACCATTTTAAAGTATGCTATATTTCATCTTTAAAAAGTGATCACAATTAATAGCTAAAAACCCCGAAATGTCAATATTTAAGAAGTTATGGCCATTTTAAAGTATGCTATATTTCCTCTTTAGAAATGTGATCACAAATAATAGCTAAAAATCCCGAAATTTCAATATTTAAGGAGTTATGGCCATTTTAAAGTATACTATATTTCCTCTTTAAAAAAGGGATCACAAATAATAGCTAAAAACCCCGAAATGTCAATATTTAAGGAGTTATGGCCATTTTAAAGTATGCTATATTTCCTATTTAAAAAAGTGATCACAAATAATAGCTAATAACCCCGAAATGTCAATATTTAAGGAGGTATGGCCATTTTAAAGTATTCTATATTTCCTCTTTTAAAAAGTGATCACAAATAATAGCTAAAAACCCCGAAATGTCAATATTTAAGGAGTTATGGCCATTTTAAAGTATTCTATATTTCCTCTTTAAAAAAGTGATCACAAATAATAGCTAAAAAACCCGAAATGTCATTATTTAAGGAGTTATGGTCATTTAAAGTATGCTATATTTCCTCTTTAAAAAAGAGATCACAAATAATAGCTTAAAACACCGAAATGTCAATATTTAAGGAGTTATGGCCATTTTAAAGTATGCTATATTTCCTCTTTAAAAAAAATTGATCACAAATAATAGCTAAAAACCCCAAAATATCAATATTTAAGGAGTTATGACCATTTTAAAGTATGCTATATTTCATCTTTAAAAAGTGATCACAATTAATAGCTAAAAACCCCGAAATGTCAATATTTAAGAAGTTATGGCCATTTTAAAGTATGCTATATTTCCTCTTTAGAAATGTGATCACAAATAATAGCTAAAAATCCCGAAATTTCAATATTTAAGGAGTTATGGCCATTTTAAAGTATACTATATTTCCTCTTTAAAAAAGGGATCACAAATAATAGCTAAAAACCCCGAAATGTCAATATTTAAGGAGTTATGGCCATTTTAAAGTATGCTATATTTCCTATTTAAAAAGTGATCACAAATAATAGCTAATAACCCCGAAATGTCAATATTTAAGGAGGTATGGCCATTTTAAAGTATTCTATATTTCCTCTTTTAAAAAGTGATCACAAATAATAGCTAAAAACCCCGAAATGTCAATATTTAAGGAGTTATGGCCATTTTAAAGTATTCTATATTTCCTCTTTAAAAAGTGATCACAAATAATAGCTAAAAAACCCGAAATGTCATTATTTAAGGAGTTATGGTCATTTTAAAGTATGCTATATTTCCTCTTTAAAAAAGAGATCACAAATAATAGCTTAAAACACCGAAATGTCAATATTTAAGGAGTTATGGCCATTTTAAAGTATGCTATATTTCCTCTTTAAAAAAAATTGATCACAACTAATAGCTAAAAACCCCAAAATATCAATATTTAAGGAGTTATGACCATTTTAAAGTATGCTATATTTCATCTTTAAAAAGTGATCACAATTAATAGCTAAAAACCCCGAAATGTCAATATTTAAGAAGTTATGGCCATTTTAAAGTATGCTATATTTCCTCTTTAGAAATGTGATCACAAATAATAGCTAAAAATCCCGAAATTTCAATATTTAAGGAGTTATGGCCATTTTAAAGTATGCTATATTTCCTCTTTAAAAAAGGGATCACAAATAATAGCTAAAAACCCCGAAATGTCAATATTTAAGGAGTTATGGCCATTTTAAAGTATGCTATATTTCCTATTTAAAAAAGTGATCACAAATAATAGCTAATAACCCCGAAATGTCAATATTTAAGGAGGTATGGCCATTTTAAAGTATGCTATATTTCCTCTTTTAAAAAGTGATCACAAATAATAGCTAAAAACCCCGAAATGTCAATATTTAAGGAGTTATGGCCATTTTAAAGTATTCTATATTTCCTCTTTTAAAAAGTGATCACAAATAATAGCTAAAAACCCCGAAATGTCAATATTTAAGGAGTTATGGCCATTTTAAAGTATGCTATATTTCCTCTTTTAAAAAGTGATCACAAATAATAGCTAAAAACCCCGAAATGTCAATATTTAAGGAGTTATGGCCATTTTAAAGTATTCTATATTTCCTCTTTTAAAAAGTGATCACAAATAATAGCTAAAAACCCCGAAATGTCAATATTTAAGGAGTTATGGTCATTTTAAAGTATGTTATATTTCCTCTTTTAAAAAGTGATCACAAATAATAGCTAAAAACCCCGATATGTCAATATTTAAGGAGTTATGGCCATTTTAAAGTATGCTATATTTCCTCTTTAAAAAAGTGATCACAAATAATAGCTAAAAACCCCGAAATGTCAATATTTAAGGACTTATGGCCATTTTAAAGTATGCTATATTTCCTCTTTTAAAAAGTGATCACAAATAATAGCTAAAAACCCCGAAATGTCAATATTTAAGGAGTTATGGCCATTTTAAAGTATTCTATATTTCCTCTTTTAAAAAGTGATCACAAATAATAGCTAAAAACCCCGAAATGTCAATATTTAAGGAGTTATGGCCATTTTAAAGTATGTTATATTTCCTCTTTTAAAAAGTGATCACAATAATAGCTAAAAACCCCGAAATGTCAATATTTAAGGAGTTATGGCCATTTTAAAGTATGCTATATTTCCTCTTTTAAAAAGTGATCACAAATAATAGCTAAAAACCCCGAAATGTCAATATTTAAGGAGTTATGGCCATTTTAAAGTATTCTATATTTCCTCTTTTAAAAAGTGATCACAAATAATAGCTAAAAACCCCGAAATGTCAATATTTAAGGAGTTATGGCCATTTTAAAGTATGCTATATTTCCTCTTTTAAAAAGTGATCATAAATAATAGCTAAAAACCCCGAAATGTCAATATTTAAGGAGTTATGGCCATTTTAAAGTATTCTATATTTCCTCTTTTAAAAAGTGATCACAAATAATAGCTAAAAACCCCGAAATGTCAATATTTAAGGAGTTATGGCCATTTTAAAATATGTTATATTTCCTCTTTTAAAAAGTGATCACAAATAATAGCTAAAAACCCCGAAATGTCAATATTTAAGGAGTTATGGCCATTTTAAAGTATGCTATATTTCCTCTTTAAAAAAGTGATCACAAATAATAGCTAAAAACCCCGAAATGTCAATATTTAAGGACTTATGGCCATTTTAAAGTATGCTATATTTCCTCTTTTAAAAAGTGATCACAAATAATAGCTAAAAACCCCGAAATGTCAATATTTAAGGAGTTATGGCCATTTTAAAGTATTCTATATTTCCTCTTTTAAAAAGTGATCACAAATAATAGCTAAAAACCCCGAAATGTCAATATTTAAGGAGTTATGGCCATTTTAAAGTATGTTATATTTCCTCTTTTAAAAAGTGATCACAAATAATAGCTAAAAACCCCGAAATGTCAATATTTAAGGACTTATGGCCATTTAAAGTATACAAATAATAGCTAAAAACCCCGAAATGTCAATATTTACGGAGTTATGGCCATTTTAAAGTATGCTATATTTCCTCTTTGAAAAAGTGATCACAAATAATAGCTAAAAACCCCGAAATGTCAATATTTAAGGAGTTATGGCCATTTTAAAGTATGCTATATTTCCTCTTTTAAAAAGTGATCACAAATAATAGCTAAAAACCCCGAAATGTCAATATTTAAGGAGTTATGGCCATTTTAAAGTATGTTATATTTCCTCTTTTAAAAAGTGATCACAAATAATAGCTAAAAACCCGTAATGTCAATATTTAAGGAGTTATGGCCATTTTAAAGTATTCTATATTTCCTCTTTTAAAAAGTGATCACAAATAATAGCTAAAAACCCCGAAATGTCATTATTTAAAGACTTATGGCCATTTAAAGTATACAAATAATAGCTAAAAACCCCGAAATGTCAATATTTAAGGAGTTATGGCAATTTTAAAGTATGCTATATTTCCTCTTTTAAAAAGTGATCATAAATAATAGCTAAAAACCCCGAAATGTCAATATTTAAGGAGTTATGGCCATTTTAAAGTATTCTATATTTCCTCTTTTAAAAAGTGATCACAAATAATAGCTAAAAACCCCGAAATGTCAATATTTAAGGAGTTATGGCCATTTTAAAATATGTTATATTTCCTCTTTTAAAAAGTGATCACAAATAATAGCTAAAAACCCCGAAATGTCAATATTTAAGGAGTTATGGCCATTTTAAAGTATGCTATATTTCCTCTTTAAAAAAGTGATCACAAATAATAGCTAAAAACCCCGAAATGTCAATATTTAAGGACTTATGGCCATTTTAAAGTATGCTATATTTCCTCTTTTAAAAAGTGATCACAAATAATAGCTAAAAACCCCGAAATGTCAATATTTAAGGAGTTATGGCCATTTTAAAGTATTCTATATTTCCTCTTTTAAAAAGTGATCACAAATAATAGCTAAAAACCCCGAAATGTCAATATTTAAGGAGTTATGGCCATTTTAAAGTATGTTATATTTCCTCTTTTAAAAAGTGATCACAAATAATAGCTAAAAACCCCGAAATGTCAATATTTAAGGACTTATGGCCATTTAAAGTATACAAATAATAGCTAAAAACCCCGAAATGTCAATATTTACGGAGTTATGGCCATTTTAAAGTATGCTATATTTCCTCTTTGAAAAAGTGATCACAAATAATAGCTAAAAACCCCGAAATGTCAATATTTAAGGAGTTATGGCCATTTTAAAGTATGCTATATTTCCTCTTTTAAAAAGTGATCACAAATAATAGCTAAAAACCCCGAAATGTCAATATTTAAGGAGTTATGGCCATTTTAAAGTATGCTATATTTCCTCTTTTAAAAAGTGATCACAAATAATAGCTAAAAACCCCGAAATGTCAATATTTAAGGAGTTATGGCCATTTTAAAGTATGTTATATTTCCTCTTTTAAAAAGTGATCACAAATAATAGCTAAAAACCCCGAAATGTCAATATTTAGGGAGTTATGGCCATTTTAAAGTATGCTATATTTCCTCTTTTAAAAAGTGGTCACAAATAATAGCTAAAAACCCCGAAATGTCAATATTTAGGGAGTTATGGCCATTTTAAAGTATGCTATATTTCCTCTTTTAAAAAGTGATCACAAATAATAGCTAAAAACCCCGAAATGTCAATATTTAGGGAGTTATGGCCATTTTAAAGTATGCTATATTTCCTCTTTTAAAAAGTGGTCACAAATAATAGCTAAAAACCCCGAAATGTCAATATTTAGGGAGTTATGGCCATTTTAAAGTATGCTATATTTCCTCTTTTAAAAAGTGGTCACAAATAATAGCTAAAAACCCCGAAATGTCAATATTTAGGGAGTTATGGCCATTTTAAAGTATGCTATATTTCCTCTTTTAAAAAGTGGTCACAAATAATAGCTAAAAACCCCGAAATGTCAATATTTAGGGAGTTATGGCCATTTTAAAGTATGCTATATTTCCTCTTTTAAAAAGTGATCACAAATAATAGCTAAAAACCCCGAAATGTCAATATTTAGGGAGTTATGGCCATTTTAAAGTATGCTATATTTCCTCTTTTAAAAAGTGGTCACAAATAATAGCTAAAAACCCCGAAATGTCAATATTTAGGGAGTTATGGCCATTTTAAAGTATGCTATATTTCCTCTTTTAAAAAGTGATCACAAATAATAGCTAAAAACCCCGAAATGTCAATATTTAAGGAGTTATGGCCATTTTAAAGTATGTTATATTTCCTCTTTTAAAAAGTGATCACAAATAATAGCTAAAAACCCCGAAATGTCAATATTTAAGGAGTTATGGCCATTTTAAAGTATTCTATATTTCCTCTTTTAAAAAGTGATCACAAATAATAGCTAAAAACCCCGAAATGTCATTATTTAAAGACTTATGGCCATTTAAAGTATACAAATAATAGCTAAAAACCACGAAATGTCAATATTTAGGGAGTTATGGCCATTTTAAAGTATGCTATATTTCCTCTTTTAAAAAGTGGTCACAAATAATAGCTAAAAACCCCGAAATGTCAATATTTAAGGAGTTATGGCCATTTTAAAGTATGTTATATTTCCTCTTTTAAAAAGTGATCACAAATAATAGCTAAAAACCCCGAAATGTCAATATTTAAGGAGTTATGGCCATTTTAAAGTATTCTATATTTCCTCTTTTAAAAAGTGATCACAAATAATAGCTAAAAACCCCGAAATGTCAATATTTAGGGAGTTATGGCCATTTTAAAGTATGTTATATTTCCTCTTTTAAAAAGTGATCACAAATAATAGCTAAAAACCCCGAAATGTCAATATTTACGGAGTTATGGCCATTTTAAAGTATGCTATATTTCCTCTTTTAAAAAGTGATCACAAATAATAGCTAAAAACCCCGAAATGTCAATATTTAGGGAGTTATGGCCATTTTAAAGTATGCTATATTTCCTCTTTTAAAAAGTGATCACAAACAATAGCTAAAAACCCCGAAATGTCAATATTTAAGGAGTTTTGGCCATTTTAAAGTATGTTATATTTCCTCTTTTAAAAAGTGATCACAAATAATAGCTAAAAACCCCGAAATGTCAATATTTAAGGAGTTATGGCCATTTTAAAGTATGCTATATTTCCTCTTTTAAAAAGTGATCACAAATAATAGCTAAAAACCCCGAAATGTCAATATTTAGGGAGTTATGGCCATTTTAAAGTATGCTATATTTCCTCTTTTAAAAAGTGATCACAAATAATAGCTAAAAACCCCGAAATGTCAATATTTAAGGAGTTATGGCCATTTTAAAGTATGCTATATTTCCTCTTTAAAAAAGTGATCACAAATAATAGCTAAAAACCCCGAAATGTCAATATTTAAGGACTTATGGCCATTTTAAAGTATGCTATATTTCCTCTTTTAAAAAGTGATCACAAATAATAGCTAAAAACCCCGAAATGTCAATATTTAGGGAGTTATGGCCATTTTAAAGTATGCTATATTTCCTCTTTTAAAAAGTGGTCACAAATAATAGCTAAAAACCCCGAAATGTCAATATTTATGGAGTTATGGCCATTTTAAAGTATGTTATATTTCCTCTTTTAAAAAGTGATCACAAATAATAGCTAAAAACCCCGAAATGTCAATATTTAAGGAGTTATGGCCATTTTAAAGTATGTTATATTTCCTCTTTTAAAAAGTGATCACAAATAATAGCTAAAAACCCCGAAATGTCAATATTTAAGGAGTTATGGCCATTTTAAAGTATGGTATATTTCCTCTTTTAAAAAGTGATCACAAATAATAGCTAGAAACCCCGAAATGTCATTATTTAAAGACTTATGGCCATTTAAAGTATACAAATAATAGCTAAAAACCCCGAAATGTCAATATTTAGGGAGTTATGGCCATTTTAAAGTATGCTATATTTCCTCTTTTAAAAAGTGATCACAAATAATAGCTAAAAACCCCGAAATGTCAATATTTAGGGAGTTATGGCCATTTTAAAGTATGCTATATTTCCTCTATTAAAAAGTGGTCACAAATAATAGCTAAAAACCCCGAAATGTCAATATTTAGGGAGTTATGGCCATTTTAAAGTATGCTATATTTCCTCTTTTAAAAAGTGATCACAAATAATAGCTAAAAACCCCGAAATGTCAATATTTAAGGAGTTATTGCCATTTTAAAGTAAGTTATATTTCCTCTTTTAAAAAGTGATCACAAATAATAGCTAAAAACCCCGAAATGTTAATATTTAAGGAGTTATGGCCATTTTAAAGTATTCTATATTTCCTCTTTTAAAAAGTGATCACAAATAATAGCTAAAAACCCCGAAATGTCAATATTTAAGGAGTTATGGCCATTTTAAAGTATGCTATATTTCCTCTTTTAAAAAGTGATCACAAATAATAGCTAAAAACCCCGAAATGTCAATATTTAAGTAGTTATGGCCATTTTAAAGTATGCTATATTTCCTCTTTTAAAAAGTGATCACAAATAATAGCTAAAAACCCCGAAATGTCAATATTTAAGGAGTTATTGCCATTTTAAAGTAAGTTATATTTCCTCTTTTAAAAAGTGATCACAAATAATAGCTAAAAACCCCGAAATGTTAATATTTAAGGAGTTATGGCCATTTTAAAGTATTCTATATTTCCTCTTTAAAAAAGTGATCACAAATAATAGCTAAAAACCCCGAAATGTCAATATTTAAGGACTTATGGCCATTTTAAAGTATGCTATATTTCCTCTTTTAAAAAGTGATCACAAATAATAGCTAAAAACCCCGAAATGTCAATATTTAGGGAGTTATGGCCATTTTAAAGTATGCTATATTTCCTCTTTTAAAAAGTGGTCACAAATAATAGCTAAAAACCCCGAAATGTCAATATTTATGGAGTTATGGCCATTTTAAAGAAGGTTATATTTCCTCTTTTAAAAAGTGATCACAAATAATAGCTAAAAACCCCGAAATGTCAATATTTAAGGAGTTATGGCCATTTTAAAGTATGTTATATTTCCTCTTTTAAAAAGTGATCACAAATAATAGCTAAAAACCCCGAAATGTCAATATTTAAGGAGTTATGGCCATTTTAAAGTATGCTATATTTCCTCTTTTAAAAAGTGATCACAAATAATAGCTAGAAACCCCGAAATGTCATTATTTAAAGACTTATGGCCATTTAAAGTATACAAATAATAGCTAAAAACCCCGAAATGTCAATATTTAGGGAGTTATGGCCATTTTAAAGTATGCTATATTTCCTCTTTTAAAAAGTGATCACAAATAATAGCTAAAAACCCCGAAATGTCAATATTTAGGGAGTTATGGCCATTTTAAAGTATGCTATATTTCCTCTATTAAAAAGTGGTCACAAATAATAGCTAAAAACCCCGAAATGTCAATATTTAGGGAGTTATGGCCATTTTAAAGTATGCTATATTTCCTCTTTTAAAAAGTGATCACAAATAATAGCTAAAAACCCCGAAATGTCAATATTTAAGGAGTTATTGCCATTTTAAAGTAAGTTATATTTCCTCTTTTAAAAAGTGATCACAAATAATAGCTAAAAACCCCGAAATGTTAATATTTAAGGAGTTATGGCCATTTTAAAGTATTCTATATTTCCTCTTTTAAAAAGTGATCACAAATAATAGCTAAAAACCCCGAAATGTCATTATTTAAAGACTTATGGCCATTTAAAGTATACAAATAATAGCTAAAAACCCCGAAATGTCAATATTTACGGAGTTATGGCCATTTTAAAGTATGCTATATTTCCTCTTTTAAAAAGTGATCACAAATAATAGCTAAAAACCCCGAAAGGTCAATATTTAGGGAGTTATGGCCATTTTAAAGTATGCTATATTTCCTCTTTTAAAAAGTGATCACAAACAATAGCTAAAAACCCCGAAATGTCAATATTTAAGGAGTTATGGCCATTTTAAAGTATGTTATATTTCCTCTTTTAAAAAGTGATCACAAATAATAGCTAAAAACCCCGAAATGTCAATATTTAAGGAGTTATGGCCATTTTAAAGTATGCTATATTTCCTCTTTTAAAAAGTGATCACAAATAATAGCTAAAAACCCCGAAATGTCAATATTTAGGGAGTTATGGCCATTTTAAAGTATGCTATATTTCCTCTTTTAAAAAGTGATCACAAATAATAGCTAAAAACCCCGAAATGTCAATATTTAAGTAGTTATGGCCATTTTAAAGTATGCTATATTTCCTCTTTAAAAAAGTGATCACAAATAATAGCTAAAAACCCCGAAATGTCAATATTTAAGGAGTTATGGCCATTTTAAAGTATGCTATATTTCCTCTTTAAAAAAGTGATCACAAATAATAGCTAAAAACCCCGAAATGTCAATATTTAAGGACTTATGGCCATTTTAAAGTATGCTATATTTCCTCTTTTAAAAAGTGATCACAAATAATAGCTAAAAACCCCGAAATGTCAATATTTAGGGAGTTATGGCCATTTTAAAGTATGCTATATTTCCTCTTTTAAAAAGTGGTCACAAATAATAGCTAAAAACCCCGAAATGTCAATATTTATGGAGTTATGGCCATTTTAAAGTATGCTATATTTCCTCTTTTAAAAAGTGATCACAAATAATAGCTAAAAACCCCGAAATGTCAATATTTAAGGAGTTATGGCCATTTTAAAGTATGTTATATTTCCTCTTTTAAAAAGTGATCACAAATAATAGCTAAAAACCCCGAAATGTCAATATTTAAGGAGTTATGGCCATTTTAAAGTATTCTATATTTCCTCTTTTAAAAAGTGATCACAAATAATAGCTAAAAACCCCGAAATGTCATTATTTAAAGACTTATGGCCATTTAAAGTATACAAATAATAGCTAAAAACCCCGAAATGTCAATATTTAGGGAGTTATGGCCATTTTAAAGTATGCTATATTTCCTCTTTTAAAAAGTGATCACAAATAATAGCTAAAAACCCCGAAATGTCAATATTTAGGGAGTTATGGCCATTTTAAAGTATGCTATATTTCCTCTTTTAAAAAGTGGTCACAAATAATAGCTAAAAACCCCGAAATGTCAATATTTAGGGAGTTATGGCCATTTTAAAGTATTCTATATTTCCTCTTTTAAAAAGTGATCACAAATAATAGCTAAAAACCCCGAAATGTCAATATTTAAGGAGTTATGGCCATTTTAAAGTAAGTTATATTTCCTCTTTTAAAAAGTGATCACAAATAATAGCTAAAAACCCCGAAATGTCAATATTTAAGGAGTTATGGCCATTTTAAAGTATTCTATATTTCCTCTTTTAAAAAGTGATCACAAATAATAGCTAAAAACCCCGAAATGTCATTATTTAAAGACTTATGGCCATTTAAAGTATACAAATAATAGCTAAAAACCCCGAAATGTCAATATTTACGGAGTTATGGCCATTTTAAAGTATGCTATATTTCCTCTTTTAAAAAGTGATCACAAATAATAGCTAAAAACCCCGAAAGGTCAATATTTAGGGAGTTATGGCCATTTTAAAGTATGCTATATTTCCTCTTTTAAAAAGTGATCACAAACAATAGCTAAAAACCCCGAAATGTCAATATTTAAGGAGTTATGGCCATTTTAAAGTACGCTATATTTCCTCTTTTAAAAAGTGATCACAAATAATAGCTAAAAACCCCGAAATGTCAATATTTAGGGAGTTATGGCCATTTTAAAGTATGCTATATTTCCTCTTTTAAAAAGTGATCACAAATAATAGCTAAAAACCCCGAAATGTCAATATTTAAGGAGTTATGGCCATTTTAAAGTATGCTATATTTCCTCTTTAAAAAAGTGATCACAAATAATAGCTAAAAACCCCGAAATGTCAATATTTAAGGAGTTATGGCCATTTTAAAGTACGCTATATTTCCTCTTTTAAAAAGTGATCACAAATAATAGCTAAAAACCCCGAAATGTCAATATTTAGGGAGTTATGGCCATTTTAAAGTATGCTATATTTCCTCTTTTAAAAAGTGATCACAAATAATAGCTAAAAACCCCGAAATGTCAATATTTAAGGAGTTATGGCCATTTTAAAGTATGTTATATTTCCTCTTTTAAAAAGTGAACACAAATAATAGCTAAAAACCCCGAAATGTCAATATTTAAGGAGTTATGGCCATTTTAAAGTATTCTATATTTCCTCTTTTAAAAAGTGATCACAAATAATAGCTAAAAACCCCGAAATGTCATTATTTAAAGACTTATGGCCATTTAAAGTATACAAATAATAGCTAAAAACCCCGAAATGTCAATATTTTAGGAGTTATGGTCTTTTTAAAATTTGCTATATTTCCTCTTTGAAAGTGATCACAAATAATAGCTAAAAACCCCGAAATGGCAATATTTAAGGAGTTATGGTCATTTTAAAGTATGCTATATTTCCTCTTTTAAAAAGTGATCACAAAAAATAGCTAAAAACCCCGAAATGTCAATATTTAAGGAGTTATGGCCATTTTAAAGTATGCTATATTTCCTCTTTAAAAAAGTGATCACAAATAATAGCTAAAAATCCCGAAATGTCATTATTTAAAGACTTATGGCCATTTAAAGTATACAAATAATAGCTAAAAACCCCGAAATGTCAATATTTTAGGAGTTATGGTCTTTTTAAAATTTGCTATATTTCATCTTTGAAAGTGATCACAAATAATAGCTTAAAACCCCGAAATGGCAATATTTAAGGAGTTATGGTCATTTTAAAGTATGCTATATTTCCTCTTTTAAAAAGTGATCACAAAAAATAGCTAAAAACCCCGAAATGTCAATATTTAAGGAGTTATGGCCATTTTAAAGTATGCTATATTTCCTCTTTTAAAAAGTGATCACAAATAATAGCTAAAAACCCCGAAATGTCAATATTTAATGAGTTATGGCCATTTTAAAGTATGCTATATTTCCTCTTTTAAAAAGTGATCACAAATAATAGCTAAAAACCCCGAAATGTCAATATTTAGGGAGTTATGGCCATTTTAAAGTATGCTATATTTCCTTTTTTAAAAAGTGATCACAAATAATAGCTAAAAACCCCGAAATGTCAATATTTAAGGAGTTATGGCCATTTTAAAGTACGCTATATTTCCTCTTTTAAAAAGTGATCACAAATAATAGCTAAAAACCCCGAAATGTCAATATTTAGGGAGTTATGGCCATTTTAAAGTATGCTATATTTCCTCTTTTAAAAAGTGATCACAAATAATAGCTAAAAACCCCGAAATGTCAATATTTAAGGAGTTATGGCCATTTTAAAGTATGCTATATTTCCTCTTTAAAAAAGTGATCACAAATAATAGCTAAAAACCCCGAAATGTCAATATTTAAGGACTTATGGCCATTTTAAAGTATGCTATATTTCCTCTTTTAAAAAGTGATCACAAATAATAGCTAAAAACCCCGAAATGTCAATACTTAAGGAGTTATGGCAATTTTAAAGTATGCTATATTTCCTCTTTAAAAAAGTGATCACAAAAAACCCCGAAATGTCAATATTTACGGAGTTATGGCCATTTTAAAGTATGCTATATTTCCTCTTTTAAAAAGTGATCACAAATAATTGCTAAAAACCCCGAAATGTCAATATTTAAGGAGTTATGGCCATTTTAAAGTATGCTATATTTCCTCTTTTAAAAAGTGATCACAAATAATAGCTAAAAACCCCGAAATGTCAATATTTAAGGAGTTATGGCAATTTTAAAGTATGCTATATTTCCTCTTTTAAAAAGTGATCACAAATAATAGCTAAAAACCCCGAAATGTCATTATTTAAAGACTTATGGCCATTCAAAGTATACAAATAATAGCTAAAAACCCCGAAATGTCAATATTTAGGGAGTTATGGCCATTTTAAAGTATGCTATATTTCCTCTTTTAAAAAGTGGTCACAAATAATAGCTAAAAACCCCGAAATGTCAATATTTAAGGAGTTATGGCCATTTTAAAGTATGTTATATTTCCTCTTTTAAAAAGTGATCACAAATAATAGCTAAAAACCCCGAAATGTCAATATTTAAGGAGTTATGGCCATTTTAAAGTATTCTATATTTCCTCTTTTAAAAAGTGATCACAAATAATAGCTAAAAACCCCGAAATGTCATTATTTAAAGACTTATGGCCATTTAAAGTATACAAATAATAGCTAAAAACCCCGAAATGTCAATATTTTAGGAGTTATGGTCTTTTTAAAATTTGCTATATTTCCTCTTTGAAAGTGATCACAAATAATAGCTAAAAACCCCGAAATGGCAATATTTAAGGAGTTATGGTCATTTTAAAGTATGCTATATTTCCTCTTTTAAAAAGTGATCACAAAAAATAGCTAAAAACCCCGAAATGTCAATATTTAAGGAGTTATGGCCATTTTAAAGTATGCTATATTTCCTCTTTAAAAAAGTGATCACAAATAATAGCTAAAAATCCCGAAATGTCATTATTTAAAGACTTATGGCCATTTAAAGTATACAAATAATAGCTAAAAACCCCGAAATGTCAATATTTTAGGAGTTATGGTCTTTTTAAAATTTGCTATATTTCATCTTTGAAAGTGATCACAAATAATAGCTAAAAACCCCGAAATGGCAATATTTAAGGAGTTATGGTCATTTTAAAGTATGCTATATTTCCTCTTTTAAAAAGTGATCACAAAAAATAGCTAAAAACCCCGAAATGTCAATATTTAAGGAGTTATGGCCATTTTAAAGTATGCTATATTTCCTCTTTTAAAAAGTGATCACAAATAATTGCTAAAAACCCCGAAATGTCAATATTTAAGGAGTTATGGCCATTTTAAAGTATGCTATATTTCCTCTTTAAAAGTGATCACAAATAATAGCTAAAAACCCCGAAATGGCAATATTTAAGGAGTTATGGTCATTTTAAAGTATGCTATATTTCCTCTTTTAAAAAGTGATCACAAATAATTGCTAAAAACCCCGAAATGTCAATATTTAAGGAGTTATGGCCATTTTAAAGTATGCTATATTTCCTCTTTTAAAAAGTGATCACAAAAAATAGCTAAAAACCCCGAAATGTCAATATTTAAGGAGTTATGGCCATTTTAAAGTATGCTATATTTCCTCTTTTAAAAAGTGATCACAAAAAATAGCTAAAAACCCCGAAATGTCAATATTTAAGGAGTTATGGCCATTTTAAAGTATGCTATATTTCCTCTTTAAAAAAGTGATCACAAATAATAGCTAAAAATCCCGAAATGTCAATATTTAAGGAGTTATGGCCATTTTAAAGTATGCTATATTTCCTCTTTTAAAAAGTGATCACAAATAATTGCTAAAAACCCCGAAATGTCAATATTTAAGGAGTTATGGCCATTTTAAAGTATGCTATATTTCCTCTTTAAAAGTGATCACAAATAATAGCTAAAAACCTCGAAATGTCAATATTTAAGGAGTTATGGCCATTTTAAAGTATGCTATATTTCCTCTTTTAAAAAGTGATCACAAATAATTGCTAAAAACCCCGAAATGTCAATATTTAAGGAGTTATGGCCATTTTAAAGTATGCTATATTTCCTCTTTAAAAGTGATCACAAATAATAGCTAAAAACCCCGAAATGGCAATATTTAAGGAGTTATGGTCATTTTAAAGTATGCTATATTTCCTCTTTTAAAAAGTGATCACAAATAATAGCTAAAAACTCCGAAATGTCAATATTTAAGGAGTTATGGCTATTTTAAAGTATGCTATATTTCTCCTTTTAAAAAGTGATTACAAATAATAGCTAGAAACCCCAAAATGTCAATATTTAAGGAGTTATGGCCATTTTAGAGTATGCTATATTTCTCCTTTTAAAAAGTGATCACAAATAATAGCTAAAAACCCCGAAATGTCAATATTTAAGGAGTTATGGCCATTTTAGAGTATGCTATATTTCCTCTTTTAAAAAGTGATCACAAATAATAGCTAAAAACCCCGAAATGTCAATATTTAAGGAGTTATGGCTATTTTAAAGTATGCTATATTTCTCCTTTTAAAAAGTGATTACAAATAATAGCTAGAAACCCCGAAATGTCAATATTTAAGGAGTTATGGCCATTTTAAAGTATGCTATATTTCCTCTTTAAAAAAGTGATCACAACTAATAGCTAAAATCCCCGAAATGTCAATATTTAAGGAGTTATGGCCATTTTTAAGTATGCTATATTTCCTCTTTTAAAAAGTGATCACAAATAATAGCTGAAAATCCCGAAATGTCAATATTTAAGGAGTTATGGCCATTTTAAAGTATGCTATATTTCTTCTTTTAAAAAGTGATCACAAATAATAGCTAAAAACCCCGAAATGTCAATATTTAAGGAGTTATGGCTATTTTAAAGTATGCTATATTTCTCCTTTTAAAAAGTGATTACAAATAATAGCTAGAAACCCCGAAATGTCAATATTTAAGGAGTTATGGCCATTTTAGAGTATGCTATATTTCTCCTTTTAAAAAGTGATCACAAATAATAGCTAAAAACCCCGAAATGTCAATATTTAAGGAGTTATGGCTATTTTAAAGTATGCTATATTTCTTCTTTTAAAAAGTGATCACAAATAATAGCTAAAAACCCCGAAATGTCAATATTTAAGGAGTTATGGCCATTTTAGAGTATGCTATATTTCCTCTTTTAAAAAGTGATCACAAATAATAGCTAAAAACCCCGAAATGTCAATATTTAAGGAGTTATGGCTATTTTAAAGTATGCTATATTTCTCCTTTTAAAAAGTGATTACAAATAATAGCTAGAAACCCCGAAATGTCAATATTTAAGGAGTTATGGCCATTTTAAAGTATGCTATATTTCCTCTTTTAAAAAGTGACCACAAATAATAGCTAAAAACCCCGAAATGTCAATATTTAAGGAGTTATGGCCATTTTAAAGTATGCTATATTTCCTCCTTTAAAAAGTGATCACAAATAATAGCTAAACACCCCGAAATGTCAATATTTAAGGAGTTATGGCCATTTTAAAGTATGCTATAGTTCCTTTTTTAAAAAGTGATCACAAATAATAGCTAAAAACCCCGAAATGTCAATATTTAAGGAGTTATGGCCATTTTAAAGTATGCTATATTTCCTCTTTTAAAAAGTGATCACAAAAAATAGCTAAAAACCCCGAAATGTCAATATTTAAGGAGTTATGGCCATTTTAAAGTATGCTATATTTCCTCTTTTAAAAAGTGATCACAAAAAATAGCTAAAAACCACGAAATGTCAATATTTAAGGAGTTATGGTCATTTTAAAGTATGCTATATTTCCTCTTTAAAAAGTGATCACAAATAATAGCTAAAAATCCCGAAATGTCAATATTTAAGGAGTTATGGCCATTTTAAAGTATGCTATATTTCCTCTTTAAAAGATTGATCACAAATATTAGCTAAAAACCACGAAATGTCAATATTTAAGGAGTTATGGTCATTTTAAAGTATGCTATATTTCCTCTTTTAAAAAGTGATCACAAAAAATAGCTAAAAACCCCGAAATGTCAATATTTAAGGAGTTATGGCCATTTTAAAGTATGCTATATTTCCTCTTTAAAAAAGTGATCACAACTAATAGCTTAAATCCCCGAAATGTCAATATTTAATTAGTTATGGCCATTTTAAAGTATGCTATATTTCCTCTTTAAAAAGTTATCACAAATAATAGCTAAGAACCCCGAAATGTCAATATTTAAGGAGCTATGGCCTTTTTAAAGTATGCTATATTTCCTCTTTAAAAGGTGATCACAAATAATAGCTAAAAACCCCGAAATGTATGCTATATTTCCTCTTTAAAAAAGTGATCACAAATAATAGCTAAAAACCCCGAAATGTCAATATTTAAGGAGTTATGGCCATTTTAAAGTATGCTATATTTCCTCTTTAAAAGAGTGATCACAAATAATAGCTAAAAACCCCGAAATGTCAATATTTAAGGAGTTATGACCATTTTAAGGTATGCTATATTTCCTCTTTAAAAAAGTGATCACAAATAATAGCTAAAAACCCCGAAATGTCAATATTTAAGGAGTTATGGTCATTTTAAAGTATGCTATATTTCCTCTTTAAAAATGTGATCACAAATAATAGCTAAAAACCCCGAAATGTCAATATTTAAGAAGTTATGGCCATTTTAAAGTATGCTACATTTCCTCTTTAAAAAAGTGATCACAAATAATAGCTAAAAACCCCGAAATGTCAATATTTAAGGAGTTATGGCCATTTTAAAGTATGCTGTATTTCCTCTTTAAAAATGTGATCACAAATAGTAGCTAAAAACCCCGAAATGTCAATATTTAAGGAGTTGTGGCCATTTTAAAGTATGCTATATTTCCTATTTAAAAAAGTCATCACAAATAATAGCTAATCCCCGAAATGTCAATATTTAAGGAGTTGTGGCCATTTTAAAGTATGCTATATTTCCTCTTTAAAAAAGTGATCACAAATAATAGCTAAATACCCCGAAATGTCAATATTTAAGGAGTTATGGCCATTTTAAAGTATGCTATATTTCCTCTTTTAAAAAGTGATCACAAATAATAGCTAAAAACCCCGAAATGTCAATATTTAAGGAGTTATGGCCATTTTAAAGTATGCTATATTTCTTCTTTAAAAAAGTGATCACAAATAATAGCTAAAAATCCCGAAATGACAATATTTAAGGAGTAATGACCATTTTAAAGTACGCTATATTTCCCCTTTAAAAAAGCCATCACAAATAATAGCTAAAAATCGCGAAATGTCAATATTTAAGGAGTTATGGCCATTTTAAAGTATGCTATATTTCTTCTTTAAAAAAGTGATCACAAATAATAGCTAAAAACCCCGAAATGTCAATATTAAAGGAGTTATGGCCATGTTAAAGTATGCTATATTTCCTCTTTAAAAAAGTAATCACAAATAATAGCTAAAAACCCCGAAATGTCAATATTTAAGGAGTTATGGCAATTTTAAAGTATGCTATATTTTCCCTTTAAAAAATATTTAAAGAGAAGATTTCTCTGTATAAAAGCCTTTGAGAAGGTCTTTTATTTTTACGGTCTCTAGAATGTCTGTGAAAGAGATCTTCTTAAAATTGAATATTTTTTAGAGACGTCCTATCTAGAAGATTTCGCTATAAATGTTCTTTATCTAGAAGACCTCTTAAAATGCTTTTGTATGTGGTACATATCAAAAATGCACGCTACATAAATTAGTAGAAAAATCTTCCAAGTTCCAGTACCCCGCTATGTCGCTTTTTAATAGAGTGTTTTCTATTATTTATTTACATGCGACCGATGGCAGGTTAAAAAAACGTAGTACAGGCAATAATCAAATATAAAAATATTTTTTTTATGAACAACCGCATGTAAAATTGTTTATATCTATTTCTATGTGTTATATCAACTCCCCTTATAGGATATGTCTAATTATCGCCAACTTTTTTCAAAGACAGGAAATAAACTTCGCCAAGCACATATCAGTGAATATCTAATAGGACTAGAAGGTTGTGCAAAAAAACAAAAGTTTCAAATAATGTTTTTATAGACGAAGTTTGTGGAACGTGCCAACGACGCTATGTTGTTGAAGCAAAAAAATATATGCGATAAAAGAAACATAAGCTCGTAAATGCCGCCTCTATTCAAATCGAATATGTTTTCAATATTTTTTGGCAATGGCAAAAAAAAGTTGCATCAATTTCGATTTTTTTTATTTGTTGAATGTGTGTGTGTGTTTTTTTTTCTTGCTGAATTTAGTTAAACAATTTATTATCTGTTATTTGCAACAGATGTGCGTGTACCATGGTCGAAAGTTTTGGTATACTAATATGAAATTGCAATCACACACATGCATACCTACCTACAAATACTCTGAGTCATGTTTGGTTAGTTTTCTCAAGGATAAAGATTTCTGGCTGCGCTGCCTATTTCTGATGAAAAAATGAAAACGAAAACCGGACGTTGGGCAGCAAATGCAAAGATAAATACAAAGATGAGTACAAGAACATCGGGGGACGGGGGAAGGAAGTCAAAGCAAAGACACTCAGACGACCATTGTCTTACGAAGTTCTCTGCCAAAAGTTTTTCTCTTATTCGGTGTGAAGTTTTTATTGAACGGAAACGGAAACATATTTGCAGTCTGTTACAATTGCAAAGTTTTTAAAGACTCTTTAGCCATTTCCTTTGCTGCTCTTCTTAAGGAAGTCCTATTTTTTCTTGTGCGTCTTTGGGCCAGAAAATAATAAAAAGCCCCACAGACACAAACGATGAAGCTATAGTTGTGTCATGTTTTTTAGATAATATACAGAAATATTATGCAGAAAATTTAAAAATCATAAAGGCTACAGGCGTGCGGGGCCGACCATGTGATACCCTACAACGCTACAATATGTTAGAAGTCCCCTTTTATCCAAATGCATTTTGGAAGATTTCGCTTTTGAAATTTTGTCACGGAACACTGCCGAGATATTACCCTTAGCATTTGGACCAGGTATTGGCCAGGTTCGTTTGGCTTCAATTGTGTAATCAGGATTTTTTTCTGTTTTTAGTTCATTTGAACCCTAAATATTTTGCGATCATCTCCAAAAGCAATAGGCTTCTATTCTGGCTCTAGTCCCACCTCAACTCTAAATTTCGAACATTGGACCATAATTGCGACCTGTAGAATGATTACAAATTAACAGACGGACGGACGAACATACATAGCTAGATCGACTCAGCTCGGCGAGATAGGAAGATCCATGTGGGAAACCAATATTTCGAGGTGTTACATAATTTTTGGCCCAATCGAACTTATTATACCCCCAACAGGGTATAAAAATTAAACAGCATTAATTACACAATGCGACCAAAATTCAATTTTTCAATAATTACAGGAGAAATCCAGTAGATTACAAATGAAAGTTGAGAATAGCAGACACGACGTAAAGTAAAGTAAATAGAGAGAACAGTTTCCACTCTCATAATCATTTATTGGGAATTTTCGGATTAAAATTACTTGGAAACCTTGTATTTTAGGTATTTCGAATAGATATTTAGATTAGAGATTGGCAACTTTACAATATGATCATTTATTTCTTGGTCTTTTTTTCTTTTAAACGGAAACGTAAAAAAAAATAGCACGGAGGGTGTATTAAGTTTGCCATACCGTTTGTAACACATCGATATATAAATTTTAGACCCCACAAAGTAAATACATTCTTGAGCAGCTTATAATTTTAAGTCGATTTACCGAGGTCAGTCCGTCTGTGGAAATCATTCTAGCAGTGAGTTGATAAAATTTTTATGTGTTGGGTCTGCAAGACTTTTTGTATTGAAAACCAGTAAAAAAGCATTAAAGTCGGGCGGGGCCGACTTTATGATACCCTACACCACTTTGCTAATTTAGTAGAGCTGTGCATAACAATTAAAAGTTTTTATGGGAGAATTCAATCATACATTATAATTTAAAATTCAAAGGACTAAACATGCCGAAGCATACGTATCGTTCGAATTCGAACTTGTATTGCCCATTTGGTGCAAAATTAATTTGAAATCAGATAAAGATATATATGGGAGCTATATCCAAATCTGAACTGATCTCGATAAAATTTGGCAAAGATATTTCTGAGCTGTATTTGATATATTTCCCTGAATATCGTTTTTACGGAGTGTATATTACGGCTGTGGGTAACAAATATGAGAAATCGGATGGACAGTGTATATGGGAGCTATAGCTATATCTGAACTGATCTTCGCCAAATTTGACATACTAGCTTCCAGACCAAAGCCAAATTTCATCCAATTTGGGCGAATATTAGACGTTTGGTGCACAATTTAAGGCAAATCGGACAAAGTTATATATGGGAGCTATATCCAAATCTGAACCGATCTCGATAAAAATTAGCAAATGTATTTCTGAGCTGTATTTGATATATTTCCCCAAATATTGTTGTTACAGAGTGCATATTACGGCTGCGGAGGACAAAAATAACAAATTGGATGAGCAATATATATGGGAGCTATAGCTATATCTGAACCGATTTCGAATCAAATTTGGCATTCTTATTTTCAGGTCCAATCTGATTGTAGGGGCAAAATTCCATACTATTCGTACTGATATTACACGTATGCACAATAAACGGTGCACAATAAAAGGCAAATCGGACGAAGATTTATATGGGAGCTATATCTAAATTTTGACCTATTATCTCCGATTTGAATAGGGTTCGTCCTTGGGCCAAACAAATGATTTGTGCAAAATTTCATCTGGATAGGCAAATAAATGCGAACAGTACTTTGTTTACAAAATACATGGACAGACGGACGGACGGTCATGCATAAATCGACTTAGAATGTGATTCTATGCAGATCATCAAAAGGAACTATGGATCTATCTCGTTTCCTTTTGCCTGTTACAAACAAATGCCCAAAGACATAATACCCTGAGCACCTTGTGATGTAGGGTATAATGAGCTATATAGGTCAACGTTTGGGTATAGTCCCCATATAACTGTTCATGTCGATAAGATTTTAGCGATATTATTCACCGGAATTGTTTCAAATTTGGTATTTGCATTTCCTATTGGGTACTACAGTCTATGACACGAAATCGCATATTCAGGTCATCGTATAGCCCCCATTTAAAGGTACCTCCATATATTCATTATTTTGATGATTTCAGCGAAATAATTCACCGGAATTGTTTCAAATTTGGTATTTGAAGTTCCTAATGGGTACTACAGTATATGACAAGAAATCGCATATTTAGGTCATCGTATAGCCCCATATTGCGGCACCTCCCTATATTACGCATTTTGATGATTTTAGCGACCTTATTCGCAGGAATTGTTTCAAATTTCGTATTTCAAATTCATAATGGGTACTACAGTCTATGAAAGAAAATTGTATATGAAGGGCCAAGTCTTCGCATTTGGTATATTTGTGATTTCAGCAGTATGTTACCAATGATTTTTTATTGAGATTTTCAGATTCCTTCGAAATGGTAGAGGGCATGCAAAATTCGACCCGGCCGAACTTACCGCTTTTTCTAATTTTTTCGAGTTGATGCATGAAATAACCATAAAATTTTGTTTAAGGTGGAAAGTGTCAAAAGAAGAAATATTCTACACATACTTTTAATATTTATCAGAACAAACCTTATAAATAAATTTGATATTTTTCAAAACAATAAAATTCGAATTTATATATTGAAAATGCGTTCTGTTTATACCCTACAACACTATGTGTTGGGGGTATTATAAGTTTGATTGGGCCAAAAATTATGTAACACCACGAAATATTGGTTTCCCACATAGGAAAGTATATATGGATCTTCCTATCCCGCCGAGCTGAGTCGATCTAGCTATGTATGTCCGTCCGTCCGTCTGTCCGTCTGTCCGTCTGTCCGTCTGTCCATGTTAATTTGTGATCACGCTACAGGTCGCAATTATGGTCCGATCTTCACGAAATTTAGAATGGAGTTGGGGTTTGGGCCAGAATAGAACCCTATTCCTTTTGGAGATAATCTCATAATATTTAGGGGTTGAAATGGACAAAATACTGAAAAATTTCCTGATTTTGCAGTTGCTCTACAGGTCGCAGTTATAGACCAATCGACGCGGAAGAAAACATGTGGCTAGAGCTTAAGGCTGGGCAGAAGTCTTCCAATTTTGATGGTAATCGGGTAATATTTAGTGGGTGAAAAGGCCATGACAATTGTGTTAAATAAAATCAAATTTTCCATTAAACCGCGAATATTTTTAATCCCGCCGAAATCACAAATAGACGAATAGGTCAATCGTAGATGCCGATAATAAAAATATCGAATATATATAGCGAAATATGTACAATACATATATACAAATGCTTATATCTCAAGAATGGCTGGACCGATTTTAAAAAATTTTGTCAATTCAGAATGCCCGCTTGTCATAAGAGAATAAAATCTAAAAAAAATCGCATAAAAATGTGCCAATAATGGTGTTATTATAGATTTTGTAGCATTTTTTGACATTTTTTACTTTTTCATATTATTTATCGCATGCGATTTTTTCAATTTGACTTATAATATTGAAATGTACATTTTGTAAATTTTTTTCACCTTACAACAGGGTTTGGGGTTATTATATACAGAATGCAATTATCGTCCGATCTTCACGAGAATTTTCATAAGGGTAGGGTTAGGCTCAGAAGAGCTATTGTTTTCAAAGATGAGCGCAATATATTTAAGAGTTGAAATGGACCAACCACTGAAAATGTTCCTGATTTTGCAGCCGTTATAAAGTCGCAAATAGAAACCAAAGGACAGCGGGTAGAATGGACCACTACTTTTGTGTGAAAAAATACCAACATTACTTACAGGTGATAGCCGAAATACACAAAAGGCGAACTTCTGGCCTTTTTATGCTGATTTCGTTGATGAATATAGCCAAATATCGTAGACAAGCAAAAATATAGATGGGTTTAAATTTGTAGATGCGGAACGGCTTCTTGCTTTTGGAGATGATCGCAAAATATTAAGAGGCTCAAATGAACCAAAACAGAAAAAAATTACTGATCACACAACTGAAGCCAATCGACATACCAGAGAAGAGAGTTAAGGATAGGAAAGAATTCTAGCTTTTTGGATGACCATTGGATTATATTTAGCTGTAAAATCGAACACAACAACTAACAGCACGACGGAGTGCGCTGGTCAAATTGGAAAGGGCAATATCTGGGCAGTGCTCCATGACAAATTTTCAAAAGCGAAATCTTCCAAAATGGACTTGGACATAAGGGTGCTTCTAATAAATTGTAGTGTTGTAGGGTATCACATGGTCGGCCCCGCACGACTATAGCCTTTGCTTACTTGTTTATTTTTGAGATTGATTCCTCGCTTCATTTCCAGCGCAAAATGGTCACCAAAATCTTCGGGTACCAATCTGTTGGACTATTGTGTCTAGAGAATTTTGGTATTTGAAATGCAAACTTTTATTTTATTCTTCCTGAAAATATTTCTGTATTTGAGGCCTAAAGGCCGACTGCAAATACGGGAATAATGTATGTGTTTGTCCCATTTCTTCCCTTAAATATTTTGCGATTCTCCACCGACTGCAAGTAAACTTTCGTTTTAAGGTATAAGTATGATAATAGAACTCTTTTGTTTAAAATCAAATTATAATGTCTCTTAATTTTTAAGACTCATATTGTATATGTAGGTCACATGGAAATATATCCCCCCTTTTACTTGCCATAGTAATGCAACTGTTTGTGCATGTTACCATTTTTATCCTTTCAGTTTCAAACCGACACATTATATCCTGCGACTACTGCTTTGGCTACAAAGTAACTTTCATGGCACATTGTTGTCATGGTAATGTCATTCATTAAGGAAGGAATACTTCAATACCGCACACTGCCTGGCAGATAGACAGACAACTCTCTAGCATCGCATTAAAACTAAATAGAGTTCTATGCAGTCTACAAAAGCAATCAGGCTGCTGCTTTGTTCGGCAGCGAAAACACAGACATACATATATCATCATCATTTTCTATAGAAAAAGAGAGTCATAAAATATGTACACGAACTTTAAATAACGTCGTAAAGTATCACTTAAAAGCTGGCATGTCTCAGAACTCAGCTTTGGACCCATATCATACATTGTTTCTATATCGACAATTAAAGCATAGGAGAGGTGAGGAAGAAGGAGGTAACATCAAAGAAAATTCGCAGTTGTTTGAAAATTAGATGGTGGGAAATCATTAAAAATTAAATACTAGCGGAAAATGGAATGGGGCTTTTGGAAAAAATACATATATGCGAATTGAAATCATATAATAGGTCTTCGATGCACACTTTTGCATAAACTATTTGAAGGACATTTACAACATAATATTTTACATTGTGCAATACAAAAAACAAAATTTACAAGTAAAAATTCACCATAATATGAAATTTGAGCTAAAACTGACGGAGAGAGGCATTGGCGTATTGAAAGTTAAATCACAAAATAACAAATAAAAAAGCTGAATACTCTCCAGCATTTGGAACGAAATCGGCAATTTTCAAAAAAATTAAATCCGTTACAAATTCTGTTAAAATCTGAAAAATACCGAAACGTATTAAAATCTTAACAAGCAAAAAACATTAAGTTCGGCCGGGCCCAACTTTTAAGACCCTCTACCTTAGGGTAATGGAGACATTAGAACCAAATACCAATTTTTAGATATATTCGTGAAAAAATGTGGCAAAAATCATCAAAATACCGAATATCTGGAGGTACCGCTATATGGGGTCTATACCAAAACGTAGACCGATATGTGTCATTTTCAATACCAACCATCCTAGACACAATACAAATTATTCTGCTAAATTTTGACGCTCTACGTTAAATAATGTGGCCTGTATCGTGATTTCAACAGACAGACAGACAGGCGGACATCGTTAAATCGACTTAGAATTTTATGCTGATTATGAATATATATACATTATGGGGTTTACGACGAATATTTAGACATGTTACAAACGGTCAATGTTGTGGGTCAATGCTTCTTAATAAAATCATATCCCAATCTGAACCGATTTCAATATAATATGACAAGATTTACTTTTACACCAAATTCCGTCACATCTTCGATATTTTATTGAAATTGTTGCGTCAAATATGTGAAATCGGGTGAGAGTTTATATATGGTAGCTATATCAAATCTTAACCGATTTCCAATTAATTTGTCAAATTTATTATTGTAACCAAATTCCGCCACACATTCTGAATTTCGTTGGAATCGGTCACATCTTCGATATTTTATTGAAATTGGTGCGTCAAATATGTGAAATCGGGTGAGAGTTTATATATGGTTGCTATATCAAATCTTAATCGATTTCCAATTAATTTGTCAAATTTATTATTGTAACCAAATTCCGCCACACATTCTGAATTTCGTTGGAATCGGTTATATATATCGTGTTTTGGTGCATCACATACATGAAATCGGCCCAAATACCGAAACCGCTACCGATTTCAATATAATTTGGCAATTTTTTTTTCGGTACCAGATTTCATCTCTCTCTCCGAATGTCTTTGCGTTTTTGTTGGGTGACTCAAATATTTAAAATCACCGAAAATATATATGGGAGCTATATCCAAATATGTATCTATTTCAATATAATTTGACAAATTTATGTTTGTACCAAATTTAGTCACACATCGTGTCGTGTTTTGTGTATCTAATATGTGAAATCGGCTGAAAATATATATGGGAGCTATATCCAAATCTAAACCAATTTCAATATAATTTGACTAATTTATTTTCAGATCACAATCCAATCCAATTCTGAGCCGATTTCAAAATAATTCGGCAAATTTATTTTTGTTTCAAATTCCGTTACGCATTTCAAATTTGGACACAGGATCTGCCATCGATCAATATATATGTGCATATAAAATATAAATTTTTGGGAGGTACCTCCAATTCTGGATTTTTTAAAAATATTTTTTCACGACCATCAGTTGAAGAAAAGTGGATTTTTTAAGGAATATTTTTTCAACGACCATCAGTTGAAGAAACGTGTTTTTTTTAAAGAATTTTTTTTCAACGACCATCAATTGAAGAAATGTGGATTTTTTAAAGAATATTTCTCAACGACCATCAGTTGAAAAAACGTGGATTTTTTAAAGAATATTTTTTCAACGACCATCGGTAGAAGTAACGGGGATTTTTTAAAGAATATTTTTTCAACGACCATCAGTTGAAGAAACATGGATTTTTAAAAGAATATTTTTTTAAAGATCATCAGTTGAAGAAACGTGGATTTTTTAAAGAATATTTTTCAACGACCATCAGTTGAAGAAACGTGGATTTTTTAAAGAATATTTTTTCAACGACCATCAGTTGAAGAAACGTGGTTTTCTTAAAGAATTTTTTTTAACGACCATCAGTTGAAGAAACTTGGATTTTTTCAAGAATATTTTTCAACGACCATCAGTTGAAGAAACGTGGATTTTTAAAGAATATTTTTTCAACGACCATCAGTTGAAGAAACGTGGATTTTTTAAAGAATATTTTTTCAACGACCATCAGTTGAAGAAACGTGGATTTTTTAAAGAATATTTTTTCAACGACTATCAGTTGAAGAAACGTGGATTTTTTAAAGAATATTTTTTCAACGACTATCAGTTGAAGAAACGTGGATTTTTTAAAGAATATTTTTTCAACGACTATCAGTTGAAGAAACGTGGATTTTTTAAAGAATATTTTTTCAACGACCATCAGTTGAAGAAAAGTGGATTTTTTAAAGAATATTTTTTCAATGACTATCAGTTGAAGAAACGTGGATTTTTTAAAGAATATTTTTCCAACGACCATCAGTTGAAGAAACGTGGATTTTTTAAAGAATATTTTTTCAACGACCATCAGTTGAAGAAAAGTGGATTTTTTAAAGAATATTTTTTCAACGACCATCAGTTGAAGAAAAGTGGATTTTTTAAAGAATATTTTTTCAACGATCATCAGTTGAAGAAACGTGGATTTTTTAAAGAATATTTTTTCAACGACCATCAGTTGAAGAAACGTGGTTTTCTTAAAGAATTTTTTTTCAACGACCATCAGTTGAAGAAAAGTGGATTTTTTAAAGAATATTTTTTCAACGATCATCAGTTGAAGAAACGTGGATTTTTTAAAGAATATTTTTTCAACGACCATCAGTTGAAGAAACGTGGTTTTCTTAAAGAATTTTTTTTAACGACCATCAGTTGAAGAAACTTGGATTTTTTCAAGAATATTTTTCAACGACCATCAGTTGAAGAAACGTGGATTTTTAAAGAATATTTTTTCAACGACCATCAGTTGAAGAAACGTGGATTTTTTAAAGAATATTTTTTCAACGACCATCAGTTGAAGAAACGTGGATTTTTTAAAGAATATTTTTTCAACGACTATCAGTTGAAGAAACGTGGATTTTTTAAAGAATATTTTTTCAACGACTATCAGTTGAAGAAACGTGGATTTTTTAAAGAATATTTTTTCAACGACTATCAGTTGAAGAAACGTGGATTTTTTAAAGAATATTTTTTCAACGACCATCAGTTGAAGAAAAGTGGATTTTTTAAAGAATATTTTTTCAATGACTATCAGTTGAAGAAACGTGGATTTTTTAAAGAATATTTTTCCAACGACCATCAGTTGAAGAAACGTGGATTTTTTAAAGAATATTTTTTCAACGACCATCAGTTGAAGAAAAGTGGATTTTTTAAAGAATATTTTTTCAACGACCATCAGTTGAAGAAAAGTGGATTTTTTAAAGAATATTTTTTCAACGATCATCAGTTGAAGAAACGTGGATTTTTTAAAGAATATTTTTTCAACGACCATCAGTTGAAGAAACGTGGTTTTCTTAAAGAATTTTTTTTCAACGACCATCAGTTGAAGAAACTTGGATTTTTTCAAGAATATTTTTCAACGACCATCAGTTGAAGAAACGTGGATTTTTTAAAGAATATTTTTTCAACGACCATCAGTTGAAGAAAAGTGGATTTTTTGAAGAATATTTTTTCAACGACCATCAGTTGAAGAAACGTGGATTTTTTAAAGAATATTTTTTCAACGATCATCAGTTGAAGAAACGTGGATTTTTTAAAGAATATTTTTCAACGACCATCAGTTGAAGAAACGTGGATTTTTTAAAGAATATTTTTTCAACGATCATCAGTTGAAGAAACGTGGATTTTTTAAAGAATATTTTTTCAACGACCATCAGTTGAAGAAACGTGGATTTTTAAAGAATATTTTTCAACGACCATCAGTTGAAGAAACGTGGATTTTTTAAAGAATATTTTTTCAACGACCATCAGTTGAAGAAACGTGGTTTTTTTTAAAGATTTTTTTTTCAACGACCATCAGTTGAAGAAACTTGGATTTTTTCAAGAATATTTTTCAACGACCATCAGTTGAAGAAACGTGGATTTTTAAAGAATATTTTTTCAACGACCATCAGTTGAGGAAACGTGGATTTTTTAAAGAATATTTTTTCAACGACCATCAGTTGAAGAAAAGTGGATTTTTTAAAGAATATTTTTTCAACGACTATCAGTTGAAGAAACGTGGATTTTTTAAAGAATATTTTTTCAACGACCATCAGTTGAAGAAACGTGGATTTTTTAAAGAATATTTTTTCAACAACCATCAGTTGAAGAAACGTGGATTTTTTGAAGAATATTTTTTCAACGACCATCAGTTGAAAAAACGTGGATTTTTTAAAGAATATTTTTTTCAACGACCATCAGTTGAAGAAACTTGGATTTTTTAAAGAATATTTTTTCAACGACCATCAGTTGAAGAAACGTGGATTTTTTAAAGAATATTTTTTCATCGACCATCAGTTGAAGAAAAGTGGATTTTTTAAAGAATATTTTTTCAACGATCATCAGTTGAAGAAACGTGGATTTTTTAAAGAATATTTTTCAACGACCATCAGTTGAAGAAACGTGGATTTTTTAAAGAATATTTTTTCAACGACCATCAGTTGAAGAAACGTGGTTTTTTTTAAAGATTTTTTTTTCAACGACCATCAGTTGAAGAAACTTGGATTTTTTCAAGAATATTTTTCAACGACCATCAGTTGAAGAAACGTGGATTTTTAAAGAATATTTTTTCAACGACCATCAGTTGAGGAAACGTGGATTTTTTAAAGAATATTTTTTCAACGACCATCAGTTGAAGAAAAGTGGATTTTTTAAAGAATATTTTTTCAACGACTATCAGTTGAAGAAACGTGGATTTTTTAAAGAATATTTTTTCAACGACCATCAGTTGAAGAAACGTGGATTTTTTAAAGAATATTTTTTCAACAACCATCAGTTGAAGAAACGTGGATTTTTTGAAGAATATTTTTTCAACGACCATCAGTTGAAAAAACGTGGATTTTTTAAAGAATATTTTTTTCAACGACCATCAGTTGAAGAAACTTGGATTTTTAAAGAATATTTTTTCAACGACCATCAGTTGAAGAAACGTGGATTTTTTAAAGAATATTTTTTCATCGACCATCAGTTGAAGAAAAGTGGATTTTTTAAAGAATATTTTTTCAACGACCAATATTTTTTCAAAGTTCCAAGTGGAATTTCAAAAATTTATATTTAAATTTATTTATATTAAAATTTATTTTTGAAAAATTTGAGGAAATCTGTTCAGCGGTTTTTGAGTCCATATATAACAAACATATCCCTATTTTAAAGATCCCGTACCCTTTTGGACACATAAGACCCCCTAGAAATAGTTCATTCCCAGAATGTATGTTATTGGTATTGCCGAACATTTAGTTAATTTCTTTTGTTTAAAATATATTTCTTCTCTCTCTCCCTTTCTGTTTATGGTGGTTTTCATTTTCTAATTTTTAATTAAATATCTTTTGCGTCCAATACAAATACAATTAGTTTATTTATTGCTCGCAAAAGAGGTTTGTTCACATATTTTCTCATCTTCGTTTCTTTTTTGTGCATTGTGTGTAAGCAAAACTAAAGTGGTTACTTAAATAAACAAATTGGTTTTTGGCTCAGCAACCCAAACAGAAATACAAAAATCCTGATTTTTACTGAACAAATTTTCCATTCTTCCAGTTTACACAGCAGAATAAAGCCTCAAGCTTACTTGTTAAATAAACAAAACATTGATTGAGGGTATGAAATAAGCTTTTGCTACTCCATCTCCGTTTCGCTCTCTCTCTCTCTCTCTCTCTCTTGGTGTCGTCTTCGATGGGAAGTGTAAATAAACGCAAAGTCTACATATCAGGCATCAAAGCTGGAAGGCTGTCACGATAGGCAGACGACAGGCTGGCTGGCTGGCTGGTAGTCATGTTGTACCTTTCGATGCCGAGCTGTTGTACATTTTACAGTTTACTTTTTATCCAAAAATAAACTTATTTTTTGCTGTCTGTTGCTCGTTTTGTATTAATATTTTTTCCTTTTTGTATTTTTCGGGTTGAAGTGGCATCACACAAATTCTCGGTTTTTGTTTTTACCAAAATAAAAACATGGGAAATTTTACAGGTCAAAAGTAGTAAGACTCTTGGCATGGATTATTGTATGGGTGTGTGGCGATGAATGAAAGTAAAAGGTATCTATAACGTCATCATAACTTCGTATGGTGTGTTCTTAAGAGACTGTGCAGGTATGTTTGAGTATTGATGTTCGAAATTCAACATGGAAATCAGATCCGAGAACTTAAAGGGTTGCCTCAATACACATTCAATTTTCAAAAACATACCAAAATGATTATGTATGTTAAAGCTTCTACAGAATGGAACCGCAACTATTATGAAGTAAATTTTAAATTCAAAGTTCAAGTTTTGTTGTCTCTAACTTTGGACACAATTCTCACTCCACGCCCTCTCTTTATTTCAGTACCATTTGGATATTTTGAAAAATCTTTTTCCTCATAACCAACATTAATTTGTTTATACCTCTCCGCGAACACCTGGCAACCCTTTCACTGCTACATTTCTCGTATTGTGTTAATGTTTTTCGGCACCTTTCGTTAAACAAATATTTGTTTTTAATTTTCCAAATTTGTTTTTAACAGTCAAACAAAGATGATTACATTTTCTTAAGCTTACGTTCGTCCTTCTCTCTCCCTTTTTTGGGAAAAGAAGGCACATTCAAATGCTTGTCCTTTTTGTTTTTGGTTGAAGGTCCAAAGTTTGGTAATTTTTATTATGTGGTCCGTTTCATTTGCATTTTCATGCGAATGGTCAGCATGATAGTCTTTGCAGTTAATTATTTTCAGTTTTATTTTCTCGTTTTATTTGTTTTAAACTTATCTCTGGGTAGGCAGCTTTTTTTGGCACAATTTAACAAGTGCCAGAAGGTGAGGGGATCTCTTTATAGACGAGCAGCAGGGGGATTTATAAACAAGCCGAGGGAAGTTTTAATAGACGAG
This sequence comes from Musca domestica, assembly GCF_030504385.1. Lineage (NCBI taxonomy): Eukaryota > Metazoa > Arthropoda > Insecta > Diptera > Muscidae > Musca > Musca domestica. The sequence continues at coordinate 21,967,226 of NW_026712409.1, read as the reverse complement.
CCGCTGAGGGGAGTCCTTCATAAGAGCTTCGTCTCTTTTTATAGAGGAGCTTATAAAGGGAGTCTTCATAGACGAGCTTATAAAGGGAATCTTTATGCACGAGCGAGGCTTTTTAGACGAGCTTATGAAGCGATTCTTTACAGACGAGCTTATGAACAGAGTCTTTATAGATGAGCTTATGAAAGGAGTCTTTATAAACGAGCTTAGGAAGCGAGTCTTTATAGATGAGCTTATGAAGCGGTCTTTATAGACGAGCTTATGAAGCGAGGCTTAATAGACGAGCTTATGAAGCGAGGCTTTATAGACGAGCTTATGAAGCGGGGCTTTTTAGGCGACCTTAGGAAGCGAGTCTTTATAGACGAGCTTATGAAGCGAGGCTTTATAGACGAGCCTATGAAGCGGGCTTTTTAGGCGAGCTTATGAAGCGAGTATTTATAGACGAGCTTATGAAGCGGGGCTTTTTAGGCGAGTTTATGAAGGGAGTCTTAATAGGCGACCTTATGAAGGAAGTTTTTATCTTTATAGACGAGCTTATGAAGCCAGTCTTTATAGACGAACTTATGAAGCGAATCTTTATAAAAGAGCTTATGAAGTGGGGCTTTTTAGACGAGCTTATGAAGCGGGTCTTTATGGACGAACTTATGAAGCGAGTCTTTATAGAAGAGCTTATAAAGTGGGGCTTTTTAGACGAGCTTATGAAGCGAGTCTTTATAGACGAGCTTATGAAGCGGGGCTTTTTAGGCGAGTTTATGAAGGGAGTCTTTATAGGCGACCTTATGAAGGAAGTTTTTATCTTTATAGACGAGCTTATGAAGCCAGTCTTTATAGACGAACTTATGAAGCGAGTCTTTATAAAAGAGCTTATGAAGTGTGGCTTTTTAGACGAGCTTATGAAGCGAGTCTTTATAGACGAGCTTATGAAGCGAGTCTTTATAGAAGAACTTATGAAGCGAGTCTTTATAGAAGAGCTTATGAAATGGGGTTTTTTAGACGAGTTTATGAAGCGAGGCTTTATAGACGAGCCTATGAAGCGGGCTTTTTAGGCGAGCTTATGAAGCGAGTATTTATAGACGAGCTTATGAAGCGTGGCGTTTTAGGCGAGTTTATGAAGGGAGTCTTAATAGGCGACCTTATGAAGGAAGTCTTTATCTTTATAAACGTGCTTATGAAGCCAGTCTTTATAGACGAACTTATGAAGCGAGTCTTTATAGAAGAGCTTATGAAGTGGGGCTTTTTAGACGAGCTTATAAAGCGGGTCTTTATAGACGAACTTATGAAGCGAGTCTTTATAGAAGAGCTTATGAAGTGGGGCTTTTTAGACGAGCTTATGAAGCTAGTCATTATAGACGAGTTTATGAAGGTGGGTCTTTATAGACGATCCCATGAAACGAGCTTTTATAGACGATCTTATAAACGAAGTTTTTATAGACGAGCCTATGAAGGTAGTATTTATAGACAAGCCTTTGAAGGGAGTATTCATAGACGAACCTATAAAGGGAGTCTTTATAGACGAGCATAAGAAAGTAGTATTTCTAGGCGAGCTTATAAAGGAGGTCTTTATAGACGAGCTAATAACGCGAGTCTTTATAGACGTGTGAAGTGGGCCTATGAATGGCGTGTTTATGGACGAACCTATTAATGGAGTCTTCATAGACTAGCTATGAACGGGGTCTTTATGCAGGGAGTCTTTTTAGGCGATCTGACGGGATTCACTTTAAAAAGAGCTTTTGAAGGAAGGCAGACATGTTTATTTTGCCAGTAGGCAGGTTAAGTTCGTAAATCGGCCATGTAGGTCCACGTTTTCATATAGCCCCCATATAACGGTACCTCCCGATATTCGGTATTTTGATGATTTTAACGACATTATTCACCGGAATTGTTTTAAATTTGGTATTTGAAGTTCCAAAGCTACAGTAGACAGATGACTAAAAAATATCTGTGCAGGTCCACGTCTTTGTATAGCCCCCATATAACGGTACCTCCCGATATTCGGTATTTTGTTGATTTTAGCGACATTATTCGCCGGAATTTTTGCAAATTTGGCATTTGAAGTTCGTAATGGATACTACAGCCTATGACAGAAAGCTGTCCATGCAGTTCCAGGTATAGGCCCCACATATATCTATTTTCCTATTTTCGGTATTTTGACGATTTTAGGTACAATACTAACCAAAATTGTTTGAAATGTCGTATTTGAAGTTCGTAATGGATGCTACAGGCTGTAACAGAAAATTGTCTATGCAAGTCCAGGTCTTCGTATAGCTCCGCTGTAACGGTGCCTCTCTATGTACGGTGTTTTGATGATTTTAGCTAAATTTTTCACCGTTTATTTCAAGTTTCGAATTTGAAAATGGTAATGGCTTATGACAACAATGTAGGTCCACGTCGTATAAACCCCACTATAACGGCTATATTCGCTATTTTTAAGATTTTAACGGTTTTTATTTTTTGAAAATTTCCAAATTCCTTTAAATGGTGGCACTTACTGCTTTTTAAATTGTTGTAGACTGTGCTTGTTTAGAAGAAAGTCATTTTAGACTTCAAATGAAAAAAATACGGTCTTTAGAGTCGAGATGTAGGTTTGAAGGGATTTAAAAAAAAACATCAAATCAACAGTGTTCTCAGATTTCTAGGGCAATGCTTTATTTTACGGTTGAACAGACTCAAACACACAATAGTCGCCCTTGTTTCGAGCGCCTGGAAATTCACTCCATTATCTACGTTGTGTGAGTTTCATTCGCCCCCACAATTTCGGAGCAATAGAAGAAACATAAAAACTGTATTTCGTTTCAAATTTGAATTCGAATTCCTTTTCCTTTTCATATGTATGTAAATTTCTACAATTTTCAAGACACTGAATGTTCCGCAACATGTTAATATCTAATAGCAAAAAAATCAAATTATTTTCCGCTGTTACACGACGTCTTCGTTCGTCATTCGACAATTTAACGTATGTGACAATTTAACGTCAGGATCTATAAAATGCGACATAATAGACTGTCGAATGTGTCAATTTTAGCGAATGAATATTTGTCGTATGCATATCTACGTGTGTATATGTGTGAGTGTACATGCTCGACAATTTTCCAAACTGAAATCTATAAAATACCACCAATAATATTCATAACTGGCGAACGTGAAAAATAACTTCATATTATTTATAGATGTGTTAGTAAGTGTATGAATTGAGAATGCGGTGTTGGAATATTTTATAAGTTGAATGCATCTAAAGAAAACTGGAAAATGCAAATAAGGCAAAATGTCATGCATCATTTATGTGACATGAGTAGAAGTTCAATAACCGCGAAGTATTAGTTTATTTGAGACAAGTTTTCAGTTGGCTTTCAATTTATGGAAAAGCAGAAAAATGTTTGAGAGGAATAAATTAGTTCGTCTATAAAGTTCGGGATGGCTGTTTCGCCCATAGAGACTCCCTGGCGCTTCAGCTCGCCTATAGAGACTCTCTGGCCTTCAGCTCGCCTGTAGAGATTCCCTGGCCTTCAGCTCGCCTGTAGAGACTTCCTGGCCTTCAGCTCGCTTATGGAGACTCCCTGGCCTTCAGCTCGCCCATAGAGACTCCCTGGTCTTCAGCTCGCCTATAGAGATTCCCTGGTCTTCAGCTCGCCTGTAGAGACTCCCTGTCCTTCAGCTCGCCCATAGAGACTCCCTGGTCTTCAGCTCGCCTATAGAAACTCTCTGGCCTTCAGCTCGCCCATAGAGACTCCCTAGCCTTCAGCTAACATATAAAGACTCCCTAGCCTTCAGCTAACATATAAAGACTCCCTGGCCTTCAACTCGCCCTTAGAGATTCCCTGGCCTTCAACTCGCCCATAGAGATTCCCTGGCCTTCAGCTCGCCTATAGAGACTCCCTGGCCTTCAGCTCGCTTATGGAGACTCCCTGGCCTTCAGCTCGCCTATAGAGACTCCCTGGCCTTCAGCTCGCCTATAGAGACTCACTGGCCTTCAGCTCGCCCATAGAGACTCCCTGGTCTTCAGCTCGCCTATAGAGACTCGCTGGCGCTTCAGCTCGTCTAAGAGACTCGCTGGCGCTTCAGTTCGACTATAGAGTCTCCTTGTCCTTCAGCTCGCCTATAGAGACTCCCTGGCCTTCAGCTCGCCTGTAGAGATTCCCTGGCCTTCAGCTCGCCTGTAGAGATTCCCTGGCCTTCAGCTCGCCTGTAGAGACTTCCTGGCCTTCAGCTCGCTTATGGAACCTACCTGGCCTTCAGCTCGCCTATAGAGATTCCCTGGCCTTTAGCTCGCCTGTAGAGACTCCCTGGCCTTCAGCTCGTTTATGGAGACTCCCTGACCTTCAGCTCGCCCATAGAGACTCCCTGGTCTTCAGCTCGCCTATAGAGACTCCCTGGCCTTTAGCTCGCTTATAGAGACTCCCTGGCCTTCAGCTCCCGTATAGAGACTCCCTGGCCTTCAGCTCGCCTGTAGAGACTTCCTGGCTTTCAGCTCGCTTATGGAACCTACCTGGCCTTCAGCTCGCCTATAGAGACTCCCTGGCCTTCAGCTCGCCTGTAGAGATTCCCTGGCCTTCAGCTCGCCTGTAGAGACTTTCTGGCCTTCAGCTCGCCTGTAGAGATTCTCTGGCCTTCAGCTCGCCTATAGAGACTCACTGGCCTTTAGCTCGCCTGTAGAGACTCCCTGGCCTTCAGCTCGTTTATGGAGACTCCCTGACCTTCAGGTCGCCCATAGAGACTCCCTGGTCTTCAGCTCGCCTATAGAGACTCCCTGGCCTTTAGCTCGCTTATAGAGACTCCCTGGCCTTCAGCTCCCGTATAGAGACTCCCTGGCCTTCAGCTCGCCTATAGAGACTCCCTGGCCTTCAGCTCGCCTATAGAGACTCACTGGCCTTCAGCTCGCCTATAGAGACTCTCTGACCTGCAGCTCGCCTATGGAGGCTCCCTGACCTTCAGTTGGTCTATGGAGACTCCCTCCGCCAATAGAGACTCCCTGGCCATCAGCTCGCTCGTAGAGATTCCCTGGTCTTCAGCTCGCCTATAGAGATTCCCTGGCCTTCAGCTCGCCTATAGAGACTCTCTGACCTTCAGCTCGCCTATGGAGACTCCCTGACCTTCAGTTGGTTTATGGAGACTCCCTCCGCCCATAGAGACTCCCTGGTCTTCAGCTCGCCTAAAGAGACTCACTGGCCTTCAGCTCGCCTATAGAGGCTCTCTGACCTTCAGCTCGCCTATGGAGACTCCCTGACCTTCAGTTGGTCTATGGAGACTCCCTCCGCCCATAGAGCCTCCCTGGCCTTCAGCTCGCCCATAGAGACTCCCTGGTCTACAGCTCGCCTGTAGAGATTCTCTGGCCTTCAGCTCGCCTATAGAGACTCACTGGCGCTTCAGCTCGCCTATAGAGACTCACTGGCCTTCAGCTCGCCCATAGAGACTCCCTGGTCTTCAGCTCGCCTATAGAGACTCGCTGGCGCTTCAGCTCGTCTAAGAGACTCGCTGGCGCTTCTGTTCGACTATAGAGTCTCATTGGCCTTCAACTCGCCTATAGAGACTCCCTGGCCTTCAGCTCGTCTGTAGAGATTCCCTGGCCTTCAGCTCGCCTGTATAGACTTCCTGGCCTTCAGCTCGCTTATGGAACCTCCCTGGCCTTTAGCTCGCCCATAGAGACTCCCTGGTCTGCAGCTCGCCTATAGAATTTCCCTGGCCTTCAGCTCGCCTGTAGAGACTCGCCTATAGAGACTCCCTGGCCTTCAGCTCGTCTATAGAGACTCCCTGGAGCTTCAGTTCGCCTATAGAGACTTCCTGGCCTTCAGCTGGTCTATAGAGACTCCCCGGAGCTTCAGCTCGTCTATAGAGACTCCCTGGCGCTTCAGTTCGCCTATAGAGACTTCCTGTCCTTCAGCTGGTCTATAGAGACTCCACGGAGCTTCAGCTCGTCTATAGAGACTCCCTGGCCTTCAGCTCGTCTATAGAGATTCCCTGGTGCTTCAGCTTGTCTATAGAGACTCCCTGGCGCTTCAGCTCGTCTATAGGACTCCCTGGCGCTTCAGCTTGTCTATAGAGACTCTCTGGCGCTTCAGCTTGTCTATAGAGTTTCCCTGGCGCTTCAGCTTTTCTATAGAGACTCCCTGGCGCTTCAGTTTGTCTATAGAGACTCCTTGGCGCTTCAGATCGTCTATAGAGACTCCCTGGCCCTCAGCTCTCCTAAAGAGACTCCCTGGCCTTCAACTCGCTTATAGAGACTCCTTGGCCTTCAGCTGGTATATGAAGACTCCCTGGTCTTCAGCTCGTATATGGGGATTCCCTCGCCTTCAGCTCGTATATGGGGATTTCCTGGTCTTCAGCTCCTATATGGGGATTCCCAGGACTTCCGGTCGTCTAAAGAGACTCGTCTGTAGTGACTACATGATAAGTCAGCTCTGTTATAAGGTTTTTTCGACTCATTGTTTCGTGTATAGAGACTTCCTGATTTCAAAATCCGTGGGCATCTCTATAGAAATTTAGGGAATACACCAACAATTATCTGAGCCCAAACCTTTTCTTCTCTTACTGCATAAATTCGTCTGCTTTATTTCTTGAATTCATACCTCTCCTTAAGTGCATAGTGCATTTTTGTATTCATATGTGTGTCTGTGTGTGCGATTGCATGTTAGCAACCACTAGTAGCGTCAATCAATGGCCTTTGTTAACATCTTTTATTGAATCTTAAGAAAACCAAATAACTTTGGAAAAGCTTTTCAAATTATTGTCGAACAACTAACACATCCATACAGACTGCAAACAAACGCCATGTGAAAGGAATGCCTGAAATAATTTAAGTTTTCTTTGTCTATTTCCGGTATTTCTTTCATGCCATTGACGTTTAACTTTGATAACAGAGAGGCTATGCAATGGGTATCAAAATGTTATATTTCAAACATACGTGTATACCAGGTATATATCGACTTATTTTGTACCCTTTCGCATGAGGGATCCTGCAGCGATTTTTAAGGAAATACTAATAATTGTAGGGACCCATTACGAAAAATTATAAAAAATAAAACAAGTAAAAAAGCTGTAAGTTCGGACGGGCCGAAATTTGAAAGAATTATATAGAATATGGCAATTCTCAAAAACAATAAAATCCTTAAAAAATTCTGTTAAAATTTTAAAAATACTGAATGTAGCTGAAAAATTAGGGTCTGCACGACGACATTGACCTGCAGAGATAACATTTGTCATAAGCCATTACAATATTCAAATGCGAAACTTCAAAAAATTGGTAACAATACAGCTAAAATGCATCAAAATATCGAATATAGGGAGGTACCGTCATAAGGGGGTTATACGAAGACTTGGACCGGCATAGACAATTTTCTGCTTAGGCTGTAGTATTCAATACGAACTTCAGAAGCCAAATTTGAAAAAAATCCGGTGAATAATGTCCCTAAAATCATCAAAATACCGAATATCGGGAGGTACTGTTATAAGGGGGCTGTACGTAGACATGGACCTGCACAGACAATCTCCTGTCGTATGCTGCAGTATCCATTTCGAACTTAAAATACCAAAGTTGAAACAATTCCGGTGATTAATGTCTCTAAAATCATCAATATATCGAATATCGTGAGGTTCCGTGAGGTGGCTATACGAAGACGTGAACCCGCGTACACAAATTTCTCTCTTAGGATGTAGTATCCATTTCGAACTTAAAATACCAAAGTTTAAACAATTCCGGTGAATACTGCCGATAAAATAATCAAAATACCAAATATCGGGAAGTACCGTTATATGGGCGCTAAACAAAGTCGTGGACCAGCACAGACAATCTTCTGTCGTAGGCTGCAGCATCCATTACCAACATGAAATACCAAATTTGAAAGAATTCCGGTGAATAATGTCGCTAAAATCATCAAAATATCGCATATCGGGAGGTACCGTTATATGGGGGCTATACCAAAACGTGGACTTACATGGCCCATTTTCCATACCAAAAGTCCTGCAGGGATAACATACATTTGATCTACTTCAATTCGTTCGGCAGCTAGAGTGATTTCCACAGACGGATAAACGGACAGTCGGATGGACATCGCTAAATCGAGCATTTTATGCTGATCAAGAAAGTGGGTTCTAAAATGTATATTTCAAGGTGTTACAAACGGAATGACAAACTTAATATGGTGGAGGGTATAAAAATTTAATGAATACCATCATTTTTACCAGCTTACATTAGAAATATGTTGCAAAGTCCAAAGAGTGTTTGTTTGTTCAGTACAGTAACCTAGAGCTAAAGCCAATCGGGTTTATATCTAAATATATGCTAATGAGATATATATCCCAGTTTTTTTTTTCTAAAATTATTATGTCCATGTGTCACCAGCGCTATGATCAACTTAATATACACCCTACATACCCTACATACACCCTACATACATACCCACGCTGATGGTTTCCAAAACAAAAAGTTAAGAATTCACAAATTTTCCAAGAATATCGTGGAGCGAAATAGAGTAGTTCACCTGCCATTTGTGATGATGATGTTGGAATTGTTGTTCTTGTTTTCGTTGTTTATGTGTTAGCAAACATGTAAACAAAGTTTTCCCAAAAAGCCAGTGCAGAATTTCTTAACTCCTTTTTGCGAACCGTCCAATCATTTCAATGAATGGTGCTTTGATAGCAACATTTCAACTTGAATTTGAATTCAAAGTCTTTCAAAGAGTTTGAGGTTTTAAACAGACACACGCACATAGAAACATACACATTTGCAAACAATTTGAGAGAATGTTGATTGCTGAGTGATGAAGTATTTGCATAACTTGTGTAGAGCAACGAAAAGAAAAAGGAAATACTTTCAAGTTTAAAGGTGATAGAGAAGAACAATGGCCCCATGTTAAAAGAGGTCTTTAATAGATATGCTCCACTCAAAAAAATTCTAGGGACATGCTATGCATAAGGGAAGACTTTTAATACATTGAAGACCATTCTACATTTGATGTGTCTCATCCAAATAACGGTTGGACCAAATCCGTCTAAGGACATTTAGAGTCAATCTAGAGGTGTCCATCTGTCTGGTGCGCACGATCATTTTATGCAAACTTTGCAAAACCTAAATTTGTATCAGTGCTAGGTCAGGTACGACCAGTAAAAAAAAGTTCTAAAGTCGGTCGGGGCCAATTCTATGATACCCTACACCACTTTGCTAATTTACTTGAGCTCCACATAACAATTAAATATTTTATGGGAGAATTCAAAGGACTATATATGCCTAAGCATTTGTGTCTTTTAAATTCAAATCAGATAAAGATATGTATGGGAGCTATATCCAAATCTGAACAGATCTCGATAAAATTTGGCAAAGATGTTTCTGAGCTGTATTACATATATTTCCCTGAATATCGTTGTTACGGAGTGCATATTACGGCTGTGGGTAACAAATACAACAAATCAGATGAACAACATACATGGGAGCTATAGCTATATCTGAACCGATCTTCACCAAATTTGGCATACTACCTTCTAGACTCAATTCGGTCGTATGTGCCGAATTCCATCTCATTTGGGCAACTATTAGACGTTTAGTGCACAATAAAAGGTAAATCGGACAAAGTTATATGTGGGAGCTATATCCAAATCTGAACCGATCTCGATAAAACTTAGCAAATGTATTACTGAGCTGCATTTCATATATTTCCCCAAATATTGTTGTTACAGAGTGCATATTACGGACAAAAATAACAAATCGGATGAACAACATATATGGGAGCTAGAGCTATATCTGAAACGATTTCGATCAAATTTGGCATACTTATTTTCAGGCCTAATTTGGGTTTATGTGCAAATGTCCATACAATTCTGGCTGATATTATACGTTTGGTGCACAATAAAAGAGCAAATCGGACGAAGATATATATGGGAGCTATATCTAATTTTTTACCGATTATCTCCTTGGGTACGTCCTTGGGCCAAACAAATGATTTGTGCAAAATTTCATCTCAATCGGATAATAAATGCGACCTGCATTTTGTTCACAAGAATACATGAACAGACGGACAGACGGACTGACATACATAAATCAACTCAGAAAGTGATTCTATGCGGATCATCAAAAGGAAATATGGGTCTATCTCGTTTCCTTTTGCATGTTACAAACAAATGCACAAAGACATAATACCCTGACAACCTTGTGGTGTAGGGTATAAAAATGGACAAAATCGGTCCACTCCTTAAATTACCTCCCCCACAAAGGTTAAAATTTTAAATTTAAATTAAATCAAGTTAGCAAAGTCTATAGTCGTGCGGGGCCGACAATGTGATACCCTACAACACTAAAAGATGTTAGAAGCCTTTAGCACAAATCCATTTTGGAAGATTTCGCTTTTAAAATTATGTGATGGAGCACAGCCCAGATATTACCCTTAGCGTTTTGAACAAGGACATTTGCCCAATATTTACGCAATCCGTCGTATATATATATATATATATATATATATATATATATATATATATATATATATATATAAGTTATATATATATAAGTTAACACCAGACATATTCAAATTCAACATTAGCAACCCAAAGAATTCCTCAACCAAAGTATAAGCGTGTCATTTTGCTGACACTGCAGTTCCCACCGAAACACTGACAACAACATCCAACAGGCAGACAGCAACATTCCATCGCCAACACGAGCAGGTGTCCAGTATCATCTGGGTGCATGAATCCAAAGTATAAGTTAGGGTAGTTTTATTTCATTATTCACTTTGTAGTCCGGAACCTTAACCAATAAAGACGTGATTGCTTGCAGTAAGCAGCAATCACAAATTTTTAAAAAAATAAATAAATTAACATTGAATTAATTGGCGCCCGAGAGCAGGGACCTGTTTTTAAACAGGTACTCGGAACCCGAAGAAAGGATTTCCGACAAAAGTCAAGCCTTCAGGTGGCGCCCCAGTAACTTAATTGTGAAAAGGACGTAACGTTATGTTACAGCCCCTAAAGCCCGCGACGCGGATCACTAGATTACGGTAGTTTACAAATAAAAATTTTAAAAAAGTGAAAGTAAAATAAAAACATTGATACAAGAATTGTGAAAAATGAAAATCTATTAAAGAAAATAAAAAAAAAATCTCCTGAAAAATTAAAAAACAAAGTAAATTAAATTAAATAAAAAGGGAGAATTTAAAAAAAAAATAAAAAAAAGTATCAAAATAAAGGAAATTAAAATGATAATTACAAAATGAAAACCTAAAAAAAAAAAAAAACTTGTGAAAACTTAAATGCAAAGTAAATTAAATGAAGTGAGAAATAAAAGAGAAACAATTGTGAGAAATTATAAAAAAAAGAGATAAAAATAAAGCAATTTAAATAAGTTTGAATGAATATAAATAAAAATAAAGTTAAGACAGAAATAAAAATTAAAATAAAAAAATTGTTTGAACAATATTAAATATTTTAAAAATTTGAATTGTGAAAAATGAAAAACTATTAAAGAAAATAAAAAAAAAACTCCTGAAAAATTAAAAAACAAAGTAAATTAAATTAAATAAAAAGTGAGAATTTAAAAAAAAAATAAAAAAAAGTATCAAAATAAAGGAAATTAAAATGATAATTACAAAATGAAAACTTAAAAAAAAAAAAAAAAAAAAAAACTTGTGAAAACTTAAATGCAAAGTAAATTAAATGAAGTGAGAAATAAAAGAGAAACAATTGTGAGAAACTATAGAAAAAAAAAGAGATAAAAAATAAAGCAATTTAAATAAGTTTGAATGAATATAAATAAAAATAAAGTTAAGACAGAAATAAAAATTAAAATAAAAAAAATTGTTTGAACAATATTAAATATTTTAACAATTTATAAATAAAAGTGAAAAAATCGGACACAACAAAACTTTGAAAACTTTGAAAGGACTAAGAAAAACGATCATCTCATCTCATCTCATCTGTACTAGAAGGATGCTACTCCAGACTCTAATGATGCTGCTATTGTAAGTATAACTTTAAGAATTCAAATTAGGAACAAATTTAGTTACTAACATTTTATAGTTGTAGTTATTTGTTACCTATGAAATTTTTTTTTTGTTCCCAATACTGATAAATAACGTAACTTTGATAGCTCCACCTTTCCTTTTGATAAAGAGAAAAAATGTTAGAATCAGTGGATGATATTGCCGCAAAATTAAATAGAATTACGATGAATCCATCTTCAAATAACATGGAGACTCAAACAAGGGCAAACACCCTTACATCAGGTAGTTCAGCACTCACGGACAGACAAAGAAATGAAATCACACGAATGATTACAAACCTTTTGGCCGGACGAGACGAAACGTTTGACGATGGTAGTGACATACCGGTAGGAACAGTCTCCTCGAGACTGGAGGAACTGGACAAAGTTCCAGATATAGTGAAATCCTTGAGGGAATTTTCGGGAAAACCCGGAGAATTCAGCTCTTGGAGGAAATCAGTCGAAAGGGTGATTGATTTATACTCATCACTTCGTGGTACCGGGAAATACTACGCAATTTTGCATACAATTCGTACGAAAATTATAGGTGAGGCCGATACCGCTTTAGAATCCTATAGGACTCCATTGGATTGGGCCAAAATACGCAAATGTCTGATGGTGCACTACGCGGATAAACGAGATATAGGTACACTAGAGTACCAAATGAATGTTTTGTGTCAGGGGCACAGAGGTGTCACAGAGTTCTATCAGGACGTCTATCAAACACTATCTCTAATTTTGGATAAGGTTTCCTGCCTGGAATTGGACGACGGTAGTCTCAGAGCCATGACGAATACATATCGAGAGAAGGCACTTGATACCTTCATAAGAGGCCTGAACGGCGACCTTCCTAGGCTGCTCAGTGTCAAGGGTCCTACATCTCTACCAGAGGCTCTACATCTTTGTTTGAAGCTAGACAATATGGCATTTCGGAGAGATTATGCCCAGAAGGGAGGCCATAGACAGGAACCATTGAGGATGTCAACTGGTTCGAAATTTTACCCAGAATTGGCAAATATTCCGACTCATAGGCCTAGAGTATCCCCAGCTTTTCCATTTCCGAACAATTTGAATATGCAGAATCAGCGTCCTCAGTTTGGGGGACAACCATTTGTTCATCGTCCTCAGCAATTCTTTCAACGAAATCAGATGGGAGGACACCAAATCACTCGTCCTTATACGGGAACCCAGAATTTTCCTCAGAACCAATTTAGGCAATTTCCCTCACAATTTTACAATAACCAGAGTAAGCCAGAACCCTTGGATATTGACAGGTCAATACAAGTAAGACCCCAACAGAACCAGAATTTTAAAAGACCTGCCCAGTTTTCGGTACAGACTCCTATGAATAAGATTCAGCGTAATTTTCATGTAAACGTGGATAATCAATACCCAGATATTGAGAACCAATCCCCAAATATCGACGATTACCGAGACAACAGTGACTATCAGCCAGTAGACGAAAATGACACAGGGAATTACGGACAACAGGATATAATACCGGACGATTACCAGGAACGTAACCCCGATGACATTCCAGCCAACTTCATAGATATGAATTTTTTAGATTAAACTGTTCCTCGTTGCCATACTTTCAAGTCAAAACGAGGGACGGGAAGACATTAGACTTTTTATTGGATACAGGAAGCAGTAAAAATTATATAAGACCAACTTTGGTCCTGGGACCCAAGTTGAATGACAATAGGTTTAGCGTAAAATCTGTAGGCGGCGATGTGGAAGTTTCACACCACACTCTTCTTAACATGTTCGGCGTCAATGACGTCCCACTAAAATTCTTCCTTCTACCTGGTTTGGTATCTTTCGACGGGATTTTGGGGAACGACAGCTTGAAGGAATTATCGGCAGTAATTCATACTTCCGAAGATTATTTCCAAGTAAGAGGTGGCAAGAAAATTGCCATTAGACAGAGAATATCCCAGAATGTTAATAGTCTGGAGCTGGAGGCTGATCATCTATCATTAAGTCAGAGGAGTTCTCTCAATAATATTGCAAGGCAGCACCGGAACCTGTTCTCAGATCCGGATGAGAGATTAACATACACCTCTGTTGTGGTTGGAGAAATCCGAACTGAAAACGAATCTCCAATCTATACGCGAAGTTATCCTTACCCAATGGCATTAAAAGATGTCGTGGAGGAAGAGATTCGTCGTCTCCTTCGGGATGGCATCATAAGACCATCCAGATCCCCGTACAACTCCCCTATTTGGGTAGTGCCCAAAAAGGAGGACAGTTCTGGTCGAAAAAAATATCGTTTGGTCGTTGACTTTAGAAAGCTCAACGCCGTCACCATACCGGATAAATATCCGATTCCCGAGGTGACGGAAGTCCTATCTAACCTAGGGGGGAATCAATATTTTACGGTCATTGATCTTAAAAGCGGTTTCCATCAAATACCCCTACGGGAGGAGGATAGACAGAAAACCGCATTCTCAATCAACAATGGCAAGTACGAGTTCACGAGACTGCCATTTGGCCTGAGGAACGCGCCAGCAATATTTCAGCGAACGCTGGACGATATACTCAGAGAATTGATTGGAAAAATCTGTTTTGTTTACATCGATGATATTATCATCTTTGGCAAGGACGAGAAGTCACACGCCGAGAACATAAAGAAAGTTTTCCAAACACTAGAGTCCGCTAATATGAAGATCCAGTTGGACAAGTGTTCATTCTTTAAACAAGAAGTGGAATTTTTGGGATTTATTGTGTCGAGGGATGGTATAAAAACCAACCCAAAGAAAGTGGAAGCCATTCTTAATTTCCCGATTCCTAAGACACTTAAGGAACTTCGTTCTTTCCTTGGCCTCTCGGGCTACTATCGAAGGTTCGTAAGGGGATATGCCGATGTAGCAAAGCCGCTGACATCGCTCCTCAGAGGGGAGGAAGGCAGAATTCCAAAGACAGCTTCCAGTCAAATTCCGGTGACATTAGATGTTTCCGCCGTAGAAGCTTTCAACGAGCTAAGAAATGCATTGGTTTCAAACGATGTGATACTTGCGCATCCAGATTTCAGAGAAGATTTTGACCTAACGACGGATGCCTCCAGTGTCGCTCTTGGAGCAGTGTTGAGTCAAAAGGGAAGACCAATTGCATTCATTTCAAGAACTCTGGATGAAACAGAGGAGCATTACGCCACAAATGAGAGGGAAATGTTGGCCATCATATGGGCCCTCACTACCTTGAGGAATTATCTATACGGATCGAAGAAAGTTATAATTTATACCGACCACCAACCCCTCACTTACGCCATTAGTAACAAAAATAGCAATGCGAAGATGAAACGCTGGAAATGTACTCTGGAGGAATATAATTACGAATTGCGGTACAAACCCGGAAGACAGAATGTCGTAGCAGATGCTCTGTCTAGAACGGTACAGAAGGACAATAATTCTATTACTCCGATTAATTCACTGACTCCCACACAGCATAGTGCGGAGAGCTCACCAGAGACCCTTATACCCAGTGTTGAGTCACCCATTAATGTTTTCAAGAACCAGCTTCTCATAAGTGTGGATGACACATCAACGTACCAGTTCAATGTTGTTTTCCCAAGCATCCACCGACACACAATTACTGAACCACATTATGACGAACGAAAACTTCAAACAATCTTGAAGAGGTATTTGAACCCGTCTGTAATTAACGGAATCAAGGCACCCGAACAAATAATGGGAAAAATTCAGAACATTTATCCACTCCATTTTAGCCAGTACAAATGCAGGTTTACTCAGAAGGTAGTAGAAGATATATTATCAGAAAATGACCAGGAAAGAATAATTATTGATACCCACAATAGAGCCCATAGGAACGACAGAGAGAACAAAACACAGATTTTGGAAAATTATTATTTTCCGGGGATGTCGGGAAAAATAAAGCGAATTATAAAACTGTGCACGACGTGTAAGAAAAACAAATACGAGAGACATCCCAATGAACCTTACCTTTGTGAGACGCCTATTCCAAATTACCCAGGTCATACTATTCATATTGATATATTCTCTACAGATAGGAAATTAGTTCTGACCTCCATTGACAAATTCTCAAAGTACGTTAAAGTGAAAATACTAGACGGAAGATCTACTGAGGCTATTAGAAGACCGCTGAGGGAATTATTATTCTCTTACGGAGTTCCGAAGAATGTGGTAATGGACAACGAACCGTCTTTAAATTCCAGTTCGATATTATTCATGATGAAGGACGAATTAGGAATAAATATTTTTACGACCCCATCCTACAGGAGCGAGGCTAACGGACAGATAGAACGCTTTCATTCTACCCTCGCTGAGATAATGAGATGTTTGAAAGGTGATGGAACATCCAGGAATTTTGAGGAATTACTGGAGAGGGCTGTTAATGAATACAATCACTCGATTCACTCCACGGTGAATAGAAGACCTGTTGATTTGTATTTTGGACGCACAATTGACTTTTCTCCACAAGACATAGAGACTACCAGACGGAATATTGTTGACAAACTCAGACAGAAACAGGCCAACGACTTGACGTATCATAACAAAAAGAAACGACCAGTTAAGGATTATATTCCCGGACAATTAATTTATGTAAGCAACAACAAAAGGTTAGGAACGAAACTAAGCGACCGTTACAAAGAGGAAATAGTTAAGGAAAACCGGAATACCACCGTTTTGACCGAAAGCGGAAGGGTTATTCACAAAAGCCATATTAGAAATTAATAAAATCCTAAATTTTACAGACTGTTTCCTGGAAACGCCCTGGCTGACTTCAGCATCCTCGACTACTCGAACGCAAGACTCATTTCAATTCATAATGGAATAGCAAGGAAACAGAACGGGACATTTAAAGTAATTCATTCAATAGATCTTGAACAGTATGAAAACCTCACTCGTGAAACCGAACACATTCTGGACAAATTCGTGAACCTAGACCATCCTCTCCGTCCATTTATGAAGCAACAATTAATTGACATCAATGGACTATTAGACCGTCTGATGCCGCACAGAGAGAAAAGATCGATAGACTTCATAGGAAGTGCTTGGAAGTGGATTGCAGGCAGTCCAGATAGTCATGATTTTCAGATCCTAGAACAGAAAATTGGCAATATTTTGGAAAATAACAATAGACAGCTGATAATAAACCAATTAATTTCGGAAAGAATAACCGAAATAACTAATAAGACGAATGAAATAATAAAAAGGGAAGGGTGGAACGATGAAGTAGTATTCAAAATCGAAAGAAAACTTAATTTTATTGAAAAAGAGTTACAAAACGTAGAGTTTGCAATACAGTGGGCTAAAGCTAATATCGTCAATTCATTTCTGCTTTCTAAAATCGAAATCGATCAAATAAACACTGTTTTTGAAAAATATAATATTCCTACTTATTCGATAGATGAACTATTAACTTTTGGATCCGTAAAAATTGTTACAAATAAACGAGAAATTTTGTACATCCTTAGTATCCCTGTAACTCAAGAAGAAGTTTGTAAAGTATATTTCATAAAACCTATAAAAACTGGAGATGTAATTGATAAAATTGAATACGAAAAAATTTTGGAATGTAATAAAGAATTATTTGGAATAAAAACAGAATGTAAAAGTAATTACGACATAACAATTTGTAATAGAGATAAGCTTATTTCATTAAGAGATGATAATTGTATAACTAATTTGTTCAAAAGTAGAGTAGGGAAATGCACCCAAATAAACAACGAACACATACCAACAATTGAAGAGATCGGATCGGACTTGCTCTTGCTGAACCAATATCAAGGCGCTATCAGTGTAGACAACGAGCAGATTTTTTTAAACGGGACTTATCTCATCAAACATTTCAACGTCACTATAGGAATCGATGGCCACAGTTACAGTTCAAGAGGAATAAGTGCCAATAAACCTCTTCCCGCCTTTTTGCAACCAAAAGGTCCAAAAGACAAATTAGAAGAAGTAATATCATTGGAGCTGCTTAAACAGTTGAACGTAAAGAACATCGAACGAATACGATCTATGGAAACCAAAGGTACCTTAGCAGTCGGCATCGGTTGTGTTTCTGCAATAATCCTTACAACTATAACAATAATATCACTGAGAAGAAAATATGCAAAAAACTCCGAAAATAATAATCTGAAAATCGAAGATGCCCCAGGAGATGAAATAGAGATTGCGGAAGTAAATTTACCTACAACTTCGAAAGAAACTAAAACATCCAGCATTTACAATATTCATTCATTTTGAACAATCGGGACGATTGTATTTAAGAGGGGAGGAGTTAACACCAGACATATTCAAATTCAACATTAGCAACCCAAAGAATTCATCAACCAAAGTATAAGCGTGTCATTTTGCTGACACTGCAGTTCCCACCGAAACACTGACAACAACATCCAACAGGCAGACAGCAACATTCCATCGCCAACACGAGCAGGTGTCAAGTATCATCTGGGTGCATGAATCCAAAGTATAAGTTAGGGTAGTTTTATTTCATTATTCACTTTGTAGTCCGGAACCTTAACCAATAAAGACGTGATTGCTTGCAGTAAGCAGCAATCACAAATTTTTAAAAAAATAAATAAATTAACATTGAATTAATTTATATATATATATATATATATATATATATATATATATATATATATATATATATATATATATATATATATATATATATATATATATATATATATATATATATATATATATATATATATATATATATATATATATATATATATATATATATATATATATATCCGAAATAATTACTATTGGTATCTACGTAATTTGACCTTTTCGTCTATTTCTGATTTCGCCGGAATTTAAAATATTCGCTGTTTAATGGAAAATGTGACTTTTATTAACACAAATGTTTTAGTCTATTTCACCCACTAAATATTACCCGATGACCATCAAAATTGGAAGGCTTCAGCCCAGCCCTAAGCTATAGCCCCATGCTAACTTCCGTGTTGATTGTTCTATAAATGTGACCTGTAGAGAAACTGCAAAATCAGGAAATTTTTCAGGTTTTGGTCCATTTCAACCCTAACCTAAATATTATGCGATTATCTCCAAAAGCAATAGGCTTCTATTCTGGCTCTAGCCCCTCCTCTATTCTAAATTTCGTGAAGGTCGGACCATAATTGCGGCCTTTAGAGTGATTACAAATTAACATGGACAGACGGACGGACGGTCATACATAGCTAGATCGACTCAACTCGGCGAGATAGCAAGATCCATATATACTTTCCTATGTGGGAAACGAATATTTCGAGGTGTTGCATAATTTTTGGTCCTACCAAACCGAACACATAGTGTTGTGGGATATAAAAAAAATAAAAAGTTTTACAATATGTAACAAAAAATATTGAATTGGAAGGCTTCTTTCCCGCCATAAACTCGTTTCAAATGCATAATTCCGTTAATTGCTCTATAATTGTGACCTTTAGTGCAACAGAAAAATCAGTAAATTTTTCTATTTTTGGTCCATTTCACCCTCCTTAGATATAGTGTTAATTTTCAAAAACAATAGACTTATATTCTGCGTGCAAAATTTCGTGAGGATAGGACTAGTAGTAATTATATTTTAACATGGACAGAGGACAGACATACATAGCTACATAGACTCAGCTCGGCGAGATAGGAATATCGATAGGTAACATCGTGGATCGAAGATCAACATTTCACTGTGTTCTTAAATTTTTGAACCAATCAGGCCCCAACACGTTATAGGTTTTTATTGGCTCACTTAGGTCTACTTATTTATTTATTTTTATTTATTGCATAAGTTATTTATTTACTTATTTATTTTAATTAAAATAATGAAATTTTTAAATTTCTAAATCAAAAAATTTATTTTATATTTATTTCATTTTTAATTTGATATATATATATATATATATATATGAAATAATGTGGCATAAATCATCAAAATACCGAATATCGGGAGGTACCGTTATATAGGGACTATACCAGAACGTGGACCGATATATCTCTTTTTCTATGCCAACCGTCCTAGACACAATACAAATTGGGGTGTGCGACGAATATTTAAGGATGTTAAAAACGGAATGACAAAGTTAATATACCCTCCTTTCCAAGGTTAAGGGTATAAAAAATAAATACAAATAATCTATATATATATATATATATATATATATATATATATATATATATATATATATATATATATATATATATATATATATATATATATATATATAGATTATTTGTATTTATTTTTTATACCCTTAACCTTGGAAAGGAGGGTATATTAACTTTGTCATTCCGTTTTTAACATCCTTAAATATTCGTCGCACACCCCAATTTGTATTGTGTCTAGGACGGTTGGCATAGAAAAAGAGATATATCGGTCCACGTTCTGGTATAGTCCCTATATAACGGTACCTCCCGATATTCGGTATTTTGATGATTTATGCCACATTATTTCACGGATTTGTCTGAAAATTGGTATTTGTAGGTCATAACGGGTCCCTGTGCGTGTGGCAGAACATTGCATGTATAGGTCCACGTTTTGATATAGTCCCCATATAACGGTACCTTCCGATATTCGGTATTTTGATTATTTTTTCCCGGATTTGTCTGAAAATTGGTATTTGTATGTCATAATGGGTTCTAGATCCTTTGGCGTAACATTGCATGTGTAGGTCCACGTTTAGGTATAGTCCCCATATAACGGTATCTCCCGATATTCGGCATTTTAATGGTTTTTGCCACATTTCTTCTAATGCTTCCTTTACCCTAAGGTGGAGGGTATTAAAAGTTTGGTCCGACCGAACTTAATGTTTTTTACTTGTTTTTTTCTGCTCTAGTTTTCATACCCTACAACACTATGTGTTGGGAGTATAATAAGTTTGATTGGGACAAAATTTATGTAACACCTCGAAATAATGGTTTTCGACATAGGAAACTATATATGGATCTTCCTTTCTCGCCGCGCTGAGTCGATCTAGCTGTGTAAATCCGTCCGCCCGATCACGGAAGTGGTATTAGGGTCAGAATACAACCCAATTGTTTTTGGAGAGGATCGTACAATATTTAGGACTTGAAATGGACCAAAAAATAGAAAAAAATCCTGATTTTGTTGTTGCTCTATAGACCACAATTATTAACCAATCGACGCGGAAATTTGCATGGAGTTAGAGTGCAGGGCTGGGCAGAAGCTAACTAATTTGGGTGGTAATCGGACAATACTTTTAACGGGTAAAATAAATATATTTTTAAGATATCGGATATATAACAAAATAGGTACAATATATATGTACAAGAAATATATCTTAGTTATTCTCCTTAGTTATTGTACTCGGAATGGTATCTGACCAGAAATGGATAATATCTAAGGAAATCGCGTAAAAATATGACAATAAATATGTGAATATATTTTCAAATTTTGTCATTTTTTTATCGCATGCGATTTTTTTTTTAACTTGACTAGCAATTTTGAATTGTACATCTAAATATTGTCTACACCCTGCATCACTATAAGTTGAGGGCATTATATACAGGCCGCAATTATATATGGGCAGAATTAAAGCCTATTGTGTTTGAGGATGGACATTTTGGGGTTCAAATGAACCAAAAAATTAAAATTTTCCTGATTTTGCAGTCGCTCTACTGGTCCCCATTTTAACCCAATCGACATGGAATTTTGAATGAGAAGAGAGTTAAGTACAGGGGAGAACTCTACCATTTTGGATAACCTTTGGATAATATTTAGCTGTAAAATGTAGGACAACTTTGGTGTGAAATTACTTTGAAAACCTAACAACATGACGGAGTGCGTAAATTTTATGGAAATGCCACCGATCAAAAAACTAAGGTCTGCGCTTTATGACATCATATCAAAAACGAAATTTTTAAAAATTGGATTTGGGTATAAGAGGCCTTTCAACAAATTATTGGGTGAGGTATCACGTGGTAGGCCCCGCACGACCATAGCCTTTGCTTACTTGCTTTATTTATTTATTATTATTTTTTTTTTTTGGTAAATATTAAGGCAATGAAAACAACTGTTTTTTTTTTTCAAAAGCACCATTAAAAATCATAACATAACGGTAGTTCAAACTTCCGTATTTAAAAATGTTAACTTAAATTAATTTCAAACATTCTATTCTACATTAGTTAAGTTTCCACATGCATGTGAAAACAAGTCACATGCAAAAAACCGAAAATAAACCCCCAACTAACCTAACAAGTACCTGCCAGTTGCAAAACGAATTTCTGTAACTTGTTACATATAAACACACACATACATACACACCCACAAAACATTACATTGCATTTGAATCTAATTCCGTTACGGTGAGAGTGCCTTCAGGCGAAATGATATTTTGTTTTGAATGCACAACTCTGATAAGTTCTCGGTTTTTTTTGTTTTGGTTTGTTTTTGTGTTGTTTTCTTTTGTTCTACGTTCGTTTTCAGTTGTTGTTACTGCTGCTGCTACTGCTACTGATTTAAACTCGTTAAATTGTTATTTTCCGGTTAGCATTTATGAAGTGTTAAACCATAAGTACTTGCTTTATGGTTTGCTGAGTTTTTGAGCCGACTTGATTGTCGGCCAAACAATTTCTCTAGTGGCTCTTCAGCTTTTGCCAGCAGCACACAACAGCAATAAAAAAGTGGCATTAAAACGCCATTTTATGATGAATTAATTTTTCAATCGGAAATAAAGGCCTGGAATTGATTGATTAAAGTTTTATTATTTTTCTCTCTTTTCCGGGGAACAATAATGAATAATGGATTTAAATTTAATATAATAATTACTATTAACAATATGTATAAATTAAATTAAAAAATTAATTTAATTTAACGATTGAGTGCACCCAAATAATATATATTTAGAAAAATCAAATTCTTTGAAAATTATTTAAATCGAAATAATTGAAATAATCTAATACCACAAAAGATATTCATTTCAAATGTGATTTTTTACCAAATAATTTGTCATTTTGAAGCACTACTCTCCACAAATATGTTGTGTAGCATTCCAAATTAATAGGAAAATTCGGAAAAGTTGATTTAAAAGTTGTGAAAAGTTTATGATGTATTGTATGTATTATAAGTTTGTTTGGAAAAAAAGCTTGCAATACATTGAAATATTGTCTCATCGTACCTCAATGTTACCTATCAATCTTCCTATTTCACCGAGCTGAATCGATTAAGCTATTGTATCCGTCAGATGTCCGTCAAGATAAATTTAAATTTAATTAGCAAAGACAAAAACCAATGTGATTTTTCTCCGGTTCGCAAAAGGGTTAATAAAGAGAGAGAAAGAGAGAGGGAGTAGTAAACTTTGAAACCCTTAACTCTACTTTTAAACCGAGAATAAAATATTTAAAAATGAAGCGGTGTCAAGGCTGGGCACAAATGAAAGGTCTCGAGGAGTACTTTCCGAATCTGTGGACCTTATAGTCAAAAAGAATTTCAGAGTTAGGAATTTTTTGCATTTTCTGAAGAATTATCGCTCAATTTTAGGGAAATTGCAGATAAAAGCGTCCACAGAACAGAAATTAAGCGGTGTCAAGGCTGGGCACAAATGAAAGGTCTCTGAAACTATTTTTGACCATAAGGTCCATATATTTGGAAAGTGCTCCTCGAGACCTTTCAGATGTGCCCAGGCTTGACACCGCTTCATTTTTAAA
Source organism: Musca domestica (assembly GCF_030504385.1). Lineage (NCBI taxonomy): Eukaryota > Metazoa > Arthropoda > Insecta > Diptera > Muscidae > Musca > Musca domestica. The sequence continues at coordinate 21,943,619 of NW_026712409.1, read as the reverse complement.
TATTTTATTATCGGTTTAAATGTAGAGTTAAGGGTTTCAAAGTTTTTCAACGTAAATTTTAATTAGGTTTTTATTTAGCAATTTCATTTTAAATTTGAAATTTGTACGGAAAATTATGAAAGTTGATGAAAACTAGTATCATTTAATTTACCTTTAATTTTTCTCTGGTTTACTACTCCCTCTCTCTCTCTCTTTATTAACCCTTTGCGAACCGGAGAAAAAATCAGCTTGGTTTGTGTCTTTGCTAATTAAATTTAAATTTATCTTGACGGACATATCATTCAGTCTGTCCATGTTAATTTATAATCACGCCACAAGTCGCAATTATGGTCCGATCTTAACGATCTTAAGCATTCGCTTAGAGTTGAGGAATAGAAGCCTATTGTGTTTGGAGATCTTCGCAAAATATTATGGTTTGGAGTGAATCTAAAACAGAGAATTTTCCCCATTTTGCGCATTACAAGTCACAATTATAGATCAATAGACATTACATGGGGTTCAAGTTTAAGACAGGGCAGAAGCATACAAATTTGACGGTCATCGAATAATATTTAGGGGGTGAAATGTGTAAAAAACACCAACTTTTTTTATCCCGCTTCCTGGAAGAAAAGAATACAATGTAAAAAAATTGAAGGGCAATTTTCCCAATAAAAATGAGGAAATTTTGTTACATAATTTTTTTTTATTTTTATCATATATTTAAAATTTTGGTTTGAACATTTTGTAATAGTTTTTACATTCAATAACACTATGTGTTGGGTTTGATATACAGGTAGCAATTTTCGTCTGATTCTTACGGATTTTTACGTGGGGGTTGGGTTTGCCCCAAATATAATTAATTAAAATTTAAAGATAATTCGACTCGGACATGGCCATGATGGCCATCTTTGTGATTTTATTTATTTATTTGTATACCCTCCACCATATTATGGAGGGTATATTAACTATGTTATTCCGTTTGTAACTCCTCGAAATACTCATGTCAGACCCAACAAATTATATATATTCTTGATCAGCGTAAAATTATAAGTCGATTTAGCCATATCCGTCTGTCTGTCTGTGGTAATCAACTTTCGAACGGATTGAGATAGAAGGCTAAAATTTCGCAGAATTGTTTATTTTCCCAGTAGGCAGGTTAAGTTCGAAAAATGGGCCCCCATATATAAATACCTCCTGATATTCAGTATTTTGAAGATTTTAGCGACATTATTCATCGGAATTGTTTCAAATTTAGTATTTGAGATTCGTAATAGATACTACAGCCTATTCGCATATGGGGCCTATAACACTACCTCCCTACATTCGGTAGGTACATCCTGGTCCAGGTCTTCGCAGAGCTCCGATATAACGGTACCTCCCTGTCTGTCAAAGGCTGTAGTATGATGATTTTAGCTACATTATTCACCGTTTATTTGAAGTTTCGAATTTGAATATGGTAATGGCTTATGACAAACAAGGCCTATGTAGGTAAACGGCGTTTAGACCTCATTATAACGGCTATATTCGGTATTTTTAAAATTTTAATAGAATTTTTTAGAGACTTTATTTTTTCAAAATTTCCAAATTCGTTCCAAATGGTGGAGGGTATTCAAAGCCCGGCCGATCTTACAGTTTTTTAACTTGTTTTTTTTTTTTTTTTTTTTTTTTTTTTTTGAAGTTCGATCGGCATGACAGAGGGTGTTAATAGACAATGTAACAGGTTCAAAACTAAAGGTAACATTTTCGCAGGACTAAATGAACTTATTTCAAAAAAAAAAAAAAAAACGAACAAAATGTGTTTGGAGAGATGTATTATTGTATCATATGGTCTACTATATCCTTTGTTTATTTGTTTAATGTATTAACTTAACTTAAAATGTTAGATTCATTCAAACAGTACACAACTTATTCAGTTAGACAACATTTTCAAATCAAAATTTTATATATCGTACTAAATGTTCAGACTTTCAAAGTTTTATGTATTAATAATATTTTTCATTCTCCTTAAAATAATTGCTAAATATTTACCTTTTGCACCAAAAAGTCTTCACAATCTTTCATTTTGTAGTTTACCGAGAAGGATATTAGTAAAACTATTGTGCAATATACTTTGATCCAATTTTTTATACAAAACTATCTCAACATCTTCATATGTAAATTCTAGTTACGAACAGATACCTCAATATCAACATTCAGAATTTCAGATCTTTTTCTTCGTCCAAAACCAAATATAGTATTATTTACTACTCTTCGTACAGTTAAAGTACGCATTTTCAAGACTATTCCCGCATCTCAATCTCTGATACCAACAGTGGCATCTAGAAAAAATTACAGATCTATTCTTTCTCTCTTATAGTACACATGTCCAAAACCACCCGCATATCTCAATTCCGGATACAAACAGAAACCTCAATATCACATTTAAGGATTCCGACCCTACCTCTTAACCCAACACCAAATTTAGTACCCATTAGTACTTTTCGCATAAATATAGTACCATCTCCATATCTTAACAACAGACATCTGATATCTTTATCAAATTGCAGAATTTCAGCTCTCTTTCCTTCACCCAATACCAAATATAGTACCATTTAGTTCGTAAAAATATAAGATGCATTTCCAAACCACCATTAAATCTCAAACACAGATTCTATGACAAATCTAAATGTCAAATTTCAGAATGTTAGAGGGATAAAGTAGAGTGATAACTTTTAGTGTCATTTTAGTATACAATTCCAAAACCACTTCTGTATCACAAGCCAAATCCAAACCGGGATCCCCATACAAAATATCCAACTGCCGGCTTCATCTGTTTAGCCTAAATCATACTGTTACAAATTTAGTACAATGTAGAACAGTTCGCAGATTTGGTAAACATTTAAAAGACCTCTTTATTATATTAACATTACTTTCCAACCCTGATTCACGTACCAAATTTCAAGTTTTTAGCTGTATCTGCTAACCAAATTGTACCATTCTAGAATCTATGTGCCATTGTAGAACTTTCCGTAACCTTAAAGTTCGAATTTTAAAAGTTCTTTGGTACACATTCCGTTTGTCCTATACAAAGTATTACATTTTTAGTATATTTTAGTACTTTACCTAGCATTTCTTTTGCCAAAAACCCAGCTTTACCGCACCAATACTGGCTCTCGTGCAAGCTTTCAAGATTCTCGCTTCGTCTGTGTATCGAAGCCAGGTCAGTCAGTAATTAAATATATTATTTATTTATGTGCTATATCGGTCCACGATATCGTATAGCCCACATATAACGGTACCCCCCCCCCCCCATATTCAGTATTTCGATGATTCTAGCCACATTTTTCAATGGAATTGTCTGAAAAACTTTATCATCTGGAAGAGGATTCTCTATATAGATTCACGATATCGTATAGTCCCCACATAACGGTACCCCCGATATTCGGTATTTCGATGGTTTTAGCCACATTTTCCAATGGTATTGTCTGAAAATCCACACAAGGAGGTTTTTGTGAGCGCTTTATTCCCTGGAAGATAATTCTCTATATACGTCCACGATATCGGTATTTTGATGATTTTAGCCACATTTCAATTCTACGCAAAGAGTTCCTTGTGAGTAGTTTATCCCCAGTATAGATTTGTCTATATAGGTCCACAATATCGTATATCCCACATATATCGGCACCTTCCGATATTAGGTATTTTAAATATTTTAACAGAGTTATTCGTACCAAATGGTGAAGGGTATTCAAAGTTCGGCCCGGCCAAACTTACTGCTTTTTTACTTGTTATTACTAGAAGGAATATAAGCTTTCAACATGCTTGTTGAATCGCCAGCAAAAAGGAAGTGTAAACGATAATAAAAATGCCAACGCTGTTGGATGAGTTAATCACTATAATGTAAGTGGAAAAGGAGAGAATAAACATTTTAAAATTCTGAAAAAATGCCATAACGGAAATTCTGAAATATGCTATGAACCAGGTTCGGTGGTATGCTATGAACCAGGAAAACACAGTTGATAATATCAGCTGGTAGGCCAACCCTACCCTAGATACCTATGGAGTTTATATGATATTTCTAATACAAAAAAATCATTTTGAAGAGAGGAACCGATATATTTCAATGTGGAACATAATATTTATTCGGGGTTTTCAAATTTGTGATCGAAATCCAAAGTAAAAAAGTAACAAAAAGTAACTTGGGATGCCCACCGTAATTTGATGACCAAGAGGTGTGTGGCTTTTTAAAGAATATTTTTTCAAGAACCAACATTAAGCATGAATTTTTTATATAATATATTTTCAAGAACCAAGAGATCTTTAAGCGTGGATTTTTTAAAGAATATTTTTTAAGGATATTTTTGGGACAAATTTTAAGCTTAGATTTTTAAAGAATATATTTTTATGACAAACTTTAAGCTTGGATTTTTAAAGAATATTTTGTTAAGGACTAACAAAGCTCTGAACGTAGATATTTTAAAGAATAAATTTTCAAGGACCAACATTAAGCGTGGAGTTTTAAAAAATATTTTGTTAAGGACCAACAATGATCTAAACGTAAATTTTTTAAAGAATTATAAAAGAATACTTTTATAACGACCAATGAATGTATTTTTCAAAGACCAACAGAGCTCTAAAGGTTGATTTTTTATAGAATACTTTTATAACGACCAACAGGGCCCTAATCGTGGATTTTTTAATGAATACTTTTTTAACGACCAACAGTCCCCTAAGCTTGGATTTTTAAAAAAATATTTTTTCAACTACCAACGGACCCTAAAGCGTGGATTTTTTAAAGAATATTTTTTCACAGACCTCTAAGCGTAGATTTTTTAAAGAATATCAGACCTCTAAGCGAAGATTTTTTATAGAATATCAGACCTCTAAGCGTGGATTTTTTAAAGAATATTTTTCACAGACCTCTAAGCGTAGATTTTTTAAAGAATATCAGACCTCTAAGCGTGGATTTTTTAAAGAATATCAGACCTCTAAGCGTGGATTTTTTAAAGAATTTTTTTTCAACTATCAACGGAGCTCAAAGCCTGGTTTTTTTAAGGAGTACTTTTTCAAGGATCAACAGAGATTTAAGCGTGGATTTTTTAAAGAATATTTTTTCAACTACCAACGGAGCTCTAAGCCTGGATTTTTTAAAGGGTTTCCTTTTTAAGGATCAACAGAGATTTAAGCGTGGATTTTTTAAAGAATATTTTTTCAACTACCAACGGAGCTCTAAGCCTGGATTTTTTAAGGGTTTCCTTTTTAAGGATCAACAGAGATTTAAGCGTGGATTTTTTAAAGAATATTTTTTCATGAACCAACTGTCCTCTAAGCCTCGATTTTTTAAAGAATAGTTTTTCAAAGACCAACAGTCCTCTAACCTTCGATTTTTTAAAGAATATTTTTTCAATGACCAACAGAACTCTTCAGGGAACTCTTCAAGGACCAACATATTTTTTCAAGGGCCGACTTTAACAGTGGATTTTTTAAAGAATATTTTTTCAAACACCAACAGAGCTCTTCAAAGAGCTCTTCATGGACCAACATATTTTTTCAAGGACCGACTTTAAGAGTGGATTCCTTAAAGAATATTTTTTCAATGACCAACAGAGCTCTTCATGGACCAACATTTTTTTCAAGGACCGACTTTAAGGTTGGATTTATTAAAAAAACATTTTTTTAAGGAGCGACATAAAGACTGGATGTTTTAAAGAATATTTTTTCAAAGACTAACAGAGCTCTTCAAGGGTGGATTTTTTAGAGAATATAATTTCAAGGGCCGACTTAAAGAGTGGATTTTTTAAAAAATATTTTGTCAACGTTTTTTATGATCAACTGGTCTATATACATTTATACATTTATTATAAAATCCTTCGCCAATATCACGATTTCTCTCAAAACGAATGAAAAACCTCATATACCATCCCTCAAGTAATGGAAAAATAAGAAAACTTTTCCGGAAAACATCATGCACAAATAACTCAGTCATAAAGTAAATTATTATCAGATGCCAAAGAAGTTGTTATTTGCTTTTATAACCTTCTCAATAATAACAACAACAACAGCAACAACACAAATATACAAACACTTATACACCTTTAGACATTAACACATATGTACATGTACAAAACATATGTGTCATATCGCACGGAACACTTCCACTACTACTCTGATGTCACTGCTGAACAACAGCGGGACAGGAAAATGAACACCAAAAACAACCCAGGCAATATATTTCAGGACATGACACAAACACGCCTATGAATGTAGGCACAAAGGCAGCTAGGCGTATAGGTAGGAATGCAGGAATGTTGTAACGCGCCGTGTGTATTTACATAATCTTTGTGCGTGTAAATGCAAAACGAGAAAAGGCAAAGCAACAGTACACGTTGATGGTGGGCTTGGAAAATAATCTGGGCCGAAGTGGGTGGGTGATATGTTGAAGGCAGTTAAATTTAAAGGGCATAACACTTGATTTGAGAATTATATGTGAGATTTTTGATCCAATATTATGTTCCAGATTGTTGCAAAAAAAAAGTAAATAAATCTATGTATAGCTATACGCCTAAGGAAAATATGCACATTTTCCATAGCTCACCTCCCTTAGAACACACATTTCACCAAATAATCAATGATAAAAAACAAAGTTAGGATTTGGATCTATTAATACAACATAGGTATTTTCAGGAGAGTAAAAAACTATCGTCTATTTATTATTCTTCAGTTAGGATTAGTTTAAAAATAGTATCCTATAATAATTTTTGAAACTCTAACCAGCTGGCAATATAAAATCAAGGTAACATTTTTTGTACTTTTGTCCCCACACTTTTAAAATATGTCCCCCAATTTTCACACCAACCTCGTTGCCACTTTTATTTTACACATGATTATAATTTTGATTGTTTGCATCCGGCGTAACAAAACTCACACCAAAAATTAGGTGTGTATAGATTTCGCCGAAAATATCTTTGGGCTATTTACATATAATATGTGGGTTGAGGCCAGGCAATGGGAAAACCATCATAAAACGGTCGGCGGATAAAATGTGCCAAAACACATCTTCATGAACACATTTGCCATTATTTACATACGGAAACCAACATTAATGCATACATACACACGCACGCACGCACACACTCACTTATGTTTATCTTAACTTTTTAATAACAATCTTAATTTTACGCATACACTCACACATTATTTTCTAAATATATATGTAAATGCTTGAAATAAGATATGGGTAATTTCAGAATAGAAATTATATCTACAAAGTGGAATATCTAAAATTAGGCAAATAATATGACCACTCTATATGGTTAGGCCTGAAAATAAGTATGCCAAATTTAATTGAAATCGGTTCAGATATAGCTATAGCTACCATATATATTGTTCATCCGATTTGTTATTTTTGTCCTCCGCAGTCGTAAAATGCACTCTGTAACAACAATATTTGGGGAAATATATCAAATGCATACTGGCTTGTTAAACGAAAATAATGTTTTATTATTTTTTTTTTTAATTTTGTAAAATACAGAACTTTACATTCTTTTCGAAGATTTTTCAAGGACTACATGTCCTAGTTTTTAAGGCTTTTATACCATACATCACATTGTTGTAAAGGTGTTACGTCTTTGTGCATTTGTTTGCAACATGGAGAAAGAAGCGAGATAGGCCCATATTTACTTTTAAGGATCTTCATCGAATCACTCTCTGAGTCGATCAAGCAGTCCCTCTGTCTGTACGTCCATCCGTATATCCATGTTTGTTTGTGAACAAATTGCAGGTCGCATCTGAGATAAAATTTTCCAAAAAACATTTGTTTTTTTCTAAGGACGCACCCTATTGGAATTGGTGTGAATCGGTGCTAGTTTATATAGCTCCCATATATATCTTCGTCCGATTTGCCTTTTATTGTGCACCAAACGTGTAATATCAGCCCGAATAATATGAAATTTTGCATATAAAACCAAATTAGGCCTGAAAATAAGTATGCCAAATTTGATCGAAATCGGTTCAGATATAGCTATAGCTCCCATATATATTGTTCATCCGATTTGTTATTTTTGTCCTCCGCAACCGTAATATGCACTCTGTAACAACAATATTTGGGGAAATATATCAAATGCAGCTCAGAAATACCTTTGCTAAATTTTATCGAGATCGATTCAGATTTGGATATAAATTCATCCTAGAAACAAGTACTTCAAATTTGATGAAAATCGGTTTAGATATGCTATAGCTCTTATATATATGTTTTATCAGATTTGGTGTTAAAGTCCTTCACATGCGTAATATGCCCAACACAACACTGATATTCGATTCCGGGCATCAGATACAGCTGGAAAATACCTCTGCCAAATTTTATCGAGATCGGTTCAGATTTTTATATAGCTTCAATAAACATTTTCATCCGATTTTACGCTTATTGCTCACCATATATGTAAAATCAGCCCAAATTGAATAGAATTTTTCATATTCAACCGAATTTTACCATTTGGTGAAATTCGGTCCGGTATATCCATTGCTCCAATAACTATGCTTTAATATAATCCTCATCGTAGACGTTTCATGCACTATACAGCAATATTATTTGGTTCATAGTTAGTATAATCTACTTCACATAAATTCCCTAAATTTACTAAATACACATTGTTTCATATAGTCGATCCGCCCGACTTTTGACCCTTCCTTACTGTTTTATATTATTTTTATTTATTTATTATTTTTTTTGTTGTTTTATACCCTCAGCCATATGGATTGAGAGGGTATATATCATTTGATACGGTCAAAATGTGGTATTAGACCCCAGGTATCTTTGGACCAAATCCATTTCAGGATATTTGGAGTCGATATAGCGATGTCTGTCCGTCCGTCTGTCTGTCTGGCTGGCTGATGGGCACGATAACTCTCGAAGGGAGTATCCGATTTGGTCCAAACTTGGTTCATCATAATATTTTTGTCAAATTTAAATCGAGTTCGGAGATGGGCAATATCGGTCCACTTCTTGCGGTGCCACTGCCACAAAAGATCGAAATTTTCAAAAAATCTACTTTTTGCTCTGAAAGAGAAACGAGAAACCGATTTTGCTTCAACTTTGCAAATCCTAATATTTGCATCAGTGCTAGGTCGGGTGCGAAAATGGACAATATCGGTCCACTCCATCGAGTACCTCCCCCACAAAGGGTCTACATTTTGAATAATTACAACTCTTATAAAATGAGATGTATGACTCCGATTGTCTTCAAATTTCATAAATCCCAATAATTTTACAATCCCAAAGTCTGGTGTTAAGATGGAGTATATCAATCCACTCCTTCTGGTACCTCCCTCACAAAAGATCAAAATTTAAAAAAGTATATATTCTGCACAGAAATGGAAGCAATAATCCAATTTAGCTTTAATATTTGCGTTAGTCTTAAGTCAGGTGCAAAAATGGATAACATCGGACCCCTTCCTCTAAATGCCTCTCCCACAAAGGGTCAAAAATTTGAATACTTATAACTGATGTAAGAGTCCAATTGTCTTTCGAATTTCACACATCCTAATAATTTTATGAACCCATGATCTGGTATTAGGACCAGAACACAAAATTTCGAATTTATAAATATCCATTAAGCTCATAAAACGTGAAAGTAACATCCAATTCCATTTAGACTTGGTACATCTGAATATTTCTATCAACACAGGATCTGTTATAAAAATGGTAGAGATCTGTCCATTTATTTTGCTAACTGCCCCACAAAGGGTTTAAGATTTTAAAAAACAAAATGCTCAAAAAAGGCGAAATAAGAATCCAACTCTCTTCAAAATTCACACATACAAACATATTTTCTAATACCAGATCTGTTGTGTAAATGCTATATATCTGGGATCTTTTTCTGATACCTCACCCACAAACGGTCACAATTTCTAATACTTTAATCTGTCATAAATTGCGAAAGAACTTAGCGATTCTTTGCAACTTGCTGTATCTCTGCATATGTCTCTCAGCAAGAACTTCAGATGAATACGGAATTTATGACTTCCCATAAATTGGACATCAATGTTCGATTTTTTTTTATAATTTTGGCCTTATCAATATTTTATCTGTATGAGATGAAGCATGAAAATGAAATACTTCGATTGACTATATCTGGTACCTCAAGCACATGTTAAAATTTTTTAAAATTATCACATATCTCATAAAAGGTGAAGTTACCAAAATTGTCCAAACCTGGCACGTCGCATATTTATATCATATTTATTTAGGTCCGATGCGAAATGGACAATATTGGCCCATTCTTTCAAAACACACTCCATATGTAGAGGGTCAAAGGTTTGAATAATCATAATCATAAATAATCGAACATTGGTCGGCAAAACCGAGAGATACTTTTTATACCCTCATTCCGTTTGTAACTCCTCGAAATACTCATGTCAGACCCAACAAAGTATATATCTATTCTTGATCAGCGTAGAATTCTAAGACGATTTAGCCATGTCCGTCGGTTTTCTGTGTGTCTGTCTGTTGTAATAACGCTATCTTTCGAACGAATTGAGATAGAAGACTATAATTTTGCACACATGTTTATTTTGCCAGTAGGCAGGTTAAGCTCATAAATGGGCCATATAGGTAAACGTCTTCATATAGCCCCCATATAACGGTACCTATCGATATTCGGTATTTCGATGATTTTAGAGACATTATTCACCGGAATTGTTGCAAATTTGGAATTTGAAGTTGGAAATGGATACTACAGCCTAACAGAGAAAATTTTCTGTGCAGGTCCACGCCTTCGTATAGGCCCCATATAACGGTACCGCCGATATTCAGTATTTTGATGATTTAAGAGACATTATTTACCGGAATTGTTTCAAAATTCGCATTTGAAGTTCGTAGTGAATACTACAGCCTAAGGTAGAAAATTTTCTATGCAGTCTTCGTATAGCCTTCGTCTTCGTATAGCCCCCATATAACCCCCGATATTCAGAATTTTGATGATTTTAGCGACATTATTTGCAGGAATTATTTCATTTGAAGTTCGCTAGGCTGTAGTATGCCTATGCCAGAAAATTGTTTGTGAAGGTCCACGTTTTAAAACCCCCATGGTACCTTCCTATATTCGGTATTTTGATGATTTTGGCTACATTACAAACAGTAATAGCTTATGACAAAAGTTGCCTACGCAGGTTCACGTCGTCGTTTAAATCATAATATATAATACTACATTCGGTATTTTTAAGATTTTAACAGAATTTTTAACGGATTTTATTTATTTGAAAATTGCCAAATTTGTACCAAGCGGTGGAGGGTATTCAATGTTCGGTCCGACCGAACTTACAGCTCTGTTACTTGTTTACCTGTTAGTAAGTAATTTTTATTGTCCCTTGACCAAATATCATGCAAATCAAATACATTTTTTATTATGTCCTTGCATATTTGGAATAAATAAGTCTAAGTTATTCTTTGGTCTTTAGTTACTAAAAATGTAGTTGTAAACTTTTTTCACACACATCCTGACTTTTGTAATTAGTATAAATATTCGCGTATAAATGTTTAATTGTTAAGGTAAATATTTATCCGCAAGCCCACTGCTACTCTACCAGTTTTAACTAGAAGTGGATTTTTCTTGGAATTCAAGTTAACCTTTACTAAAATTTTCTGAAATATATAAATAACTATGATAGTCGCCACAAAGCATCAAAACACTACTACAGTATACACCACATTTCCAATTAAGAGCAAACTATGTTCGGATAACGTGTCTTAGCTCATATACATGTTCATATACATGCATGTAACAGTGCCTCAGAGCCTTTTCATGTAAATTCTCAGACACAAGCACACACTCAGATGCTTGAAATCTATTTTTGCCAAATACTCCTTTCTTTCTCTTCATTGTTTGTGGATGTTGTACGTGTTAGGATTTCCTGCCAGGGATACATACACACATATCCCCTTTTTCGGGAGAAAAAGTCATCATTGCGCGCTTAGAATGACAAATGCCAAGTGTGAGTTGTTTTTAGAAGAAAATGTGTGATGCTTTCTATGGTGTTGGAAATTGGATATTTTCTTAGAGATCATAGGTAAATTTTAACTTTGTCAACTGTGTTGAAAATTAATGAAATTTGTTATTTGTAAGGCTAATATTTGAAATGTACTTAAACACCATGTAAATAAATTATTAAAAATCGAAAAATAAAGTGTTGATAGTCCATTTTAAATTATAACAAAAAAGTAATGATATTAATTTTTTTTTTTTTTGAATATCTTTAAATGTATATGATTATTAACTGAAAAACAAGGAAAAAAGTATAGTTCGGTTTTGCCGACAGATGTATACCCTCAGCCAATGTTCGATTTATTAAAAATATTTTCACTTCTGTTATGAATTTTCAAACTCTTGACCCTCTGTGGAGTGGGGTTTGAAAGAATATTGCCCATTTCAATATAGTAATATTGCAAATAAATATGATATAAATATTATATATAAATATTGGCATGTGTGAAATTCGAAGACAATTGGACTCTTACATCATATTTTTATACCCTACACCACAAGGTTGTCAGGGTATTATGTCTTTGTGCATTTGTTTGTAACAGGCAAAAGGAAACGAGATAGACCCATAGTTCCTTTTGATGATCTACATAGTATCATATTCTGAGTCGATTTATGCATGTCCGTCCGTCCGTCGGACTCTTACATCACATTTTGTGAGAGTTGTAATTATTCAAAATTTTGACCGTTTGTGAGGAAGGTACCAGAATGAGTGGAACGATGTTGACCATTTTCGCACCAGACCTAGCACTGATGTAAATATTAGGATTTGCCAAGTTGGAGCAAAATCAAAGTATCGTTTCTCTTTCCGTGCAAAAAATATATATTTTTGAAAATTTCGACCATTTGTGGGGGAGGTACCACAAGGAGTGAACCGATATATTCCGTTAATAAATATTGGAATGTGTGAAATTTAAAGATAATCGGACTCATACATCACATTTTATGAGAGTTGTAATTATTCAAATTGTTGATCATTTGTAGGGGAGGACTTGATGGAGTGGACCGATATTGTCCATTTTCAAAGTTGGAGCAATATCGGATTATCCTTTCACTTATTGTGCCAAATATATATATTTTGCAAATCTCGACCAGAAGGAGTAGACCGATATTGCTCATCGCCGAACTCGACCTAAGTTTGAGAAAAATACTACGATGCACCAAGTTTGAACCAAATCGAATACTTCCTTCGAGAGTTATTGTGCGCACCAGCCAGCCAGCCAGACAGACAGACAGATGGACGCACGGACATCGCTAGATCGACTCCAAATATTCTGAAATATGGCTGAGGGTATAATAAAAAATATATATATTTTTGAAAATTTCTTTATAAAATCAATCAATTACTACAGCTCTTAACCGCTCTGAGACCATCACCTCCCAATGAATCCAATATCATTGCTCTGCTAAGCTATAAAACTATTCCTAACTTGTAAGGAAACCTCAAAAGTCGGGCGGTTTTGACTATATGATATCCTACACTACTGTGCATACTTAGTGCAGCTCTCGTAAAATAAAGGTTTGTATTGGGCATTTCTGAGCTCCATGAGATATCTGGTACAAAATATGATTATGGTAGAGTGCATATTCCGAAAGTTGGAGACTTAAACACCAAATCGCATGAAACATATATATATGGGAGCTATAGCTAAATTCACCCATTTTCACCAAATTTGATGTACTTACTTCTTGCCTGAGTTCAGTCGAACTTACCAAAATCGTACATAATAAACCTCAAATGGGATGAAGATGTATATGGGAGCTATATCCAAAACTGAGCCGATCTTGATATCATTTACGTATTAATGGGCATTATCTGATATCTGGTATCAAATATCATTTTTGTGGAGTGTATATTACGAATACAAGGGACTTAAACACCACATCGGATGAAACATATACATGGAGCTAGAGCTATATCTGAAACGATTTTCACCAAGTTTTAAATGTTAACTTCTAGAATGAATTCGCTCGGAAGTGCAGCTTCTCACTCACTTTGGGTTGAAATTAGTCATTTGCTGCACAAGAAACCTAAAATCGGATGATTTTAGGGAGCTATATCTAAATTTGGACCGATTTTCACCAATTTCAATAGGGTTCGTTCTTGAGCCAAAATTTCATCTCAATCGAATAGTAAATGCGACCTGCATTTTCTTTACAAACATACATGGACAGACAGACGGACGGAAGGAGATACCAACGGACATGCATAAATCGACTCAAAATGTCATTCCATGCTGATCACCAAAAGGAACTATGGGTCTATCTCGTTTCCTTCGCCATGTTACAAACAAATGCACAAAGACATAATACCCTTGCCACTATGTGGTGTAGGGTATAAAAATCCATCCGTTTGTAGTTCTGGTACAAAGCTTTAATATTCAACTCACTAATTTTCAATGATTCTGGTATGATATTTGCTTGCGTATTTTTGTGAAATTTCTTGATACACATATGTATGTGTGATATGTGAAGCAATAGATATATGCGTTTGTAAAATTAAATAAAACACAACATTATCATTTCAGGTATATCACATACATATACAGATGGCTCACCATGTTTCCGAATAATTTTTCGCCCCAGTCGAATTTCTATAGCATTTGAACGAATATTGAAATTTAAAGAATTAATGGTTCATTCAATGTTGCACTTATTTCGCTATTTGTGTGAAATACAAAAAAGGTAGATTTTTCTTAAAATTTGTATTTAAAGTACACAAAATATACTAAAGTTATATTTTTAAACCATACGAACAATACCAAACGGCGCTTCGAACGTGTTTAAAGCACGGAAAAATAGATTTTTCCAAACTTTGTGACGGTGTCGCTCTTGGTGTGAAAAAGTATTAGTTTATAGGTCAGAATCGTGACTGCGCGATGTAGGATTTTTTTTAGAATTCATACTAAAAGTTATAACAAATTGAACTTTAGAGGTAGAATTCTGAGGGTTTAAGAGGGTTTCCTACGAATGTTTTTTTTTTTGAATTTTTGCGGCGGAATTGGTAGCTAGGTCCATAATGTTTGGACCATAAATTGTTTGAAAAAAAATAAAACGAGATTTTACAGCGAGCTGATATTCAAAACCAAAAAAATAAACAACCTTTCAGTGCTTCAATAATACAAATATTTATTTTTTTCTTTAAAAAAACAGTATTTTTATCCTTACCAAAATTGTATTTTGCTTCAAATATATTTTTTTTAGTTCACGTTTTTAAATCTATTGGTGCTTAATTTTCGATATTTTCGGTGATTAATAATATCGTTTTTCAAATAAATATTTTTTTGGATACGTGTTGCTTCATAAATATCTTTGGTCCTTAACTACATTTTTGAAAAAATATATTTTTTTTAAATTTATGTTTTAAATTTTTAAAAATTCAAGTTTTTATACCCTACAACACTTTGTGTTGGGGGTATTATAAGTTTGATTGGGCCAAAAATTATGTAACACCACGAAATATTGGTTTCCCACATTGGGATATATGGATCTTTCTATCTCGCCGAGCTAAGTCGATTTAGCTATGTATGTCCGTCCGTCCGTCTGTCCATGTTAATTTGTAGTCACTCTACAGGTCGCAATTATGGCCCGACCTTCACGAAATGTAGAACGTAGGTGGGGCAAGGGCCAGAATAGAAGCCTATTGCTTTTGGAGATGATCGCAAAATATGTAGGAGACCAAAAACTGAAAAATCCTGATTTTGCAGTTGCTCTACAGGTCACAATTATGGACCAATCGACGCGGAAATTAGCATGGGGCTAGAGCTTAGGGCTGGGCAAAAGCATTCCAATTTTGATGGTCATCTGGTAATATTTAGTGGGTGAAATAGACCATACAATTTGTGTTAAATAAGAGTCAAATTTTCCATTAAACAGCGAACATCTTTAGTCCCGGCGAAATTACAAATTGGCGAACACGTCGATTCTGACCGTTACGTAGATGCCGATAGTAAATATATCGGATATATATGTAGCGAAATATATACATTGTGTATAAACAAAGGAATGGGATGTTAGCTAAAATGCTTAAATCTACAGAATGGCTGGACCGATTTTGACAAATTTTGTAAATTTAGAATGCCTATTTTGGCATAAAAGAATAAAATTTAAAAAGAAATCGCATAAAATGATGCCAGTAATGGTGTTAATATAGATATTGTAGTATTTTGTGACATTTTTTTATATTTTCATATTTTTTATCGCATGCGATTTTTTTGGATTTGACTTATAATATTGAATAATACATTTTATATTTTTTCATTTTACAACACAAGTTGGGGTTATTATATATAGAT
The DNA here is from genome assembly GCF_030504385.1 of Musca domestica. NCBI lineage: Eukaryota > Metazoa > Arthropoda > Insecta > Diptera > Muscidae > Musca > Musca domestica. Next base: position 21,927,331 of record NW_026712409.1, on the reverse strand, counting down.
TGCAATTATCGTCCGATTATTACGAAAATTTTCAAAAGGGTAGGGAAAGGCTCGGAAGAGCTAGTCCTATTGTTTTCAAAGATGCCCGCAATATATTTAGGGGTTGAAATGGACCAAAAACTAAAAAGGTTCCTGATTTTGCATCCGTTATAAAGGTCACAACAAAAAAAGACACGAAATCTCGCATGAAGTTACAGTTTAGGACGGCGGGTGGAATGGACCACTATTTTTGTGTGAAAAAATACCAACATTATGACAGGCAATATCCGAATTACACAAAATGCGAACTTCTGGCTTTTTTATGCCGATTTAGTTGACGAATATAGCCAAATATCGTAGACAAGCAAATTATATAGATGAGGGTAAATATGGAATACACAGAGGACTCTTACTTTTGGAGACATTTCGGGGTTCAAATGAACCAAAAATAGAAAAAAAATCCTAATGAAACAATTGAAGCCAATCGACACGCCTGAGAAGAGAGTTAAGGACAGAGAAGAATTCTAGCATTTTGGATGACCATTGGATTATATTTAGCTGTAAAATGGACCACAACAACTAGCAGCACGACGGCACGATAAAATGCTAAGGGTAATATGTGAACAGTGCTCCGTGACATAATTTCAAAAGCGAAATCTTCCAAAACGGATTTGGACATAAGGGGGCTTCAAATATATTGTAGTGTTGTAGGGTATCACATGGTCGGCCTCGCACGATTATTGCATTTGCTTACTTGTTTATGCTGATTTCGTTGACGAATATAGCTAAACATCGTAGAAGAGCAAATCATATAGATTAGTTTAAGTTTGGAGATTCAGAGGGCCCCTTTTCTTTTAGAGATGATCTAAAAATATTTAGGATAACCATATAACCAAAAATAGAAACAATTTCCTGATCTCTCAATTGAAGCCAATCGACACGCCTGAGAAGAGCGTTAAGGACAGAGAAGAATTCTAGCATTTTGGATGACCATTGGAATATATTAATGGACCACAACAACTAACAGCACGACGGAGTGTGTAAATATTGGGCAAATGTCCCTGGTCAAAATGCTAAGGGTAATATCTGGGCAGTACTCCATGAAATAATTTCAAAGTGAAATCTTCCAAAATGAATATGGTCATAAGGGTGCCTCTAACATATTGTAGTGTTGTAGGGTATCACATGGTCGGCTCCACAAGACTATAGCCTTTGCTTACTTTTTATACCCTCCACCATACTGTGAAGGGTATATTAACTTTATCATTCGGTTTGTTACTCCTCGAAATACTCATGTCAGAAATAAAGTATATATATTCTTGATCAGCGTAAAATTCAAAGCCGATTTAGCGATGTTGTCTGTCCGTCTGTTTGTATGTCGTAATCGCGCTATCTTTCGAACAAATTGAGATAGAATGCTACAATTTTGCACATATGTTTATTTTGCCAGCAGGCAGGTTAATTTCGTAAATGGGCCATGTAGGTCCACGTTTTCATATAGCCTCCATATAAAGGTACCTCCCGATATTCGGTATTTTGATGATTGTAGCGACATTATTTACTGGATATGTTTAAATTTGGTATTTGAAGTTCGAAATAGATACTACAGCCTAAGACAGAAAATTGTCTGTGCAGGTCCACGTCTTCGTATAGCCCCCATACAACGCTAATTCCCGATAGTCGGTATTTTGATGATTTTAACTACATTATTCACCGATTTTGAATTTAAATGGCTTATGACAAAATTGCTTATTGTAATGGTATATACGACATCATGGCAGGTACATGTCGTCGTATATACCCTAATATAACAGGTATATTCTGTATTTTTAAGATTTTAATAGAATTTTTAATTTTATTGTTTTTGAGAATTGCCAAATGTGTTCTAAATGGTGGATGGTATTTTTTCAAATAAATCCTAAAGTGTTTGACCACGTTTTTTGGATATTAAAAATTAATTTTTAAAATATCCATGTCCTAGACCCATGAAAGAAATATTTATACCCTACAACACTATGTGTTGGGGGTATTATAAGTTTGATTGGGCCAGAATTTATGTAACACCTCGAAATATTGGTTTCCCACATAGGAAAGTATATCTGGATCTTCCTAGCTCGCCGAGCTGAGTCGATCTAGCTATGTATGTCCGTCCGTCCGTCTGTCCATGTTAATTTGTAATCACTCTACAGGTCGCAATTATGGCCCGATCTTCACGAAATTTAAAATGTAGGTGGGGTTAAGGTCGGAATTGAGTTCTATTTCTTTTGGAGTTTCGCATGTAGCTAGAGTTTAGGGCGGGGAAGAAGCCTACCAATTTGGGTGGTCATCGGATAATATTTAGCGGCTAAAATAGACCATATTTTTTTTTTTTTTGTTGAAAAAAATCAACATTTTTCATTAAACCGCGAATATTTTAAATCCCGGCGAAATCACAAAGCCATGACGAGGTTACTTCTGATCTTTACATTGATGTTAAGATCCAACAAATAGAATATATAGCAAAATATGTGCGATATATATGTCTATCAAAGAAGATATGCTTGAAAGATCTATTTTATGTCGAGAACGGCTGAACTGATTTCGAAAGTTCTCATTAATTCAGAATGGCCTCTTGACAGGAAAGAAAAAACGTCTAAAAAAATCGCATAAAAATATCTCTCTAAAGATGAAAATATTGATTTTGTAAATTTTCTCATATTTTTTCAATTTTGTCATATTTTTGGCATATTTTCATTTTGAATTAAACATTTGATAATATTTCTACAGCTAACAAAACTAAGTAGTTAGGGTATCAGGATATCATATACAGATCTCATTTATGGCCCGATCCTTACGAAATTTTGCATGGGGATAAGATGAGGGTCAGAATAGAAGCCTATTCTTTTTAGAGATGATCGCCATATATTTAGGGGTTGAAATGGACCAAAAAACTGCAAAATTATCTGCAGGTCATAATTATCGCCCGACCCTAACGCACAACTTTTGTAGACAAAATACGAAAATGTCCACTTAGGAAGTATTGGTTCCAGATCTAGGAAGACCATTTACGTGCAACATCTACCAATAAATTGGAAATGAGCAAATTAGTTTAAGTTGCTATTATACGAAAATTAGAGAACGAAACCTGATGGTTTTCTTTTATTATTTGTCACAATATCTTGTGGAATTTCGAGTATCTCGCCTATATAAACTGTATCATTTATTATAGTGTTGTAGGGTATTCAACGGTCGGCCCCGCTCGACTGTAGCCTTTGCTTACTTGTTTTAATATTTTCTTAACTAGTATTTTTATTAAAACAATATTCTTCCCGGATTTTTTAATATTTTGAATATCAATGTCGACAAATATTTTTGACTTTCGTATCGGAAACCCAAACCGAAATCACTGTGCACCATTCTATTCATGGCGTCTCTTAAATTTTGCATGAAATTTTAAGCCGAAAATCAAAGGAAAATTACGAAAAAAGCTTTTAAAGAATTTCCTGCTTGTCGAGGTCGTATCAAATGCAGGCCCCCGTTTCAACTCTCTTTTATCTTTAACTGCGTCTATCAGTTGTTGTTGTTGGTGGTGCTTTTGATATCCCTTGATGGCGATGGCGTTAATGTTGTTGTTGTTTCTCCCGTTGTTATTTGAGATACTTGTATAAAATGAAAATAAATTAACATAAAGTTGAGTTTTTTCTCCTCTCACACACTCACACTGACACACACATTAAGTGAACCGAATGAACCATCAAACGATTCACTGAAAGCAAACGATGTGGCTTTGAAAGTCCATTCCCTGGCTACCATCTCCACTGGAATTATCTATTTGTGGTATATGAAAATCAGGAGGGTTGTAGAAAAAAAAAAACGATTTTTCGTGTAGTTGTTGTTGCTGCTGTTTTTAGATTTCACTCTGACATTAAACTGATAATGAGGTGGGGCTAATGGGGAATAGAGGAAATTACTTTTACATCCCATTGAAATGGTATGTTTTTGCAAAAATCAAAACACAAAAAAAAAAAAAACTTATTAAAAGTTCTTTGTGCGGGCCAACAAACCGCATCATAGATTGAACAAACCAACAAGCAAACACCCAGACACACATACGCTCAAACGCTCACTCACACAAATAAAACAAACAATCAGTTTTCCATTTGCAATTCCAATTTCAATTATAAAACTTCAAATTGATTTTCGATAAATGCAAACAAAACGGCAAATAATATGTGTGTTAATGTCGCGTGATCGGTGGACAAGAGTTGGGTTTTTTTTTTATTTTTTTGAACTAGGAAACTTATGTTGGAAATAAAATTCGAAAAGGGGGATTTTGTGTGGAGAGGAACATGGTACAATGAATTCAAGGTAGGGAAGAACTACCATATGATTTTAATTTTTTTTTATTTTTCTGGCTTAATATGTCAACTTCATTTGTTGATGTATGTGTATTCTTTTCAATGAAATTAGGGTATTTTCAAAATGCTTATTGCGACGTATGCATCTACAGTTTTTGTCGCGAAATAAACCATAAGAGATATATAGAACATGATTTTGGAAAGAAATTTTGACCTTTCATTCAGTTGTCGCGGTCTTACATTATTTATTCAAAATCAATGCAACAAGTTGTTTGCTTTTTTATACCCTCCACCATACATAGTATGGAGGGTATATTAAGTTCGTCATTCCGTTTATAACTCATCGAAATAATCATTTTAGACCCAACAAAATATATATATTCTTGATCAGAGTAAAATTCTAAGACGATTTAGCCCTGTCCGTCCGTCTGTCCGTCTGCTGTAATCACGCTACAGTCTAAACGAATTAAGATAGGAAGCTAAAATTTTGCACAGATCTCTCTTTTGTCTGCAGGCAGGTCACGATATCGTATAGCCCCCATATAACGGTACCCCCGATATTCGGTATTTTGATGATTTTAGCCACATTTTTTCAATGGAATTGTCTGAAAATCCACACAAGTAGTTCCTTGTGGGTACTTTATACCTCGGCAGAGAATTATCTATATAGGTCTACAATATCGCATAGCCCCCATATAACGGTACCCCCACGGTATTCGGTATTTTGATGATTTTAGCCACATTTTTCAATGGAATTGTTATAAAATCCACACAAGTAGTTCCTTGTGAGTACTTTACCCCCTGAGAGAGAATTGTCTATACAGGTCCACGATATTGTATATCCACCAAATAACGGTACCCCCACGGTATTCGGTATTTTGATGATTTTATCCACATTTTTCAATGGAATTGTCTGAAGTTCCACAAAAGGAGTCTCTTGTGGGCATTTTACCCCCTCAAAAAGAATTGTCTATATATGTCCACGATATCGTATAACCCTCATATAACGGTACCCCCGATAATCGGTATTTTGATGTTTTTAGCCATATTTTTCAACGGAATGGTTCTTTGTACACAAGGGGTTCTTTGTGAGCACTTTACCCCCCGACAGAGAATTCTCTATATAGGTTAAGGATAACGTATAGCTCCCATATAACGATCCCCCGCGATATTCGGTATTTTGATGATTTTAGCCACATTTACGTAGCTCCCATAACGATCCCCCGCGATATTCGGTATTTTGATGATTTTAGCCACATTTACCAATCGTATTGTCTAAAAATCCACACACGGAGTTCTTTGTGAGCACGTTACCCCTGAAACGGAATTGTCTATATAGGTTCACAATATCGTATATCCCCCATATAACGGTATTTTGGTACTTTGATGATTTTAGCCACTTTTTCCAATGGAATTATCTGAAAATCCACACAAAGAGTTCATTGTGAGTACTTTACACGCAGACATAGATTTGTCTTAATAGGTCCACAATATCGTATATCCCCCCATATATTGGCACCTTCCTATATTAGATATTTTAAAGATTTTAAAAGAAATTTTAATGGATTTTATTTTTTTTGAAAATTTTCTAATTCGCTCCAAATGGTGGAGGGTATTCAAAGTTCGGCCCGGTGTTTGTTGTTTGATAGTAATTTTGACATTACAAGCCAAACAGGTAGAGCTCTATACTTGCAATTTTTTCAAAGTTAGCCTACCTTGTCTTCATTGTACCATGGAGAGGAAGAGTTATTTTTAAAAATTTTCAATGGATCCAACATAAAAGAGTTTGTATGAGTGATATAATCTATAGAGGACCTATAAAAGGCATTGTATGAATAGAAGACAAGTAAATGACTTTCCATCAACAGAAGTCCTGCAAACGGTCGCCCATGCATAGAAGATACATAGAAATATTTCCGATAGCAGATGAAGACAAAGAGCTCTTAAATTAAACAAGTTAAAAAGCAGTAAGTTCGGCCGGACCGAACTACCCTCCACCATTTTTATACCCTAAACCACATAGTGGTAAGGGTAATATGTCTTTGTGCATTTGTTTGCGACATGGAGAAGGAAACGAGATAGACCCATAGTTCCTTTTGATGATCAGCATAGAATCACATTCTGAGTCGATTTATGCACGTCTGTCCGTTTGTCTGTCCATGTGTTTTTGTAAACAAAATGCAGGTCGCATTTATTATATTAAATAACTCAACTTCAATAACTCAAATGGCTCAAGGACAAACCCTATTGAAATTGGTGAAAATCGGTCTGAATTTAGTAGTAGCTCCGATATATATCTTCATCCGATTTTAGGTTTATTGTACACCAAACGGCTAATATCGGTCCAAATGGTTTGCATTTTGCTGCATCCGACCGAATTCAGCCTACAAGCCTTAGCCTCAAATTTGGTGAAAATCGATTCAGATATAGCTATAGCTCCCATATATATGTTTCATCCGATTTTGATGTTTAAGTTCCTTACATTCGTTATATGTGCACTGAACAAGACTGATATTTAGCACCAGATATCAGATTTAGTCTAGCAATTCATAGATCAAATTTTATCAAGTTCGGTGCAGATTTGCATATAGCTCCCATACATATTTTCGTCCGATTTTAGGTTTCTTGTGCACCAAATGGCTAATTTCAGCCCAAAGTGAGTGAAATGTTGCACTTCCAAGCGAATTCATTCAAGAAGTTAATACTTAACCAGTAAAGAAAGCCTTAAAGTCGCCCGAGACCGACTTTATGATACCCTACACCACTTTGCTAATTTAGTAGAGCTGCGCATATCAATTAAAAGTTTTTATGGGAGAATTCAATCATACACGCTATGATTATAATTTTAATTTAATCTATTAAATTCGAACTTGTATTGCCCATTTGGTGCACAATTAATTTTAAATCGGATAAAAATATATATGGGAGCTATATCCAAATCGGAACCGATCTCGATAAAATTTGGCAAAGATATTTTTGAGCTGTATTTGATATATTTCCCTGAATATCCTTGTTACGGAGTGCATATTACGGCTGTAGGCAAATACTACAAATCTGATGAACAATATATATGGGAGCTATAGCTATATCTGAGCCGATCTTCACCAAATTTAACATACTAGTTTCTAGACTCAATTCGGTCGTAAGTGCCAAATTCCATCCCATTTGGGCAAATATTAGACTTTTGGAGCACAATAAAAGGTAAATCGGATAAAGTAATTTATGAGAGCTATATCCAAATCTGAAACGATCTCAATAAAATTTAGCATATGTATTTCTGAGCTGTATTTGATATATTCCCACAAATATTGTTGTTACAGAGTGCATATTACGGCTGCGAACGACAAAAATAACAAATCATATGAACAATATATATGGGAGCTATGGCTATATCTGAACCGATTTCGATCAAATTTGGCATACTTATTTTCAGGTCCAATTTGTTCGTACGTGCAAAATTCCATACTATTCGGACTGATATTACACGTTTGGTGCACAAAAAAAGCAAATCGGACGAAGATATATATGGGAGCTATATCTAAATTTTGACCGATTATCTCCAATTTCAATAGGGTTCTTCCTTGGGACAAACAAATGATTTGTGCAAAATTAAAAAAACAGACGGAGGGACGGACGGACATGCATAAATCGACTCAGAATGTGATACTATGCAGATCATCAAAAGGAACTATAGGTCTATCTCGTTTCCTTTTGCCTGTTACAAACAAATGCACAAAGACATAATACGGTCAGGGTAGGGTATTGTGGTGTAGGGTATAAAAATTGGTGAAAATCGCTTCAGATATTGCTATAGCAACCATATATATGTTTCATCCGATTTCCCTCACATCCCTCAAATTCGTAATATACACCCCATAAAAATGTTATTTGGTACCAGATATTAGATTCATAATGTATTGCTACATTATTCAAATTTTATCAAGATCGGATCAGATTTGAATATAGCTTCCTCATATATATCTTCGTCCGATTTTAGGTTTTTGATGCACCAAATGGCTAATATTAGTGCAAATAAATTTTCGCACTTCAACCGAATATAGCGTCGGAGCAAGAATTTCAAATTTTCTCCCATATATATGTTTCATTCGATTTGGTGTTTAAATCTCCAACTTTCGGAATATGCACTCTACCATAATCATATTTTGTACTAGATATCTCATAGAGCTCAGAAATGCCCAATACAAACCTTTATTTTACGAAAGCTGCACTAAATATGCATAGTGATGTAGGGTATCATATAGTCGGAACCGCCCGACTTTTGAGTTTTCCTTACTGGTTCTATACATCTTAATGCTGAGTATCTGGATTCAAACGTGTTCCACTTTAAACTCTAGTTACATCGATAGGAGAATGGTTGGAGCCGTTATATGGGGGACATACTAAAACGGTAGCCTATATAGACAATTTTATACTACAACGATTGTAATGTAGTGCGAGCCTTAAATACCAAATTTCACATAATTTCATGGGTAAATGTTAGTTGGACCAATATGGACAATGTTTTGACGCCGTTTGTAGAACCCACTATGAAGTACAAATACCAAATTGCACACTAATCTGTTAGGAAATGTGGTTCAAGTCGTCAAAATGCCGAATATCCGATGGAACCGTTATATGTGCGCAGCAGGACACCATGGACCTAGATATTCAATGTTCTGCCCCTGGATCTAGAACCCATTACAAGCTACAACTAATAATTTTTAGACAAATCTTTAGAAAAATGTGGATAAAACCATCAAAATACCGAATATCGGGAGGTACCCCGTATAACGGGACTATACGAAAACGTTCACCCATTACGAATTCAAAATACTTTTTTAGTCCAACCCCTTGAAAAATGTGGCAAAAATCATCAAAAAACCGAGTATCGAGAGGTACCGTTGTATAGGGGGCTATACGAAAACGTGGGGCTAGAACCCATAACGAACTACAAATATCAATTTTTAGACAAATTGGCCGAAATATGTGGCTAAAACTATTAAAATACCGAATATCGGGAGGTAGGGTTATATGGCGGCTATAGGAAAACTTGGGCCTATGTAGCCAATATTCTGTCACGGAAGCAATAAATACCATGTCTTAGACAAACCCTTGGAAAATGTGGTAAAAATCATCAAAATACCACATATCGGGAGTAACCTTTATACGGGGGCCATACGAACACGTGAATCTATATATACAATGATACGCCACAAGAGCTGGAACCCATAACCAACTAAAAGTACCAATTTTTAGACAACTTGGCGGAAATATGTGGCTAAAACTATCAAAATACAGAATTGTAGGAGGTACCGTTATATGTACCAAAAAGTGGACATATATATATATATATATATATATATATATATATATATATATATATATATATATATATGTCCACTTTTTGGTACATATAACGGTACCTCCTACAATATATATATATATATATATATATATATATATATATATATATATATATATATATATATATATATATATATATATATATATATATATATATATATATAATATATATATATATATATATATATATATATATATATATTTATATATATATATATATCTATGACGTATATTTAGAGATGTTAGAAACATAATGACAAATTTCGTATACCCTCCTTTCCGAGGTGAAGAGTATAAAAAGGTCATACAATTCAAAATTATCTGGGAATAAAAAAGCGCTCTACGCACCAAATTAACCAATTGAAAATTTCCACCTGAAACGAAATTTGATGAAACATCCAGGCGTTTTTCCAAACATTGAGGCAAAAATATTTTGGCAAATAATGGAAATAGAGACTTCATCCTTCTTTTGTCGCCCTCCTTCTAAAATTGTGATTTGTTGAAATTTTTTCATAAACACCAACTTGTTATAACCTACAACACTATGTGCTGGGGATATTATAAGTTTGATTGGGCCAAAAATTATGTAACACCTCGAAATATTGGTTTCCCACATAGGAAAGTATATTTGGATCTTCCTATAAAAAGACCCCTTTTTACAGAAAGAATGGACCAATATTGCCCATCGATCTAAGTTTGACAATAAAATTACGATGTACCAAGTTTGGAGAGAGTTGTCGTGCATACCAGCCAGCCAAAGAAACGGACGGGCGGACGGACATCGTTAGATCAACTCCAAACGTCCTGAAATGGATTTGGCCCAAAGAGACCTATGTTCTAAAGCCGTTATTTCGATGAGACATGCTTTTTGACATGCTTATAAAAGAGGAAAATGTTTGTATGTTTGTTTGTTTATTTGTAATTTATGGACTCGAAAACCGCTGAATAGATTTTCCTGAAAATGTCCATATATACTGCAACATCGCCTGAAAATAACATAGGCTATATACATTTTTGAATTTCCACTTGGAACTGGAGATATAGCATCAGAATCGGAGGTACCTCCAAAAAATTTAAATTTTATATGCACATATATATTGATTGGTTGAAGATACAGTCTCCAAATTTGGAATACGTAACGGAATTTGGAACAAAAATAAGTTTGCCAAATTTTATTGTAATCGGTTCAGATTTGGATATAGCTCCCATATATATTTTCGACCGATTTCGTTCATTTGATGCCTCAAACACAATATGAATTTTCGATTCCAATGCAATTTGGAATGTGTGACGGGATTCAATCCAAAAATAAATTTGTCAAATTATATTGAAATCGGTTCAGATTTGGATATAGCTCCCATATACATTTTCGGCCGATTTCATGTATTTGGTGGACCAAACACGATATGTATTTCCAATTGTAATGAAATTTAAAACAAGTAACGGAATTGGGAGGCAAAATGAATTTATCAAATTAAATTGAAATCGGTTCAGATTTGGATATAGCTCCCAAATATATTTTCGACCGATTTCATGTATTTGATGCACCAAACACGCTATGTATCTCTAATTTCAATGAAATTTGGAATGTGTAGCGGAAATTAAAACAAATACACATTTGTCAAATTATATTAAAATCGGTTCAGATTTGGATATAGCTGTCATATATATTTTCGACCGATTTCATGTATTTTATGCACCACACACGATATGTATGCTGGGTTCCAAAGAAATTTGGAATATGTAACGGGATTGTGATTAGAAAATAAATCAGTCAAATTATATTAAAATCGGTTCAGATTTGGATATAGCTCCCATATATATTTTCCGCCGATTTCACATATTTGATGCACAAAACACGATACGTATTTCCGATTCCAACGAAATTCGGCATGAGTGGCTAAATTTGGTACAAAAATAAATTTGTCAAATTATATTCAAATATAATTATAGCTCCCATATATATACTCAGCCGATTTCACAAAATCTGGCACCAGAAAAAATTGCCAAATTATATTGAAATCAGTTAAGGTTTGGATATAGCTAACATATATATTTCGGCCGATTTCATGCATATTATGCACCAAACACGATATATATGACCGATTCCAATGAAATTCAGAATGTGTGGCGGAATTTGGTTATAATAATAAATGTGATAAAATAATTGTAAATTAGTTAAGATTTGGATATAGCTCCCATATATATATATATTCTCGGCGGATTTCACATATTTGACGCACAAAATTTCAATGAATATAAAAGGTGTGGCGGAGTTTGGTGTAAAAGTAATTTTTTTTAAATTGGGATATGATTTTAATAAGAACCATTGACCCACAACGCCTTAGGCTAACACTAAAAAACAACACAACAATTGATTTGAAAAACGCTTATTACGGCGAAGTATGTTGCTATATCGAATTCACTAATTGCAATAGAAATGCCACTCAACTTCAAAAGATTGCAGTTTACTGCACGCTTGGTATTTGCTATGAAATAAATAAATCCGAAGGACAAACCCTTCGTGTATGTATGTCACGTTACTGTTTTCTAATGGTTTTGGTTATTTACGCATTAAAGTAGTGCAATAGTTTTTTTTTTAACCAACATATATTCGTAAATAAAATTTTGAATGCATATAAAATCAAAAGGGGTAGCGAAGCGCACCGGGTTCAGCTAGTAATATATATAGAAAGTGGGATAAAAAACAGCAACGAAGTCAAATGCCATAATACACTTTTTTTAAATTTTATTGAATGAAAGCAAAAAATTTCGGAAATAGGAACAAATTTTAGAATAAATTTAGATTTCTTCAAATTGGTCACCTTTTGCACGAATTATGGCACATTCTCAGCTGACCTCCTTGGCAAGTAAACACGATCATTTTGTTTGTTTATAAACTGCTGGACAACGAATGTTTTCTCATCGGAGAAAACCAAATTCGGCAGTTCACAACTTTCGGCCAAGTGAAGCAACTTTTTAGCTCTTTTGAGTCTATTTTCATTCTGTTGCGATGGCTTACTCTGAGTTCAATGGCCTACTCTGAGTTAATTTTTCAATATTTGCCGAATGGAATATTGCGATATGTTCAGCTCACGAGCCATTTTTCGGTCACTGCGACGAGGGTTTCGTTCAAGTCGCTTTTTTTTACTTCTCGAACCATTTCTGCTGATATTGCTGTTTTCTTCCGTACACTTCCTTGACGTCGGGCTACGCTACCAGTATCACGGTAACGGGTTATGGCACGAGACACAAAAGATTTATTTGCATTTAAATGCTTGAGTGCTCTAACGATAGCCACTTGTCCTTTTCCAGCCAACTATACAGAATATATCAAACTATCGCGCTTGAATTCCATCACGAATAATTTTTATTTTCTGGAAAATTCTCACCAAAATTCTGTTGTACTCTTGTAAACAATATAATGAGCTGTCACTGGAAGAATTTTGACAGCTGTCGGACGAGTGGCTTAGAAATTACAACAGCCTGAAGGTCCACATAATAATTAAAAGTTGTTATGGGAGATTTCAATTATACACGTTATGATTATAATTATAAATTAAAGTTCAAAAGACTAAATATGCCGAAGCATTTGTATTTTTTAAATTCTGACTTGTATTGGCCATTTGGTGCAAAATTAATTTGAAATCAGGTAAAGATATATATGCGAGCTATATCCAAATCTGAACCGATCTCGATAAAATTTGGCAAAGATATTTTTGAGCTGTATTTAATATATTTCCCTGAAAAGTGCATATTACGTCTGTGGGTAACAAATACTACAAATCGAATGAAAAATATATTTGGGAGCTATAGCTATATCTGAACCGATCTTCACCAAATTTGACATACTAGCTTCTAGACTCAATTCGGTCGTAAGTGCCAAATTCCATCCCATTAGAGCAAATATTAGACGTTTGGTGCACAATAAGAGGCAAATGGGACGAATATATATATGAAAGCTATATCTAATTTATGACCGATTATTATACCCTACAACACTATGTGTTGGGGGTATTATAAGTTTGATTGGGCCAAAAATTATGTAACACCTCGAAGTATTGGTATTTCCTATATTGGAAAGTGTGTATGGATCTTCCTATCTCGCCGAGCTAAGTCGATCTAGCTATGTATGTCCGTCCGTCCGTTTGTCCACGTTAATTTGTAATCATTCTACAGGTCGCAATTATAGTCCGATCCTCACGAGGTTAAAAATGGAGGTGAGGTTAAGATCTGAGTAGAACCCTATTTCTTTTGGAGATGATCGGATAATATTTAGGGGTTGAAATGGACCAAAAATAGAAAAAAAATGCTGATTTTGCAGTTGCTCTACAAGTCACAATTAAAGACCAATCGGCGCCGAAGTAAGCATGTAGCTAGAGCTTAGGGCTGGGCAGAAGCCTTCCAATTTTGATGGTCATCGGGTAATAGTGGGTGAAATAGACCATAATATTTGTGTTAAATAAAAATCAAATTTTCCATTGAACCGCGAATATTTTTAATCTCGCGAAATCACAAAAAGACGAACAGGTCAATTCTGACCGTAACGTAGATGCCGATAGTAAAAATATCGGATATATATAGCGATATATATATATATACAATGTGTATATTCAAAGGAAGGGGATATTAGCTAGAATGCTTATATCTCCAGAATAGCTGGACCGATTTTGACAAATTTTGCCAATTCAGAGTGCCCTCTTGGCACAAAGGAATAAACTCTAAAAAAATTACATAAAAAGATGCCAATAATGATGCTAAAATATATTTTGTAGTATTTTGTGACATTTTTTTTATTTTTACATATTTTTTATCGCATGCGATTTTTTTCAATTTGAGTTATAATATTGAAGTGTGTATTTTGTAATATTTTTTCACTTTACAACACAGGTTGGGGTTATTATATACAGATTGCAATTATCGTCCGATCCTTACGAAAAATTTTCAAGGGTAGGGTTGGGCTCAGTAGGGATAGGCCTATTGTTTTAAAAGATGTCCGCAATATATTTCGGGGTTAAAATGGACCAACAACTAAAAATGTTTCTGATTTTGCAGCCGTTGTAAAGGTCACAAATAGAAACCAAAGGACACGAAATCTCCCATGAAGTTAGAGTTTAGGACAGCGGGTAGAATGGACCATTACTTTTGTGTGAAAAAATACCAACATTACTTACACGCTATATCCGAAATACACAAAAAGCGAACTTCTGTTTTTTTAATGCTTTTCGTTTCTTTTTTTTTTGTTGAAGAATATAGCCAAATATCGTAGATAAACAAATCGAATGGTTGAGAGGGGCCCCTTGCTTTTGGAGATAATCTCAAAATATTCAGGGGTTCAAATGAACCAAAAACAGAAATAAATCTTGTTCGCGGAAGAAATGAACGCACCGTTGGAATATTTTTACTACACTGAATTTATTTATTAAAAATATTTCTTAAGAACTAGTTATGATAATATGACTTAACCTAAATTATCATTAAGTGTAAATGAGAGAGAGATAGATTCTAACTGTACACATGCATATGAGGAGGTCATACACACACATAGCTATCTTACATGTGGCAAGCAAACATGCTGCACTTGCTTATCAGTCTGAGTAAAGATTACATCCCATAATCTAACCACCATAACACATGCAGCAATTGAAAATTCTGTATTATTTATTTCTAAATCGAAGGTCTGCTCACTACAGTTTCTTATCTTATTTAAAGACCCCCACATGCTTGCCCCTTTGGTGTTTGTATTTATTTGTGGACTGTACATTTGTTAACAATAGATTTCCTTTCCACAACTTATCTCCTCTATTCAACTAAAATAATTTTATGAAATCTGTTCACTCATCCGTGAACATCTTCCCCGGGGCTTATTTACCCCCATAATTTCCATCATCTTTATAATCTACTTTCTGTTTCTTCGCGTGGTTTTGGTACATCTAAATTTATCCTAACTAATGCCCTTTTCATTTTATACTTATTTCTAATGTTTAATACTACTGCTATTAAAACGAATGTAAGTACTATAATTAATGACGCCATGCCGCTATGATGATGAAAATCCAGTCCTCTAAGGTTCAGCTTCGTCTTCTTCAACTCAGCGATTTCTTTAAGCAGTCCTTGCATGGTCTCCGTATGGTTAATCCTCATATCATTCAGTGGACCCATATTAAATGCAGTTATCTCGGTAACATTGGTGACCAACATCATCTTGTTATCCACAATTCGCTCCGACTTCAATTGTACCGGTGCAGAAATTAAAACACCTTTGATACGCAGAGTACATCCAGGTTGCAATTCCACTATCCCTTGAAGCGGCAATTTCATTATCATTTGACCTCCTGGATTACATTGCAGATGTGCCGACGTAATGTTGAAAGAACTAACTAGCCAACTGTTCGATGCATGTAACTTTGTCCATAGATGTTCAAGCTGTGTTGTTGTAAATTGGCATCTGTGGCTATTGAGAGGCTTTATCGACGACACTTCACATGAGTTGTCATTTGCGTCTATCCACGGCCATCCTCCTTGACATACATATTTATTTTCTGCTAATCGCTGACATCCGTTTAGCTCCGCTTGTGACATCAAGTGGTAAGCATCCGCATTGTAATTGTATATAAGAAACTGGTTCCTCGATGTGGCTATCATCTTCGTTCCTTCAAATATAAACGGAATCGGAATAACTTTGTACAGCTGAGACACTTGGTCATTGAAGAGAGGAATAGATACAGCAATCACCAAGTCATTTTTCAACGTAGTAGCTCTGGCAGTCAACAGTTTATAAATTGTCCGCAACTGATCATCCTTCTTCCCTGGCAGCTTCAAGTGGTCTGGTATATGCTGTCTGATGTGGTTTACTGCGTCTTGCAATTGTGCTGGAGTGAGGAGCGCTGTATTCAATTTCCCGTGGTTTATATCAATCAGCAACTCAATTATTTGCGCCTGAACCTTTTCATTCTCTTCCACCATTAGCTGAAGGTCTTTTGTCACCATGAAGAATTTTATGGACTCTTTATACACGAAATAATTCTCTTTTACGGCTTCCGTAATGTTGTTGATTCTCTCAACCATCCTCTTGAAATTAACATTCACCTCTTCCGTGGTTCTTCTCAACACATTTGTAGTAGATTCGACCACTGATGTCTGCTTTTGGATCAGGAATTTCAAATCATGCTGGTTGTTTAATAAGTTCTTCATATTTTCCTCCATATGTCTTCGATCATCCGCATCCATTGTCCCAAACAACACGTTCTGCAGCGATCCTATGAACTCCAGGGGAGCTCTCTTCACTCGCTGAACTTCCCCGGGGAACAAATATTGATTTGTTTTTTCCATATTTCCCACCTGTCTTCCTATCGCGTCTAGCACGTGATCGCACTGGCTCTCAAAGTCCATTAGCTTTGGACATGATGTTCTCATATCTTTTAAAAGTAACTGTGCTCGTTGTATTAACTCAAAATACGGCTGCATATTGAAATGTACTATTACATTCCATGTTGACGCTACTACATCCACGGAGCCACTGTAGTCCAGGTATAATGCTGCTGAATTATTCAGTGGGGTTATTGTACCGCCAATTTGTGCCGCTCTACTTGAATTCACCGACGCCATCAACAACACCGACAGGAACACTCCAACTGCTGAAACTTTGTTGTCCTTCTTAGTATTCTTCTGGACATCAACTTCTTCTTTTGCCTTCACCAATGGACAAATCTTTTGAACAGGCCGTTTTAAACATCCGTTTTGCAACTTTACCGATACTACCCGTACCTTGCCATCTTTGCCCGCAAATGTCTCGTCGACTCGACCAAGAGGCCATTTTGCTGGAGGCGATGTTTCCTTTAAAACATTTTTGTCCCCTGGTCCTTGAGCACTTCATTAGAATTTGTCCAGCATAATCCACGCCCGTGTGCAAGAATGGATGACTTATCATTACTCTGGGCTCTGGTAAATTTCCCATCAATTGCATAGCTGTTTCCTGTTTATAACGAATACACTTCGTGCAATGGCGGATCTGCTTCTTTATAATTCTTCGTACACCAGTTATCCAATATTTTCTCTTAATAGCAGTTTCAGTTAATCGATTACCCCCATGCAGAGTTAATTTGTGGTAATCGGAAACCATTATTTCAGCCAGATGGGATTTTTGAATAATCACTGGATGTCGCTGGTTGAATTGCATACTTGCATTCTGTAGTCGCCCTCCAATTCGCATAATGCCGTTCTTGTCAATAAATGGATGAAGACTCGCTATGCTGCTATTTCTGCTCACTAACTCCTTGTCTATCAGAGCTCTTCGTTCTTTAGGAAATTGTAATATTTGATGACGCCTCAAAATTACTTCCTCTGCACCCTCAATCTCTGCTATTGCAAGCGCTGCTGAACCTGGTTTCTTGCCTTTCACTATTCCAACAAACCTCAGAATGTAGGCAACAATTCTCTGTAGCTTTGAAAAACTCGAACATTTCTCGGTTATGGCATCTACAAAATGTTCGTCTCTAGCCGTTATAGCGCTCATCAATACTGGTTGCTTCTGTTGCGGCATGGAGGGCCACTCATCTGATGTCTTCTGAAGCCATTTAGGTCCACTCCACCAAATACTTTCTTCTTCTATCGATAATACTCCTCTAGACCCCAGATCTGCTGGATTCTCTTTTGTGGGTACATAGCTCCATCTTGTGTTGGTCAACTCTCTAATTTCATTCACTTTGTTTCGAATGAATCTGTTGGAATTCTTACTGTTATTTATCCAGCTCAAAGCTATTGTAGAGTCACTCCATGCAAAAATCGTAAATTGACCTCTCACGACAGGCACAACTCGTTTTAGCAGCTTAGACAATAAATGTGCAGCACATAACTCCAACTTTGGCAGCGTCTTTCTATTCTTGATTGGATTTACTTTCGTTTTCGACGTCAGTAAATGTATACTATTTTTGCATTTTACGTATACCACAGCCGCATATGCTTTTTCAGAAGCATCTGAGAATCCATGTATTTCCATCGACTCGTTTGTAGATGTTGACACCCATCTTGGTATTCGTAGTGTATTTAGTGCGGTTACTGAATTTACAAACTGCTTCCATTCTGTAACAACATCTTCTGGGATAATTTCGTCCCAGCCTGTTTGCATAATCCACAATTTCTGCATCAGGAGTTTCGCTACAACTGTGACTGGAGTGAGCCATCCCAGAGGATCAAAAATTCTCGCAATGAATGATAAAATTTTTCTTTTGGTGAATTTTGAAATTTCTTCGAATTTCATATGAAATTTGAATTCATCCTTTACTGGATCCCACAACAGTCCCAGAGTTTTTATGGACTCGTCATCTTCTATTTTTAAAACATCATTGTTTCCTCTGTCTGTTACTGACTCCAGGATTTCCTCGTTATTTGAGAGCCATTTTCTGAGGTTGAATTTATGTTTCTTCAGTTGCCTGGATACCTTGGTTACAATCGTTCTGCATTCGTCGATTGAATCCGCACCCGTCATCAAATCGTCCATATAAAAATCTTCTCGTATAATCTTTTTTATATGTGTGTCAACTTCTGGATCGTCTCCTATTCTAAACAGACTCCTCACTGCTAAGAATGGCGCTGCTGTTGTTCCATAAGTGACTGTTGTCAATTTATATTGCTGAATCGGCTGCTTTTCATCCTCTCTCCACAATATATACTGATACTCCTGATCAGCTGGATGCACTTTTATTTGACGGTACATCTTCTCTACGTCCGCTGTTATCACGTAACGCCACATACGCCATTGTAGCATGATGTCAAATATGTCCCTTTGCAGCTTAGGTCCCGTGTACATAATGTCATTCAAGCTCTTGCCATTTGTTGATTTTGCCGATGCATCGAAGACTACTCGTACTTTCGTAGTTATACTTCCTTCTCTTACCACTGAATGATGCGGTAAGTAGTACTTCCCTTCAACTGCTGCTGACACCTTTTCCATATGGCCCAACTCTTCGTACTCCTTCATAAATTTTTTGTAGCTTTCATCAAGATTTGGATTACGACGTAGCTTCTTTTCTATTGACAATAATCTTGCAATTGCCAGACCTTTCGAATCACCAAGGGATTTGTCATCTTTCAGTGGTAATGACACCACTATTCTTCCTTCATCTTCCACCACCGTCGTTTCATTGTACGTTTGCATGCACCAGTCATCTTCGATCGTCATACTTGATGGTGTGTCCACCTCCTCCAACTCCCAGAACCTTTCCAAGTTTGTCACTGCCGAATGAAATCTTCTGGATTTATCTTTGAGCTGAACTTTACCAGACAAGATCCATCCCAGTTTTGTTTTTTGCGCAAAAGGTCCTTTATCTTTCACTTGACCTTCTTCCATTATTTCAGAATAAAGGTCGCCGCCAATGATCAAATCCACTCTGTCGCATTTATTAAATAAAGGATCTGCTAGCGTATAGTTGTTCCATTCTTCCATACTGGTTTCGAATGATTCTTCTGGCTGTGCACTCATCACTGTTGGCAGAACTAACGCTTCTGTGCTGAAGACATCATTACTCAGAAATCGAGGTTTCATATCCAACTTAACTTTGTATTTTGAGACCCCAACGGGTGTACTGCCAAGGCCATGAATCACGGTGTTATTTCTGATCCTCGGGAGTCCCAAAATTTGAGCGGCTTCCTCTGACACCGACGTCACTTGAGATCCTTGGTCGATAATAGCTCTCATTATCACATATTCTCCGCTTATTGCCCGCACTTTCACTTGTGCTGTTGCTAGCAATACAGTTGAATGATTCTCCTGTGTCACCATCGTTGCTTTTGAACCGCTGGAATCTTTTTTCGTCTCTGCCTTTTTTATGCCTTTTTGTTCGTTCACGTGTAGTAGTGTATGATGTCGTCCATTACACGTTTGACACCGCTTGTAGCTGAGACACTTTTTATCAGTTTTGTGATTCAAACAGAAGTAGCACATTTGAATCTCTTTAGCTTTGTTTTTTCTTTCGATTGGTGTCATTGCTAAATACTTTCTGCAGTCAAACATTTTGTGTCCCACTCCATTGCAGACATGACAAGACTCCTGCATTTGATTGACTCTTTTTTCGAATTTAAATTCTTTCTTTGCCACCAACGAGTCCCCTGCTGCTTCTAACGCTAAAAATTGTTGCTCCAAAAACTGGATCACATCTTCGAGTTTCTGGATTTCTCTTGGCTTCTTTATCTGTTGTTCGTATAATCGCAAACCATTTTTGTCAAATTTCCTCAGGATGACTCTGGCGAAGAATGTAGCTGTATTTTCCAAAGGTATCTTCATTGACTTAAGCCCTTGAATACTGTTTTTGGTAGTATCTAGCATCTGCTTCACGCTGTTTGTTGACTCGGTGTCCATTGATGGTTGATCCAAAATTGCGTCAACCAATTTGTTGAAAAGTACTCTTCGATTTTCGTACCTTTCCTTCAATAATTCCAACGCCTCTTCATAATCGCTATCTTGGGTTCGAAGATGTTGAATTATGCGGCTCGCTTCTCCTTTTACAGCCGCTTTCAGCCTATGCATTTTTTCCACGTTGGTGTAGTATGGTGCGTCGTGCACTAGGCTTTTAAATAAGTCATGAAATGATTCCCATTCACTTATATTTCCCATGAATGTAGGAACTTCAATTTCTTTTTTATTTATTATTGTATAAGGCCTATCGACCTTTTCTGCTTTTTTCGGTTGAGTCTGTCTGATTTCTGCTGCTCTAATGGATTTCTTCATTAATAACTGTCTCCATTGAGCCGCAATATCCGAGTCGAATCTGACCTCCTTTTCAGCGTCATTTATAAGACCTTCGGTGAATTTATAAGCATTATCCAGCTCATCTTCTGTTTGAAGGCAATCCATCATATCCATGGTCTGTTCCATATGTTGTAGCAGACCTCTTGTCTCCACCTCGTACTTGGTCAGTGCCGAGCCTTCGATCGATTCGTCTTCTTGGGAATATGGCTCCATAGCCGCATCCCTTCTTTCCCCAGCCTTTTTACTGAGATTTGAAGTCCCCTCGTCTTTTGTACTCGCCGTCACTACCATTTTCCTTGCCGCAGCCTCCTTCTGACTCGGCTTTGGAGGGATTAGCAATTCATTCATTGCATCCCTTTCTTCATTGTCGTGGATACGCTTTGTTGTCTCAATTTCAAGATTGTTACTGTTATCTGCCACCACTAGTCTATTTTCCGTTTCGTCTTTGAAACAGTTTTCATCTTCAGACTGCATACCTTCAGTTTCAGCGTTTTTCTTTCTCATCTTTTCAATTAATTTGCGGATGTCCATCACCAATTGCGGCATTGATGAGACTACTTCGCTGTTCTGGTAGTCACCGAATGTGCCAAACTGAGTTATTATAACTTCGTGATTTTTACGGAAGTTTCCATATTTTTCCTCGAGCGTCCTTTCCATGACTGCCAATCTATTAGGACGTGTTGGTTCCTCCAACTGACTCTTCAGATCTGACAGAACGTGGTGGATATCTTTTTGGGCATCGCATAATTGTGTAAATTTCTTCATTTTATTTTATTTTTTTTAATTATTAATTTTCACTGGTTCTTTTTTTAAATTAAGGTTTCGAAGGACCAAACTGTTCGCGGAAGAAATGAACGCACCGTTGGAATATTTTTACTACACTGAATTTATTTATTAAAAATATTTCTTAAGAACTAGTTATGATAATATGACTTAACCTAAATTATCATTAAGTGTAAATGAGAGAGAGATAGATTCTAACTGTACACATGCATATGAGGAGGTCATACACACACATAGCTATCTTACATGTGGCAAGCAAACATGCTGCACTTGCTTATCAGTCTGAGTAAAGATTACATCCCATAATCTAACTCCACCATAACACATGCAGCAATTGAAAATTCTGTATTATTTATTTCTAAATCGAAGGTCTGCTCACTACAGTTTCTTATCTTATTTAAAGACCCCCACATGCTTGCCCCTTTGGTGTTTGTATTTATTTGTGGACTGTACATTTGTTAACAATAGATTTCCTTTCCACAACTTATCTCCTCTATTCAACTAAAATAATTTTATGAAATCTGTTCACTCATCCGTGAACAAATCTCCTGATCACACAATTGAAGCCAATCGACACGCCTGAAAAGAGATTTAAGGACAGGAAAGAGTTCTAGCATTTTGGATGGAAAATGGACCACCACCATTTGGTGCAAAATTACTTTGAAATCAAATGAGATATATAAGGGAGCTATATCCAAATCT
Organism: Musca domestica; assembly: GCF_030504385.1. Taxonomy (NCBI): domain Eukaryota; kingdom Metazoa; phylum Arthropoda; class Insecta; order Diptera; family Muscidae; genus Musca; species Musca domestica. The sequence goes on along the minus strand of NW_026712409.1, from coordinate 21,904,420 downwards.
GAACCGATCTCGATAAAATTTGGCAAAGATATTTTTGAGCTGTATTTGATATATTTCTCTTAATATCGTTTTTACGGAGTGCATATTACGGCTGTGGGTAACAAATACTACAAATCGTATGAACAATATATATGGGAGCTATAGCTATATCTGAACCGATCTTCATCAAATTTGACATACTAGCTTCTAGAATTCGGCCGTAAGTGCAAAATTCCATCCCATTTGGACAAATATTAGACATTTGGTGCACAATAAAAAGTAAATCGGACGAAGTTATATATGGGAGCTATATCCAAGTCTGAATCGGTCTTGATAAAATTTAGCAAAGGTATTTCTGAGCTGCATTTGATATATTTCCCCAAATATTGTTGTTACAAAGTGCATATTACGGCTGCGGAGCACAAAACTAACAAATCGGATGAACAATATATATGGGAGCTATAGCTATATCTCAACCGATTTCGATCAAATTTGGCACAGTTATTTTCAGGCCTAATTTGGTTGTATGTGCAAAATTCCATGCTATTCGGGCTGATATTATACGTTTGGTGCACAATAAAATGCAAATCGGACGAAGATAAATATGGGAGCTATATCTAAATTTTGACCGATTATCTCCACTTTGAATAGGGTTCGTTCTTGGGCCAAAGAAATGATTTGTGCCAAATTGTATATGGATCGGGTAATACATGCGAACTGTACATTTTTCACAAAAATACAGACGGACGGACGGACGGACATGCATAAATCGACTCAGAATGTGATTCTATGCAGATCATCACAATGAAATGTGGGTCTATCTCGTTTCCTTTTGCCTGTTACAAACAAATGCACAAAGACATAATGCCCTGGTGTACGGTATAAAAATTTACTCAGAATGTGATTCTATGCAGATCATCAAAAGGAACTATGGGTCTATCTCAATGTTACAAACAAATGCATAGAGACATAATACTTTGACAACAGTGTGGTGTAAGGTATAAAAATAAAAAAATATATTTATTATCGTTTTAAAAGCATGTTTTGCAAAGTAAATTGAATAAATTCGGAACAGACACTCTTAATCATTATTTATTATTATTTTAAAATCCAAGTTTATTGATCCTCAATTTATGAAAAAATCACTTTAAATCAATATTTTTAGTTGAAACACCTATGCAGAAGCCTGCAGAAGATTTACAGAGCTCCTGTCGAATCCGCAATGCACTTGCAAAATCTATTATTTGCGTAGATCTCACCTTAAAAATTGTGCAACAGTTCGTTCATCAAAAAATTAGTCTATCTCAACGTTATGTAATGTGCCATTGTTCTTCTAATTCCATTTACATAATACATTTACACCATGTTCATCTTCATACACACATTGATTCGTTCCTTCACACATCAGTCTTGGAAAAACCACATCAATAAGCATTATTTCTAGCCACAAATTCAATAAATATTCCAAACTTTTTAGAAAAGAAACCAGTAAGGAAAGCTCAAAAGTCGGGCGGGGCCGACTATATGATACCCTACACCACTATGCATATTTAGTAGAGCTCTCGTAAAAAGGTTTATACAGGGCATTTCAGAGCTCTATGAGATATTTGGTACAAAATCAAAATCTATCTAATTCTATCGTGCATTTTACGAACTATAGCTATCTCTGAACCGGGTTTCTCCAAATTTTACGTATTAGCTTCTAGACTGGTGATTTGAGCTGATATGGACCATTTAGTGCACATTTAACCCGAAATCGGATGAAGATATAAATGACGATTTCGATAAAATTTAAAACAGCTATTCCTGTGCTCCATCTAATACCTGGTACCAAATATCACGGTTGTGGAGTGAATATTACGAATGTATGGGACTAAAACACTAAATCGGATGAAACATATATATGATTGCTATATCTATATCTGAACCGATTTTCACTAAATTTGATATACTTGCTTCTAGGCTGTATTTGGTCCGATGTACTAAAATTCAGTCCATTTGGACTTATATCGGCCATTTGGTGCACAATTAACCCGAAATCGGATGAAGATCTATATGGGAGCTATATCCAAATCTGAACCGATTTCGATAAAATTACAAACAGCTATTTCTGGGCTGTATCTTATTTCTGGTGCCAAATATCATTCTTGTGGAGTGCATATTACGAATGTGAGAGGCTTAAACACCAAATCGGATAAAAGATATATATGGGAGCTATAGCTATATCTGAACCGATTTTCTCCAAATTTGATATACTTGCTTCTAGGCCGAACTTGGTTGGGTGTGCCAAAATTCAGGTAATTTGGACTGATAGTGGACATTTGGTGCACATTTAACCCGAAATCGGATGAAGATATATATGGGAGCTATAGCTGTTTCTGAACTGACTTTCTCCAAATTTGTTGTATTTGCTTCTAGGCCGAACTCGGTTGGGTGTGCCAAAATGCAGGTAATTTGGACTGATATTGGACATTTGGTGCACATTTAACCCGAAATCGGATAAAACATATATATGGGAGCTATAGCTGTTTCTGAACCGATTTTCTCCAAATTTGTCGTATATGCTTTAAGGCTAATCCCGGTCACATGTGCCAAAATTTGGGCTGATATTGGCCATTTGGTGGTCAATTAACCCGAAATCGGATGAAGATATATATGGGAGCTATATCCAAATCTGAACCGATTTCGATAAAATTTAAAACAGCTATTTCTGTGCTCCATCTAATACCTGATACCAAATATCACTGATAGTGAATATTTGGTGCGCATTTAACCCGAAATCGGATGAAGATATATATGGGAGCTATATCTAAATTTGATCCGATTCTCACCAATTTCAATAGGGTTCGTCCTTGGGCCAAAAAAATATTGTTTGGAAAATTTCATCTCATTCGGATAATAAATGCGACCTGCATTTTGTTCACAAGAATACATGGACGGACGGACGGACGGACAGACGGACTGACATGCATAAATCGACTCAGAAAGTGATTCTATGAAGGTTCTCAAAAGTAACTATGGGTCCATCTCGTTTCCTTCTCCATGTTACAAACAAATGCACAAAGACATAATACCCTTACCACTATGTGGTGTAGGGTATAAATATGTGAGTGTGTGTGTGCCATGCATCAGCATACTGTCAATGGCCTTGTGAGTATTTTTCGCCTACTATCGCCACGTAATTCCCATTGTATTAGAAGCCAAAATAATTCAAAGCTATGCTTTTGATAAAAAACAAATCAATGGAAATACCAAACAAAAATCTCAGCATGACTGATGGATGCCGAAGAAAATGTGAGTGAAATAAATCACATGGTTTGTACACATGTCTGTGGATTTTTGTCGAACATGTTTCGCACTGACAAGCAGACAAGATGAAACCACAACATGAATTCCTGGATTTTAGGAAAAACAAAAATGTTATGGATGCTTACATCTAGCTAGAGATTGTTTTTCTTTATGAGTCGTGTTATTTAAGCCTGATTACATTGTTTGAGATTGAGTTCTGATGTTCAGAGATAAAATAAGAACTCATTTTTTCTTGTTATTTTTTTTGCAATCCATTGCATGGGGAATTTTTCCATAATGACAATTATTTTAGAATTAAGTAATTTCAAAGAAAATTTGTTCTCGTAAAACTTGAAATCAGCACCACTTTTATGGGCGGCCCCCCACATTGGGGTTTTTATACCCTCAGCCATATGGCTACAGAGGGTATATATCTGTCTGTCTGGCTGGTGCGCACGATAACTCTCGATGGGAGTATCCGATTTGATTCAAATATCGTAATATTTTTGTCAAACTTAGATCGAGTTTGAAGATGAGCAATATCGGCCCACTCCTTCTGGTACCTCCCACACAAAATGTCAAAATTTTCAAAGAAAATAATTTATTGCACAGAGAGAGAAAGGATAATCCGATTTTGCTCGAACTTTGCGAATCCTCATATTTCCATCACTGCTAGGTCATGTGCGAAAATGGACAATATCGGTCCACCCCATCAGGGACCTCCCCCACAAAGGGTCAAAATTTTGAATAATTAAAGCTCTTATAAAATGTGATGTAAGACTCCGATAGCCTTTAAATTCCACACATCCCAATAATTTTATTAGTCCAAGGTCTGGTGCATGTCGGAATGTATCGGTCCACTCCTTCTGGTACCTCCCCCACAAAAGGTCGAAATTTTAAAAAATATATTTTTTGCCCAAAAAGAGAAACGATAATCAGATTTTGCTCGAACTTTGCAAATCCTTTTTTTTCATTGCTTGGTCATGGACAATATCGGTCCACTCCATCAAGTACCTCCCCCACATAGGGTCAAGCTTTTGAAAAATTACAACTCTTCTAAAATCTGATGTAAGAGTATGATTGTCTTCAAATTTCACATATCCCAATATTTTTATTAACACAAGGTCTGGTGTTAAGAGGCAATACATCGGTCCACCTCTTTTGGTACCTCCCCCACAAAAGGTCAAAATTTTCAAAAATAAAAAATGTATATAATATATTTTTTGCACAGAAAGAGAAACGATTAGCCGATTTTGCTCTTACTTTGCAAATCCCAATATTTGCGTCAGTGCTAGGTCGGGTGCGAAAATGGACAGTATCGGTCCACTGCATCAAGTACCTCCCCCACAAAGGGTCAACATTTTGAATAATTATAACTCTTAAATAATGTGATGTAAGGATCCGAACGTCTTCAGATCAATATTTTTAGAAACCCAAGATCGGGTATTAACATGGGATGTATCGGACCACTCCTTCTGGTACCTCCCCCACAAAGTGTCGTAATTTTGAATAACCATGAAGCTCATAAAACACCAAATTAACATCAGAATCCATTTAGACTTGGCACATCTCAATATTTCTATCAACACAAGATCTGTTATAAAGGTGGTATAGATTGAACAATTTCTTCTCCCCCTATGTGTGGAGATTTTGAAGATTTTGAAAAACAAAACACTCAAATAAAGCGAATATATATAAGTCGATATAATACATACCAGGAACGTCGGAATATTTATATCCTATTTTTGGGTCCGATACGAAATTACAATATTGGCCCATTCCTTCGGAACCTGCTCCGTAGAGGGTCAAACGTTTGAAAAATTGTAACACTAGTCAAATTATATATAAATAATCGAACACAGGCCGAGGGTATATATCTGTCGGCGATACTTTTTAACTTGTTATACCACATATTGGTAAGGGTATTATGTCATTGTTCATTTCTTTGTAACATGGAGATGGAAGCGAGATAGACCCATAGCTACTTTTGAGATTTCTACATAGAATCACTTTCTGAGTCGATAAAAGCATGTCATTGCGTCTGTCTATGTATTTTTTGAACAAAATGCAAGTCGCATTTATTATCCGATTGAGACGAAATTCTCCAAGCAATATTTATTTGGCCCAAGAACTCTTGAAATTGGTGAGAATCAGTTCAAATTTAGATACAACTCCCATATCTATCTTCAACCGTTTTTTCGTCAATTATGCAGCAAATGGTCAATATCAGTCAAAATGACCTGGATTTTGGCACATCCGACCAAATTCAGTCTAGAAGCAAGGTCATCCGATTTGGGGTTCTAGGTACCTCACATGTATAATATGCCCTCCACAACAATGATACTTGGTATAAGACAAATTACAAAAATACATCTGATAAACTTTATTAACATTAGGATATAGCTTCCATATATATTTTTAACCGATTTCTGTTTTTTGTGCACAAGATGGCTATGGCAAAGAGGTCAGTTGCACCTTCGGTTGGCCACCAGAACTCAAGAGCCGGCCATGGTGATGGTGTGGGCCGTCATAACAGCCCATGGTCGCTCTCCGCTCGTATTAGTCGACCTTGGCACCAGAATAAATACCGAATATTATCGCGAAAATACTCTGGAGGAGACATGAAGTCGAGGGGTTTTACATGATTATCGCCTTGACGGCTTCAACCATGATGCAACATTGCAAAGGGGTCGCGATACGATGCGTCGGCCAGCGCCCCTTTGGAATTACCCAGAGTTCTCTTAGAGAGTGGGAGCCCTCCACAGAGTTCTAGGTCTATTCCGCAGGTACCAATTCGAAGTTCAGCTATATGGGCTTCACTTCCCTCTTGGTAAGAGGAATCTGGAGAGTGTATAAAAGCCTTGGGCACCCAAATCTTTTGGCCGCCGACCTTGGTCATTCCAACAGGACTCAGCACCATCGCACTTGGCACGCGCCAAAATGAGGTTCCTCGCTTCAGTTCCAGCGCACAATGGCCACCAAAATTTCCGGATACCAATCCGATCACATCAATCAAGGGCTTGGCCGAGAATGGGTCAAAATACGGCAGAGGAAAATTTGGGCAGCGTGTGACGGTTTCATTGGCCGTTTATGGCCATAATTCGTGGCAAAGGTGACCAATTCGAACAAATCTAAACTTATTCTAAAATTTGATGCTATTTCCGACTTTTTTTGCTTTCATTCAATTAAATTAAAAAAAATGTCAAAATGATGGCGTTTGTCAAAATGTCAAAATGATCAGCCCAAATTGAATAGATTTTTTTTATATTCAACCGAATTTTACCACTTGATGAAACTCGGTCCGGTATATCTACTGCTCCAATAAATATTTATACCCTACAACACTATGTGTTGGTGGTATTATAAGATTGATTGGGCCAAAATATTGGTTTCCCACATAGGAAAGTATATATGGATCTTCCTAGCTCGCCGAGTTGAGTCGATCTAGCTATGTATGACCGTCCGTCTGTCCATGTTAAATTTGTATTCACTCTACAGGTCGCATTTATGAACTGATCCTCACGAAATTGAAAATGGGGGTCAGAATGGGACCCTACTGTTGTTGGAGATGATCGCACGATATTTAGAGGTTGAAATGGACCAAACACTGAACAATTTCTTGATTCTGCAGTTGCTCTACATGTCGCATTTATAGACCAATCGACGCTGGGCAGAAACCTTACATTCTTTATGGTCATCGGGAAATATTTGGTGGGTGAAATAGGCTATAACATTTAGGTTAAATAAAAGTCAAATTTTCCATTAAACCGCGAATTTTTTTAATCACTGCGAGATCACAAATATAGGAAAAGGTCAATTCAATTCGTAGATGCCGATAGTAAATATATCGGATATATATAGCGAAACATATACAAAGTATATATACAGAGGGAGGGGATGTTTGCTAGAATGCTTATATTTCATGAATTACTGGACCAGGACAGGGAGGAATTTTTGTATTGTCGATGACCATTGGATTATACTTAGCTGTGAAATGAACCACAACAACTAACAGTACGAGGGAGTGCGTAAATATTGGATAAATGTCCCTGGTCAAAATAGTAAGGGTAATTTCTATGGCACAATTTTAAAGGCGAAATTTTCCAAAACGGATTTGGTCATAAGTGGGCTTCTAAAATATTATAGTGTTGTAGGGTATCACATGGTCGGCCCCGCACAACCATAGCCTTTGCTTACTTGTTTTTAATATAATCTTAATCGTAGTCATAGTTAGAATAATCTACATCAAATAAATTCCCAATATAAGCCTTTTTGTTACGGGAGTTCTGTTTAAATACGTTCCACTAAATACGCAAAGTGATGTAGGGTATCATATAGTCGGGCCGCCCTACTTTTGACCTTTCCTTACTGGTTTTTATTTAATTTATTTATGCTGTTATTTATTATTTATTTATTTATGCAAAGCCTTCAGGCAAATTGAATCGAATATAATATGATTAACAAAACGATTTAATTAATTTAATAAAAAAACAAGTATGCAAAGGCTACAGTCGAGCGGGGCCGACCGTCGAATACCCTACAACACTTTAATAAGTGATACAGTTTATATAGGCGAGATACTCGAAAGAATTCCACAAGATATTGTGACAAATAATAAAAGAAAACCATAAGGTTTCGTTCTCTAATTTTCGAATAATAGCAACTTAAACTAATTTGCTCATTTCCAATTTATTGGTAGATGTTTCATGTAAATGGTCTTCCAAGATCTGGAACCAATATTTCCCAAAGACCTATAATCTCTCAGAAGTGACAAAAGATTTACATTTATTATTGGTTTTTGACTGCAAAGCATCTATATGAGATACAGCCATTTGACTATATTCTTCAACGAAATCAGCGTTAACGAAATAGTCAGAAGTGCGTCTTTCCTGTATTTGTGAATTCTTCAAAAAGTCACTGGAATGGAGATTTTCGTATTTTGTCTACAAAAGTTGTGCGTGAGGGTCGGGCGATAATTACGACCTGCTGGCAATTTTGCAGTTTTTTAGTCAATTTCCACCCCTAAATATATGGCGATCATCTCCAAAAAGAGTAGGCTTCTATTCTGACCCTCATCTTATCCCCATGCAAAATTTCGTAAGGACCGGACCATAAATGCGATCTGTGTATGATATCCTGATATCCTAACTACTTAGTTTTGTTAGCTGTAGAAATATTACCAAATGTTTAATTCAAAATGAAAATATGACAAAATTGAAAAAATATGAGAAAATTTTACAAAATCAATATTTTCATCTTTAGAGAGATATTTTTATGCGATTTTTTTAGACGTTTTTTCTTTTTCTGCCAAGAGGCCATTCTGAATTAATGAGAACTGTCGAAATCAGTTCAGCCGTTCTCGACATATAAGAGATCTTTCAAGCATATCTTCTTTGATAGACATATATATAGCACATATTTTGCTATATATCCGATTTGTTGGATGTTAACATCAATGTAAAGATCCGAAGTAACCTTGTCATGGCTTTGCGATTTCGCCGGGATTTAAAATATTTGCGGTTTAATGAAAAATTTTGATTTTTTTCAACACAAAAGATATGTTCTATTTTACCCGTTAAATATTATCCGATGACCAGGCTTCTTCCCTGCCCTAAATTCTAGCTATATGCGAAATTCCGCGTCGATTGGTCTATAATTGCGACCTGTATAGCTACTGCAAAATCCGACATTTTTTCAGTATTTGGTCCATTTCAACCCCCAAACATTTGGCGATCATCTCCAAAAGAAATAGGCTTCTATTCTGACCCAAACCCCACCTTCGTGCAAAATTTCGAAAGGATCGGACCATAATTGCGACCTGTAGCGTGATTACAAATTAACATGGACAGACGGACAGACGGACACACATAGCTAGATCGGCTCAGCTCGGCGAGCTAGGAAGATCCATATATACTTTCCTATGTGGGAAACCAATATTTCGAGGTGTTACACAATTTTCGGCCCAATCAAACTTATAATACCCCCAACACATAGTGTTGTAGGATATAATAAGGAGCTTTAAAAATATGTATAACAAGTAAGCAAAGGCTACAGTCGAGCGGGGCCGACCGTTGAATACCCTACAAAACTATAATAAACGATACAGTTTATATAGGCGAACTACTCGAAAGAATTCCACAAGATATTGTGATAAATAATAAAAGAAAACCATCAGGTTTCGTTCTCTAATTTTCGAATAATAGCAACTTAAACTAATTTGCTCATTTCCAATTTATTGGTAGATGTTGCACTTAAATGGTCTTCCTAGATCTGGAACCAGTATTTCCCAAAGACCTATAATCTCTCAGAAGTAGCAAAAGATTAACATTTATTATTGGTTTTTGACTGAAACGCATCTATATAAGATACAGACATTTGACTATATTCTTCAACGAAATCAGCGTTAACGAAATAGTCAGAAGTGCGTCTATCCTGTACTTGTGAATTCTCCAAAAAGTCACTGGAATGGTCATTTTCGTATTTTGTCTACAAAAGTTGGCAAACTATTTCACACATTGAATATTTTTCGATGACCATCCAAAACTGCTTGGCTTTTGCAATGCCCGGTAACCCCCAATCAAATGTGCGTGAGGATCGGGCAATAACTACGACCTGCTGACAATGTTGCCGTTTTTTTTTTGGTCCATTTCAACCCCTAAATATATGGCGATCATCTCCAAAAAGAGTAGGCTTCTATTCCGACCCTCATCTGATCCCCATGCAAAATTTCGTTAGGATCGGGCCATAAATGCGATCTGTATATGATATCCTGATATCCTAACTACTTAGTTTTGTTAGCTGTAGAAATATTACCAAATGTTTAATTCAAAATGAAAATATGCCAAAAATATGACAAAATTGAAAAAAATGAGAAAATTTTACAAAATCAATATTTTCATCTTTAGAGAGATATTTTTATGCGATTTTTTTAGACGTTTTTTCTTTCCTGCCAAGAGGCCATTCTGAATTAATGAGAACTGTGGAAATCAATTCAGCCGTTCTCGACATATAAGAGATCTTTCAAGCATATCTTCTTTGATAGACATATATATAGCACATATTTTGCTATATATCCGATTTGTTGGATGTTAACATCAATGTAAAGATCAGAAGTAACCTTGTCATGGCTTTGTGATTTTGCCGGGATTTAAAATATTCGCGGTTTAATGAAAATTTTTGAATTTTTTCAACACAAAAGATATGGTCTATTTTACCCGCTAAATATTATCCGATGACCACCCAAATTGGTAGGCTTCTTCTCCGCCCTAAACTCTAGCTACATGCGAAGTTTCCCGTCGATTGGTCTATAATTGCGACCTGTATAGCTACTGCAAAATCCGACATTTTTTCAGTTTTTGGTCCATTTCGACCCCTAAATATTATGCGATCATCTCCAAAAGAAATAGGGTTCTATTCTGACCCTATCCCCACCTCCATTCTAAATTTCGTGAAGATCGGGCCATAATTGCGACCAGTAGAGTGATTACAAATTAACATGGACAGACGGACAGACGGACAGACGGACGGACGGACATACATAGCTAGATCGACTCAGCTTGGCGAGCTAGGAAGATCCATATATACTTTCCTATATGGGAAACCAATATTTCGTGGTGTTACATAATTTTTGGCCCAATCAAACTTATAATACCCCCAACACATAGTGTTGTAGGGTATAAAAAGCTGATTATATAATATATCTACTTAAGGCAAACAATTTTATTCAATTTTTAGCAAAAAGTGTAAATATTTCATATTCTAACTGGTTTTAAATTTGTTACGATTGTTTAGTTCTTGAAATCTCTCATTCTCTTCGTGTAAATATAGCTCCGTTGTTCCCAACTCAATTTCAATTTCTTTCAAAATCCTTTCACTAATGGATTTAATCCTCTTTGCAAACTTCAAGCTTATAACTTCAGTAATTTCGATTGACCATTTGCCCCCTCCCCTCCCTTCACACACCCAATCTCCAGGCCCAATTAACTACATAAACACTTAAGTTGTCACAAAATGTGAAATATGTCATCAAACTGTCAGACAAAAATGGTCCCACCCATAATATTAGTTTATTACAGCCACTGTCCTCCCTGTCCAGTTTAGCCAAAGTGTCTAGGAAATTGAAAAAAAGAAGAAGGGACACACCATACACCATTCATTCGAATGGCTGGCATTCCTATTCCACCACCCCTGACGTTTAAAAAATATTATGCTTGCGTATACATCATAGTTTTCATTCCACATTAATAGCAATCATACGTCACCATGGCTGATGGCAGCTGACGCATGGACAGCAGAAGTTGGTTGGCTGACTGGTTGTGTGGTTGTTTAGTTGGATGTGGAGAGCAATGGATGAACTAATATCAAATTGTTAGATAGGTGGTAGTGCGGTGGTGGTCTTTATTAGTTATAGTCAATGAGAGTTTTGAATACTCGTGGACCGTAGGAGAATCTTAGCAAATTGGAAATCGAAAATCTTGCATTACACCAAGTAGTTCTTGTTGTTGTTGTGCTGTGCTGTGATAATTTTTTTGTTTTGTCTCAAAGGTGTTGCTTGGCTGTTATGTTGCTCTCAATCAAAGGTTCGCTGTGCGCTGAGTACCTCTAAGAAAAAAAATTTATTTGAAGTGGTGTTTAAATGGCAAATAGGACAAAAAAAGCTACAGATGTCGCTCGAGAAATTTTCAAAAGAAGATAAAATCTTATTTTTTTAAGTTCGAAATATGAATAAGGCAGAATTGCTCTAGTTTTGCAATTTTTTTTTTTTTTTTTTTTTTTTTTTTTTTTTTTTTGTTTGAAATTATTAACAAACAAGCAAGCAAAGGCTATAATCGTGCGGGGCCGACCATGTGATACCCTACAACACTACAATATGTTAGAAGCCCTTATGTCCAAATCCAATGTGGAAGATTTCGCTTTTGAAATGATGTCATGGAGCACTGCCCATATACTACCCTTAGCATTTTCACCAGGGACATTTGCCCAATATTTGCGCACTCCGTCGTGCTGTGGCCATTTTATAGCCATGGTCATCCAAAATGCTAGAATTCCTCCCTGTCCTTAACTCTCCTCTCAGGCGTCTCGATTGTCTTCAATTGTGTGATCAGGAAATTTTTTTCTGTTTTTGGTAAGGGTACCTCCCTATATTCGGTATTTTAACGATTTTAGGTTCACAGGTATTGGAGTAGTTTCAAATTACGTATTTGGAGTTCGTAATGGGAACTACAGTCTGTGACAGAAAATTGTCTTCGTATAGCCCCAAATATAACGGTACCTCCCCTGTGATCGGTATTTTAATGATTTTAGCGATATTCTTCACCGGAATTGTTTCAAATTACATATTTGGAGTTCGTAATGGGAATTACAGTCCTCCCTTTATTCGGTATTTTGACGATTTTAGGTACAATACTGAAGTTCGTAATGGATGCTATGACAGAATATTGTCTATAGTGGTCCAGGTCTTCGCACAGCTCCGATATAACGGTACATCCCTATATACGATATTTTAATGATTTTGGCCACTTTATTCAACGTTTAATTTAAGTTTTGAATTTGAATATGGTAATGGCTTATGACAATCAATGTCTATGTAGGTCCATGTCGTATAGACCCCAATATAACGGCTATATACGGCAGTTTTAAAATTTTATCAGAATCTTAAACGGATTTTTTATTTTATTTTTTTTTTTTTTTTTTTGTGAAAATTGCCAAATTCGTTCCAAATGGTGGAGTGTGTTCAAATTTCTGCTGCATTTTAACTTATTTCTTCTCCTGAGTTTTTCATCAAACATGTTTCACCAACGCGATTGGCAACTCTGAAATTCATTTCATTTTTATTTAATTTGTGTGTCAAGACCTAAAAAATATATATGTTTTTCAACATCCATTCAAATGTCTAAATGTTTTTATGGCTGCTGCTCTCTGAAGTCTATAAAAGACATGAACATGGGAAGCCTTAAATGGAAGAAAAAAATAAACAAATTCATTGGCGACAGAAGACAGTTTTCTGTGAAACTGTGAACACAATTCGTTGCCAGTGTCACACAAAGGAAATTAAATGGAATTAAATTTTTATTTAAAAAAGGATGACAGATAAGCATTAAGCTATTGAAAGTTGTCAGTTGCAACAGCTTTGAAAGAGAAAAATAATGACATACAGTAAAAAAAAAGTAAGCAAAGGCTATGGGCGTACGGGACCGACCATGTGATACCCTACAACACTACAATATGTTAGAAGCCCCCTTATGTCCAAATTCATTTTGAAAGATTTCGCTTTTGAAATTATGTCACGGAGCCATGCGCAGATATTACCCTTAGCATTTTGTCCAGGGACATTTGACTAATATTTACGCACTACGTCGTGCTGTTAGTTGTTGTGGTCCATTTTACAGCTAAATATAATACAATGGCTATCCATTTTGGTTAATTTGAACCCATAAATATTCGTCAATGAAATTAGCGTAAAAAGCCGGAAGTTCGCCTTTTGTGTATTTTTGAATTCGCATGAAAGTTATTTTCAGAGTTTCGGTAGAATGGAAATGTCGGTTTTTTTTCACCCAAAAGTAGTGGTCCATACCGCTGTCCTAAACTCTAATTTCATGCCAGATTTCGTGTTCTTTGGTTTCTATTTGTGACCTTTATAACGGCTGCAAAATCAGAAACATTTTTAGTTGTTGATCCATTTCAACCCCTAAATATATTGCGGACACCTTTGAAAACAATAGGTCTAGCATTACTGAGCCTAAACCCAAGCTTGTTAAAATTTCCGTGAGGATCGGACGATTATTGTAATTTGTATAAAAAAACCTATGTTATAAGGTGAAAAAAATATTACAACATATACACTTCAATATTATAAGTCAAATTGAAAAAATCGCATGCGATAAAAAATATGAAAAAATAAAAAAAATGTCACAAAATACAACAACATTTATATTAACATCATTATTGGCATATTTTTCTGTGGTTTTTTTTTAGATTTTTTACTTTGATGTCAAGAGGGCATTCGGAATTGACAAAATTGGTCAAAATAGGTCCAGCCATTTCTTTCTTTCTTTTTATGTACACATTGTATATATTTCGCTATATATATCCGATATATTTACTATCGGCATCTATGTAACGGTCAGAATTGACCTGTTCGTCTAATTGTGATTTCTCCGGCATTAAAAATATTCGCGTTTTAATGGAAAATTTGACTTTTATTTAACACAAATGTTATGGTCTGTTTCACCCACTAAATATTACCCGATGACCATCAAAATTGGAAGGCTTCTGCCCTGCCCTAAATTCTAGCCCCATGCTAACTTCCGCTTTGATTGGTCTATAATTGCGATCTGTAAAGCAACTACAAAATCAGGAATTTTTTCAGTCCATATATACTTTCCTATGTGGGAAACCAATATTTTGTGGTGTTACATAATTTTTGGCCCAGTCAAACTTATAATACCCCCAACACATAGTGTTGTAGGGTATAAAAACACATTAAAATATAACAAGTAAAAAAACATTAAGTTCGGCCGGGCCAAACTTTTAATACCCTCCACCCTAGGGTAAAAGAACATTAGAAGAAATGTGGCAAAAAACATTAAAATGCCGAATATCGGGAGGTACCGTTATATAGGGGCTACACCAACACGTGCACCTATAATTACAATGTTTCGCCACACGAACTAGGACCCATTATGACCCACAAATACCAACTTTTACACAAATCAGTGAAAAAATGTGGCATAAATCATCAAAATACCGAATATCGGGAGGTACCGTTATATGGGGACTATACCAGAACGTGGACCTATACATGCAATGTTTTGCCACACGCTCAGGGACCCGTCATGACCTACAAATACCAATTTTCAGATAAATCCGTGAAAAAATGTGGCATAAATCATCAAAATACCGAATATCGGGAGGTACCGTTATATGGGGACTATACCAGAACGTGGACCGATATATCTCATTTTCAATACCAACCATCCTAGGGACAATACACACACTTGTGCCAAATTTCAAAGGTCTACGTCAAATAATGTGGGCTCTATCGTGATTTCAACAGACAGACAGACAGAAGGACAGACAGACGGACATCGCTAAATCGTCTTAGAATTTTATGCTGATTATGAATATATATACTTTGTGGGGTCTACGACGAATATTTAGAGGTGTTACAAACGGAATGACAAAGTTAATATACCCTCCTACCCATGGTGGAGGGTATAAAAAGTTATCATAGATTTAACCGTACATATCATAAAGTAGCTTTTAAATCATTTGACATTTTTATACCCTCCACCATACTATGTCATTCCGTTTGTAACTCCTCGAAATACTCATGTCAGACCCAACAAAGTATATATATTCTTGATCAGCGTAAAATTCTACGTCGATTTAGCCACGTCCGTCTGTCTGTCTGTCCGTCTGTCTGTTTTAATCACGCTATCTTTCGAACGAATTGAGATAGAAGGCTAAAATTTTGCACACCTGTTTGTTTTTACAGTAGGCAGGTTAAGTTCGTAAATGAGCCATGTAGGTACACGTTTTCATATAGCCCCCATGTAACGGTACCCCCCGATATTTGGTATTTTAATGATTTTAGCGACATTGTTCGCCGGAATTGTTTCAACTTTGGTATTTGAAGTTGGAAATGGATACTACAGCCTATGACAGAAAATTATCTGGGAAGGTCTACGTTTTCGTATAGCCCCCATATAACGGTATCTCCCTATATTCGGTATTTTGATGATTTTAGCGCCATTATTAACCGGAAGTGTTTCAAATTACGTATTTAGAGTTCGTAATAGAAACTACAGTCTGTGACAGAAAAATGTCTATGCAGGTCCAGGTCTTCGTATAGGCCCCATATATCAGTACCTCCCTACAATACCCACTGAAATTGTTTGAGATATCGTATTTGACGTTAGTAATGGATGCTATAGCCTGTGACAGAGAATTGTCTATGCTGGTCCAGGTCTTCGCACAGCTCCCATATAATGGTACCACCCTATATACGATATTTTGATGATTTTAGCCACATTATTCACCGTTTATTTCTAGTTTCGAATTTGAATATGGTAATGGCTAATGGCAAACAATGCCTATGTAGGTCCACGTCGTATAGACCCCAATATAACGGCAATAATCGGTATTTTTAAAATTTAACAGAGTTTTTTAAGGATTATATTTTTTTTAAATTTCCAAATTCGTTCCAAATGGTGGAGGGTATTCAAAGTTCGGCCCGGCCGAACTTACTACCATCAATTTACCAATCAATTTACCATCAATTTACCAATAATAATGTATGAAAATATTTAAGTTTGTTATGGAAGACGTTTGTGGTTAAAGACGATTGAAAAGTTGTCCTAGTATACTTAAATACGTTACACATTTACAGAATACCTTCCGCAGGTTTTGGAAAAATACCTTTGACACATCCTGAAAAGAAGACCTTAAATAGAACTTTGAGAAACCTAGCGGAAGACCTTCTACAGACTAAAGATTTTTTTCATGCCTTCCATTGGTAGAAAACTTACAACAGGTATTTTGGGATAGAAGACTTTAAATAGGATACAGAACCTTTATCAAATCATGGAGAAGCATAGGATATTTAACAGACTTATGATAGAAGACCTTCAGTAGGTATTTTATGGATTAAAGACGATTAACAGATCTAGAGACAGAAAGCCTTTAAGAGGATTTTAGGGGTAGAAATCATTGTAACAGTCTTCGGTGGTCAGATTAACTTCAACAAGTCCAGTAGGAAAGGAAGATCTTCGAAAGGAACTTCAACCATTCCTCTAAGTCCAGGAGTTCTGCAACAGGTCTTTTGTGGAAAGAATATCTTCTAAAAGTTTATATTTTTATAAATCCAAAGTTTAAATAAAATCCACGAATAAGAGCTCAAGTATGTATACCCTCCACTCTAGTATGGAGGGTATATTAAGTTTGTCATTCCGTTTGTAACACCTCGAAATATACATTTTAGAAACCACAAAGTGTATATATTCTTGATCAGCATAAAATTCTATGTCGATTTAGCGATATCCGTCCGTCTGTCCGACTGTAGAAATCATTTAGAATTTAAGTAGAATTTAAGTAGGCTGATGAAATTTTACTCAAATGTATATTATGTCTGCAGGTATAGCCCAAAATATTCGGTATTTTGATGACTTTAGCGTCAATATTCATCGGAATTATTTCAAATTTGGTATTCGATGTTCGTAATGGATGCTAAAGCCTACGACAGAAGATTATTTATCGGAATTTAGTATTTAAAGATTGAAATGAATACTACAGCCTATGAAAGAAAATTGTCTGTGCAGGTCCACGTCTTCGTATAGTCCCCATATAACGGGAACTCCCGGTACTCGGTATTTTGATGACCTTAGCGTCAATATTCATCGGAATTCTTTCAAATTTGGTATTTGAAGTTCGTAATGAATACTACAGCCTAAGACAGAAAATTGTCTGTGCTGGTCCACGTCTTCGTATAGCCCCCACATTATGGTAACTCCTGATATTCGATATTTTGATGATTTTTACGACATTATTCACCGGAATTGTTTCAAATTTGATATTTGATGTTCGTAGTGGATACTACAGCCTATGACAGAAAATTGTCTGTGCATATCCACGTCTTCGTATAGCGCCCATATAACGGTACCTCCCGATATTCGGTATTTTGATGATTTTAGCTACATTACTCACCGATTTTTTGTTTAAATTTCGCATTTTAAAATTGTAATGGCTTACGACAAAAGTTACCATGTCGTCGCATAGACCCCAGTGTAATAGCTGCATTCGGTATTTTTAAGATCTTATTAGAATTTTTGACGGATTTTATTTATTTATTTTTTTTTTTTTTGTTTTTGAAATTGCCAAATTCGTTCCAAATGGTGGAGGGTATACAGAGTTCGGCCCTGCCTTAACTTACAGCTTTTTTTCTTGTTTTAAATAAAATCAATGAATAAAACTACAAAAAGTGTATATAAATGCCATTTTTAAAAGCTTCTACTATTTTCTCAAAACAGATTACATAAAAGCCACCTTTAAAGGCTTCTATTAGTTCTAGAAAAAGTTTATGTAAAACCCACGTTTAAAAGCTTATATTGGTCGGCATTGTTTAAAACTTATATTAGTCCTCAAAAAAGCGTTCAAGACACTTGGTTAAAAGTTTTCATGATTCTTTAAAAATATTCTTTATATAAAATACAATTTTCAAAAGCTTTTATAAGTTCTCACAAATGTTATTCTTCATATCCAAGCTGTAGTTTGGATTTATATGTTACCTTTAGCTTTTCGACCGGGACATTTGTCCAATATGTACGCACTCCTTCGTGTTGTTAGGTATACAAAACAATTTCACGCGAAAGTTGGGGTCCATTTTATAGGTTCATCCAAAATGCTAGACTTCTTCCCTGTCCTTAATCCTCTTCTAAAAATTCCGTGTCGATTGGTTTCCGATTATGATCTGTAGAGCGACTGCAAAATCAGGAAAATTTTGATTTTGTTGGTCCATTTCAAAAACAATAAACTTTATATATACAGGGTGAGATGAAAAAACTAACTTCAGACTGCTGTCAATTCTAAGCCACTCGTCCGATAGCTTTAAAAATTATTGCATTTACAGCTCATTATATTGTTTACAAGCGTACAAAATTATTTTGGTGAAAATTTTCCAGGAAAAAAGATTATTCGTTATGAAATTCAAGCGTGATAGTGTGATTTCCTTATATTTGGCTGGAAAACCACAATTGGCTGTCGTTAGAGCACTCCAGCATTTAAATGTGAATAAATCTTTTGTGTCTCGTGCCATCGATCGTTATCGTGACATAGGTAGCTTAGTCCGACGTCAAGGAAGTGGACGGAAGAAAACCGCAACATCAGCAAAAATGGTTCAAAAATTAATAGAAGCGACTTGATCGAAACCCTCGTCGCCGTGGCCCAAAAATTGGCTCGTGAGCTGAACATATCGCAATATTCCATTCGGCAAATATTGAAAAATGAGCTCGGGGTAAAGCCATTGATATTCCAAAAAGTGCAAGAATTTACACCCCAGCAGAAAGAATATAGACTCAAAAGAGCTAAAGAGGTGATCCGCTTTACCAAAAGTGGTGAACTGTCGAATTTGGTTTTTTCTGCGATTAGAAAACATTCGTTGTTTACTTGCCAAAGAGGTCAGCTAAAAATGTACACCTTGGGTTGGCCACCAGAACTCAAGCGCCGGTCATGTTGATGGCGTGGGCCGCCAAAACAGCCAATGGTCGCTTTGCAATCGTATTAATCGACCGTGGCATCAGAATAAATATCGAATATTATCGCGAAAATATTCTGGAGGGTGTATTAAAGCCTTCGGCACTCAAACATTTTGGCCGCAGACCTTGGACATTCCAACAGGATTCAGCAACATCACACTCAGCGCGTGCCACCCAAAAATGGTTACAAAATGAGGTTTATCGCTTTATTCCCAGCACACAATGGCCACCAAAATCTCCGGACACAAATCCGTTGGACTATTGTGTCTGGAGTATTTTTGAAAGAAAGGTAGACACTAAAAAATACCAAAGTGTCGATCACCCTAAACAAGCGCTTCGCCGGGAATGGGCCAAAATACCGCAGAGCATCATTCGGGCAGCGTTTGAAGGACATAATTCGTGCCAAAAGTGACCAATTCAAACAAATCTAAAGTTATTCTAAAATTTGATCCTATTTCCGACATTTTTTGCTTTCATTCAATAAAATTTAAGAAAAAATGTAAAAATTATGGCGTTTGACTTTGTTACCTTTTTTTATACCCTACACCACAAGGTGGTCAGGGTATTACGTCTTTGTGCATTTGTTTGTAACAGGCAAAAGGAAACAAGATAGACCCTTTTGATGATCTGCATAGAATCACTTTCTGAGTTGATTTATGCATGTCAGTCCGTCTGTCCGTCCGTCCGTCCGTCTGTCCATGTATTCTTGTGAACAAAATGCAGGTCGCATTTATTATCCGATTGAGATGAAATTTTTCAAAGAACATTTGTTTGGCCCAAGGACGAACCCTATTGAAATTGGAGATAATCGGTAAAAATTTAGATATACCTCCCATATATATCTTCGTCCGATTTGCCTTTTATTGTGCACCAAACGTGTAATATTAGACCGAATTGTATGGAATTTTGCAAATACAACTAAATTAGGTCTGAAAATAAGTATGCCAAGTTTGATCGAAATCGCTTCAGATATAGCTATTGCTCCCATATATGTTTTTCATCCGATTTGTTATTTTTGTCCTCCGCAGCCGTTATATGCACTCTGTAACAACAATATTTGGGGAAATATATCAAACGCAGCTCAGAAATACCTTTGCTAAATTTTATCGAGATTGGTTCAGATGTGGATATAGCTCCCATAAATAACTTCGTCCGATTTACCTTTTATTGTGCACCAAACGTCTAATATTTGCCCAAATGGGATGGAATTTGGCACATACGATTTGGATATAGCTCCCATATATATCTTTATCTGAGCTCGAATTAATTTTGCACCAAATGGGCAATACAAGTCCGAATTTAAAAGATACGAATGCTTCGGCATATTTAGTCCTTTGAACTTTAAATTATAATCATAATCATAGGGTGTGTGATTGAATTCTCCCATAAAAATTTTTAATTGTTATGTGGAGCTCTACTAAATTATCAAAGTGGTGTAGGGTATCATAAAATCGGCCCCGCCCGACTTTAGGACTTTCTTTACTGTTCTTTTTTACGCATTGAATATTGTCCGATTACCGAATCGTTCTTCGTCGATTGGTTTATAATTGTGGCATGTAGAGTAACGGCAAAATCAAGAAATTTTTCCATTTCAACCACCCAAATATTTTGCGATCATCTGCAGAAACAACAGGTTTCTATTCTGACCCGATCCCCACCATTTTCAATTTTGTGATGATCGGGCCATAATTACGACTTGTTGGGTGATTACAAATTAACATGGACAAACGAACAGATGGACGGACGAACATACATAGCTATACTCGACGAGATAAGATGTTACATTATTTTTGGCCCAATCAAACTTACAATACCCCCGATACAAAGTATTGTAGGGTGCTAAAATACACAGTTATCATTTCTTAGAATCCCCAAAAAATATAAAAAGTCTACGTTTAAAAGCTCTTCAGATAGCTCGAAAATTGTGGATACAGTCCATTAACAGATGTTCTATAGAGAGAAGACCTTCTGCAGATAGCATAGAGACCTACGGTACTTTAAGAATACTATATACACTACTATTCTAAAGCAATAGGTCCAAAATTAATTGTTTATAGCCTACTATGTGCTCTCAAAAAACGTAAAGTAAAACTCATGCAATGGTCTTTTAAGTGGCCTATAGACACCACCAAACGGGCTCTCTTATTTGTGTTACGAAGTATTCCCAAAAAACGTCACCAATGATTTTTTTTAATTATTTATTTGCAGTGTTTACATTCACACCTATGTATGTATGTATGTGTGCTCCAAAGCAACAGTTTGTGTGGAAATCTCTCCGACACATAATCATAGTATATTGAAATTTCCCTGATCATCATTATTGAACACTGTCCGGCTTAGGACAATGGTGAATATTTGCATCAACATAATGATTATCCTTGACAAACAAACAAGAAAAAACAAAAACAAATCATCATCAGATGCTTTAGCTGTTGTTGTTCTTGCTCTTCTTACCAGATTCTTATGTTCTTGCATAAACCAGAATTATTTGCTCGTCATCTTGTCATCCATAAAATATTCCACAAATTACCAGCATTATTTTGGTTAGAAAGTCGACGACGAATTGACATTATTTAACATCAGAGAACAATAACAACAACAAAAGCAGCAGCATCAGATGTCATATATAACTATTATATTAAATTTGTGGCTTACAGATCCATGAAGACTGAAGAAAATAAGATAAAGAGGAATTTTGATAAATGATTAGGCAACTCGTTAAGGAATTATTTGTGTTCTTTGGGAATCAAATTCGGAAATTTTGTTTAATGGGATTAGTTTGTATGTCAGTGTGGAGGAATATTTTCATAATGTGGAAATGTGAGATATTGAACTTACAATGATTTATGAAAATTAAAAAAAAAAAAAAACAAGTAAGAAAAGGCTATAGTCGTGCGGAGCCGACTATGTGATACCCTACAACACCACAATATGATAGAAGCCCCCTTATGTCCAAATCCATTTTGGGAGATTTCGTTTTTGAAATTACGCTGTTAGTTGTTGTCGTCCAATTACAGCTAATTATAATCCAATGGTCATCCAAAATGTTAGACTTTTTTCATGTCCTTAACTTTATCTTCTCAGGCGTGTCGATTGGCTTCAATTGTTTTATCAGGAACATTTTTCTGTTTTTGGTTCATTCGAACCCCTAAATATTTTGTGATCATCTCCAAAAGCAAGAGGCCCCTCTGTATCTCCAAACCTAGACCAATCTATATGATTTTCTTGTCTACGATATTTGGGTATATTCGTCCACGAAATCAGCATAAACAAGTAAGTAAAGCAAAGCTTAAATTCTAATTTCGTGCGAAATTTCGTGTCCTTTGGTTTCTATTTGTGGCCTTTATAACGGCTGCAAAATCAGGAACACTGAGTTGCTGGTCCATTTCAACCCCTAAATATATTGCGGACATCATAACATCTAACCCTACCTTTGTGAAAAAATTCGTGAGGATCGAACGATAAATAATAATCCCAACCTGTGTTGTAAAGTGAAAAGCTATTACAAAATATACACTTCAATATTATAAGTCAAATTGAAAAAATCGCATGCGATAAAAAATATGAAAAAATTAGAAAAATGTCACAATATACTACAAAATCTATTTTAACATCATTATTGGCATCTTTTTATGTGATTTATTCCTTTGTGCCAAGAGGGCATTCTGAATTGACAAAATTTGTCAAAATCGCTCCAGCCATTCTGGAGATATAAGCATTCTAGCTAACATCCCCTTCCTTTGTATATATACATTGTATATATTTCGCTATATATATCCGATATTTATACCCTAAAACACTATGTGTTGGGGGTATTATAAGTTTGATTGGGCCAAAAATTATGTAACACCTCGAAATATTGATTTCCCACATAGGAAAGTATATATGGATCTTCCTATCTCGCCGAGTTGAGTCGATCTAGCTATGTATGTCCGTCCGTCCGTCTGTCCATGTTAATTTGTAATCACTCTACAGGTCGCAATTATGTCCCGAAATTTAGAATGGAGATGGGGCTAGAGTCAGAATAGAACCCTATTTCTTTTGGAGATGATCGCATAATATTTAGGGGTCAAAATGGACCAAAAACTGAAAAAATGTCGGATTTTGCAGTAGCTATACAGGTCGCAATTATAGACCAATCGACGCGGAATTTCACATGTAGTTAGACTTTAAGGCCGGAAAGAAGCCTATAAATTTGGGTGGTCATCGGAAAATATTTAGAGGGTAAAATAGACCATATCTTTTGTGTTGAAAATATTCAAAATTTTTCATTAAACCGCGAATATTTTAAACGCAAAGCCATGACAAGGTTCCTCCTGATCTTTACATTGATGTTAACATCCAACAAAACGGATATATAGCAAAATATGTGCGATATATATGTCTATCAAAGAAGATATGCTTGAAAGATTTCTTATATGTCATTAATTCAGAATGGCCTCTTGGCAGGAAAGAAAAAACGTCTAAAAAATCGCATAAAAATATCTCTCTAAAGATGAAAATATTGATTTTGTAAAATTCTCTCATATTTTTTCAATTTTGTCATATTTTTGGTATATTTTCATTTTGAATTAAACATTTGGTAATATTTCTACAGCTAACAAAACTAAGTAGTTAGGATATCAGGATATAATATACAGATCGCATTTATGGCCCGATCCTTGCGAAATTTTGCATGGGGATAAGATGAGAAGCCTACTCTTTTTGGAGATGATCGCCATATATTTAGGGGTTGAAATGGACCAAAAAAAACTGCAAAATTGTCAGCAGGTCGTAATTATTGCCCGATCCTCACGCACCTTTGAATGGGGGTTATGGGCATTGCAAAAAGCCAAGCAGTTTTGGATGACCATCCAAAAATATTCAATGTGTGAAATAGTTTGCCAACTTTTGTAGACAAAATACGAAAATGTCCATTCCAGTGACTTTTTGGAGAACTCACAAATACAGGAAAGACGCACTTCTGACTATTTCGTTAACGCTGATTTCGTTGAAGAATATAGTCAAATGGCTGTATCTCATGTAGATGTGTTTCAGTCAAAAATCAATAATAAATGTTAATCTTTTGCCACTTTTGAGAGATTATAGGTCTTTGGGAAATATTGGTTCCAGATCTAGGAAGACCATTGGAAATGAGATAATTAGTTAAAGTTGCTATTATTCGAAAATTAGAGAACGAAACCTGATAGGTTTCTTTTATTATTTGTCACAATATCTTGTGGAATTCTTTCGAGTATCTCGCCTATATAAACAGTATCGTTTATTATAGTGTTGTAGGGTATTCAACGGTCGGCCCCGCTCGACTGTAGCCTTTGCTTACTTGTTTTACTATAGGCATCTACGTAACGGTCACAATTGACCTTTTCGTCCATTTGAGACTTAAATATTACCCGATGACCATCAAAATTGGAAAGCTTCTGCCCAGCCCAAAGCTCTAGCCCCGTGCTAACTTTCGCTTCGATTGGTCTATAATTGTGACCTGTAGAACAACTGCAAAATCAGGAAATTTTTCTGTTTTTGGTCCATTTTAACCCATAAATACTATGCGAACATCTTCAAAAGAAATAGGGTTCTATTCTGACCCTAACTCCACCTATATTTTAAATTTCGTGAAGATCGGACCATAATTACGACCTGTAGAGTGACTACAAATTAACATGGACAGACGGACAGAGGGACGGACGGACATACATAGCTAGATCGACTCAGCTCGGCGAGATAGGAAGATCCATATATACTTTCCTATGTGGGAAATCAATATTTCGAGGTGTTACATAATCAAACTTATAATACCCCCAACACAAACTGTTGTAGAGTATAAAAAGCTGTAAATTTGGCCGGGGCGACCCTTGAATTTGGCAATTTGCAAAAAAAAAAAATCTTTTCAAATCTTAAAAAAAAAAAATACAGCCGTCATATTAGAGTATAGACGACGACGTGGACCTGCATATGCAACTATTGTCATAAGTCATTACAATATTCAAATGCGAAACTTCGGCCGGGCCGAACTTTGATACCCTCCCCCATTTGGTACAAATTTAACAATTTTCAAAAAAAAAAAAAAAAAAATAAATCTGTTAAAATCTTAAAAGTACGGAATGTAGTCGTATATTAGGATCTAAGCGACGACGCACAGTGTCACGACCGCGGCCAAAAATGGTAAAAACCAAGTACATAAGAGCACAAATTTATTGATGAGAATTGATAGAAAACATTCCAGTTTGGAATAATATGAATTTTGGTAGTGATACGTCAAGTAGTTTTGCCTGTACGAGGGTTCAAATCTGATAGTTTTTGGCAATCGGCATTTTTCTATTTTTTTCGGAAAATTGACACTTTTTTCATATGTTCAAAAATTTGAATATTAAAAGTAACGGTTATAAAAAAAGTGTTTATTTTAGTTACTTGGGATGTCAAAAACTTGGCTTCACCTTTGTTTGGGTGTAAATAGTGATCATATGGTGTTTACAGTTACAAACACCTGTTGTACTTAGTTCATCTATTTTGTAAAGCAAATCTTGAAATTAGTGGAGTAGAAAAAAAAAGGTTAAAAAAGTTTAGACTACATTTTTGTTGATTTTAGTTGTGAAAAGTATGTATTTTTAACCTATAAAAAATTAGCTGCGGAAACCTGCGGTCCTAAGAGTTATTTGCTTTTTTTAGTGACCACCTCTTTAAAAAACTGTGACATATTTTTGGAATGGTTAGAAGTAAAGGATCAAAGTATGTCATATGTTCTGGCAAAACTTAAAGAATTTATTGAGGATCGAATTGGAAGGAAAATGACGGGCGAAGAACACATAAAGGTTAAAAATATTTGCTACAAATTGTCTTCTACGTGGAAAAAATACTATCGAAAGAGGGATAAAGTAGAAATGGTCTTAAAAGATTGGTTTCTTATGGATACGTTTAAATTTGATTCGGTACATTTGAAGATTATTTTTATTAAACCAATTATTTAAAAACTTTTAAATATTTAGGAACCTGATAAGTCTACATCAAGAGGTCGACCACGCATTAACTTTGAGGAAAGTTCATGTAGAACAAAAAGGCGACGTGTAGGTGAACTTGTTGCATCTACTTCGGCGGACATCATAACAACAGCTGCAAAAAGATTTTCGAATGTAAAGGAAACGGACATTATTTCAGTGGAAAAAGCATTGGCGCTCTACGTGGATATGGATTTATCAGTTAGACAGTATAACATGATGAGAAATGCTGTAAATGCTATACATAAAAATTGTTTCCCATCGTATTATGCTATAGCAGAAGCTAAGAAAAAATTGATTCCAGAAAATATAGAAGTGACGGAAACATCAATGAATGTACCTCTACAAACACTTTTGGATAATACCGCGAAGAGCATTCTAACTAAACTACAAATTTGTCCGAAAAATAATATAACTTTAGAATGTAAATGGGGATTTGATGGCAGCAGTGGTCATAGCCTCTATAAACAAAAATTTCGAAACGAAGACGCAACAGATGAATTTATGTTCGTTTCTTCATTTGTGCCCTTGCGTATTTTAGATGATACAAACGAAAATGTCTTGTGGCAGAACGACAGGCACTCATCTTCAAGGCTATGTAGACCTATTAAAATACTTTTTACAAAGGAAAATTCACAGACTATAAATGAAGTCAAAGAAAACATAGAGAAAGAAATAGCAGATTTGGATGCTTGTGTATACATTGATAACAGTTATGAAATTATGATTTCTCATCGCATGAAACTAACAATGATTGACGGAGCTGTATTAAATGTATTGTATGGCAATAAAAGTTGTGCAACCTGTGTTTTATGTGGCGCCAAGCCTTCACAAATGAATGATGAATCTATATACCAAAGAGAAGTCAACGAAGAGTGTTATAGGAACGGTATATCTAGTTTACACGCCTGGATTAAGTTTTTTGAGTGCATTGTTCATATTGCATATAAACTACCTGTCAAGACATGGCGAATTGATAGTAGAAACACAATATTAGTGAATGAAAATAAAATCAGGATACGAAGAGCATTAAAAACAAATCTAGGTCTTCTTGTCGACAAAATAAAACCGGGCTACGGGACATCAAATGATGGAAATACAGCTCGACGTTTTTTTTCAAACATTGAAGTAGCGGCAGATATTACCGGGGTCGACAGAAGATTAATTTACAATTTTTCCCTCATTTTGCGGATTTTGTCTTGTGGGAGATTTATAAATATAAATTTATTTCATAAGCTTCTTCAAGATACATGGCAACTTTACATCGACTTATACTCTTGGTATTACATGCCAGTCACGGTGCATAAAATTTTAGTTCATGGCATTGGATATGTAAGGTACAGTACATCCCCTCTTGGACTGCTTTCGGAAGAGGCTATCGAGTCATGCCATAAAATAATTAGGAGCAACCGTTTGAAACACACCCGAAAATGTGGTAGTGTCGAGTCAAATAGGGATTTAATTCAGTATTTGATACTACAATCGGACCCTGTAATATCCTTGAACAGTCATAATATATTGGCCCGAAATTATAACATGGAAGACATTAAATCATATATTTGTGAAGAAAATAACTTAAATATTCCGGAAATATGTTCAGAAGATGAATCTGATGATTGCAGTGAGGTATGTAGTGAATAGTGTATTTCAAAGCTTATGTTATTAATAAAAATTAAATACGAATAAAACGTGTTTTATTGAAAAGAGGGTTTTGTAATATAAAATACTCTGAAACGTAAACCTACAGACAATTTTAATATTTCACTAAATAAGAAGTAAACTGCAAATATTCATTTAATATGGTTGAATACATACGATTTCATAGGCCAACAAATCGAAATTTTCAAGCCCCATTGTATGGGAGGTATACCAAATCATGGTCCGATCAATCCAATTTTTTGTCAACTGTTTTATAGGCCCAATTAGAAGTTACATGCCAATTTTCATCAAATTTGGTTGAATATTAACAATTTTATAGGCTAAAAGAGTGAAATTTGGAAGACCCTATATATGGGAGGTATACCGAATTTTGGTCCAATCTATCCAAATTTTTGTAATTTGCTTTTTAGCCCAATAATAAGCATCTGTACAAAATTTCATCCACCTACGACAACTCTTTCTATTTTTGGCCGCCGTTTGTATGAACTCGCGACATAGTGCGACGTGGACCTGCATTGGCAACTTTTGTCACAAGCTATTACAATATTCAAATGCGAAACTTGAAAAAAAATCTGTTTATAATGTAGCTAAAATCATCAAAATACTGAATATAGGGAGGTACCATGGGGGTTATAAAACGTGGACCTACACAGTCAATTTTCTGCAATAGGCTGTAGTATCCATTACGAACTTCAAATACAAAATTTGAAATAATTCCGGTAAATAATGTCGCTAAAATCATCAAAATACCGAATATGGGGGGTTCTGTTATATGAGGGCTATACGAAGACGTTGGCCTGCACAGACAATTTTCTGTCATAGACTGTAGTATTCATTACGAACTTCAAATACAACATTTAAAATAGCTCCTGTAAAAAATGTATCTAAAATCATCAGAATACCCAATATCAGGAGGTACCGTTATATGGGGGCTATACGAAGACGCGGACCTACATGGCCCATTTTCTGTCTTAGGATCCATTACGAACTTCAAATACCAAATTTGAAACAATTCCGGTTATTAATGTCGCTAAAATCATCAAAATACCGAATATCGGAGGCACCGTTATATGGGGGCTATACTAAAACGTGGACCTACATGGCCCTTTTTAAATACCACAAGTCCTGCAGACATAATATAGATTTGAGTAAAATTTTATCAATCTACTTAATTTCGTTCGGAAGGTAGAGTGATTTCCACAGACGGACAGACATTGCTAAATCGACATAAAATTTAATGCTGATCAATACTCGTCTTTTTTAGCCTTTTAACGGGTATTTTAAATATAGGAGGGGCTAATATATGGTTTTTATACCCTCCACCCTACTATGGAGGGTATATTAAGTTTGTCATTCCGTTTGTAACTCCTCGAAATACTCATGTCAGACCCAACAAAGTGTATATATTCATAATCAGCGTAAAATTCTAAAAATTCATAGCGGTCCGAATGTCTGTCTGTTGTAAACACGCTATCTTTCGAACGAATTCAGAAAGAAGGCAAACACTTTGCAAGCATGTGTATTTTGTTCCAGTAGATTAAGTTCATAAATGGCCTTTGACGGTCCACCTTTTCATATAGCCCCCATTAAACTTTACCTCCAAATATTCGGTATTCTGATAATTTTAGCGACATTATAAAGCGGAATCGATTTTAATATCGTAATTGAAGTTCTAAATAGGTACTATAATGTATGACAAAAAAGTGTATGTGCAGGTCCACGTCTTCGTATAGCCCCCATACAGGGTGAAATAAAAAAATATTGCAACAAAGTCAAACGCGATAAATTATTATTTTTTTTAAAATTTATTGAATGAAAGCAAGAAATTTCGGAAAAAGCATCAAATTTTAAAATAACTTTAGATTTTTTCGAAATGGTCACCTTTGACACGAATTATAAACTTCAAACGGCCATTGAAACCGTCACAAGCTGCCCGAATGTTGTTCTGCGGTATTTTGGCCCATTCCCGGCGAACCGCTTGCTTGAGGTGATCGACACTTTGGTATATTTTAGTGCCAGCTTTGCTTTCCAAAATACTCCAGATACAATAGTGTAACGGATTGGTATCCGGAAATTTTTGTGGCCATTGTGCGTTGGAAATGAAGCGAGGAACCCCATTTTGTTACCATTCTTGGGTGGCGCGTGCTGAGTGCGATGGTGCTGAGTCCGGTTGGAATGTCCAAGGTCTGCGGCCAAAATGTTTGCGGCTTTAATACACCCTCCATAATATATTCGCCATAATATTCGGCATTCATTCTTATGCCACGGTCGTTTAATATGAGCGGAGAGCGACCATCGGCTGTTATGGCGGCCCACACCATTACCATAGCCATCGCTTGAGTTCTGGTGGCCAACCGAAGATGCACATTTTCAACGGACCTCTTTGGTAAGTAAACACGATCATTTTGTTTGTTTACAAATTGCTGGACAACGAATGCTTTCTCATCGGAAAAAAACCAAAATTCTGCAGTTCACCACTTTCGGCCAAGCGAAGCAACTCTTTAGCTCTTTTGAGTCTATTTTCTTTCTGCTGCGGTGTAAATTCTTGCACTTTTTGGAATATCAATGGCTTTACGCCGAGCTCATTTTTCAAAATTTGCCGAATGGAATATTGCGATATGTTCAGCTCACGAGCCAATTTTTGGGCCACAGCGACGCGGATTTCGATCAAGTCGCTTCTATTAATTTTTGAACCATTTCTGCTGATGTTGCGGTTTTCTTCCGTTCACTTCCATGACGTCGGGCTAAGCTACCTGTGTCACGATAACGATCGATGGCACGAGACACAAAAGATTTATTCACATTTAAATGCTGGAGTACTCTAACGATAGCCACTTGTGGTTTTCCGGCCAAATATAAAGAAATCACACTATCACGCTTAAATTCCATCACGAATAACATTTTTTCTGGGAATTTCTCACCAAAATGCTTTGGTACGCTTGTTAGCAATATAATGAACTGTTATTGGAATCACTTTTAATAGTCTGAAGTTGGTTGCAGTTTTTTTCATTTCACCCTGTATATAGGCTCCCATTTTAGTATGGCCCCCATATAACGGCTCCAACCATTATTCTAGTAATTTTACTGTAAATACTGTTGCATAAAAAATGTTTTCTTTACCCAATGATGGACCGGCCGAATTTAATGTCTTTTTACTTGGTTCTGTTTATTTTTAAATTCGTTAAATAAATTGTTAAAGGCCCATTGGATCCTATAAACATATATATGTATGTAAAATTGTGTACTACCACTTTCTTTGAAAATAATATTAATAGGACATGTGTAACACACACTATGACATTACGAACAGCAATACCTATATTTGTGTATAGTATTTTTTTTTTTTTTTTTGTTATATCTATTAAAGTAATAATAAAATAAAGACATAACATAAAAAACTCTTTAATAACATCGTAGCAAGTTTTGCCTAATGTCTGTATGTGTACAAAATGTTTCCTAAATAATAGGAAGCCTTTGGCAAGTATTTCAATATCAAAACAAATAAGCAAAGGCTATGGTCGTGCGGGGCCGACCATGTGATACCCTACAACACTACAATATGTTAGAAGCCCCTTTATGTCCAAATCCATTTTGGAAGATTTCTCCTTTGAAATTATGACACGGAGCACATATACAGGGTTGCCCATATTCGACGGACCCATCTGGCAACGCCATAACTTTTGACAGAGATGTCACATCGCTTAATGACATACCGCGTTTGAAGCGTCAGTCCAAGCAGATTTTTACCATGAACCAATACACGCCACGCGAGCGCTCTGAAATAGTCGAAATTTACATTCGACAGAAGAAGTCAATTGTGAAAACTCAACGTGCTCTTAAAAGATTAAAAAATGTGAAAAGTGCGCCTTCTAAGAACACCATTAAGCGTTTATACGAAAAATTTTCGACTGGTAAGGCTCTTTCTAATCCGAAGAGGCCATATAAAAGTTGACCAAAGCGATCGGCCGAGAATATCGCTGCCGTACGAGCCAGTGTTGAGAAGTCCCCAAGAACATCCCAAAAACGCCGTTCTCAGCAGTTGGGTATGGCTCGGTCCACTTTACAACGGATTATTCGCATTGATTTGCATTTGTTCCCGTACAAAATTCAATTAACGCAAAGAATGTTGCCTGCGGACAAGCCTCGTCGATTGGAATGGGTCATGCGTCCGTCGAATATGGGGAACCCTGTATTACCCTTTGCATTTTGACCAGGGACATTTGCCAAATATTTATGCTCTCCGCCGTGCTTTTAGTTCTTGTGGTCCATTTAACTGCTTAATATAATCCAACAGTCATCCAAAATGCTAAACTTCTTCCCGGTCCTTAACTGCCTTCTCATGCTAAATTCCGTGTCGATTGGTTTCAATTGTGTGATCACGAAAATTTCTCTGTTTCTGGTTCATCTGAACCCCTAAATATTTTGCGAGCAAGAGGCCCTCTTCATATTTAGTCTCATCTATATGATTTGCACGTCTACGATATTTGGCTATATTCGTCAAAGAAATCAGCGTAAAAAAGCCAGAAGTTCGCTTTTGTGTATTTTGAGTATTGCCTTTAAGTTATTTTGAGTGTGTCGGTAGAATGGAAATATTGGTATTTTTCACACAAAAGTAGTGGTCCATTCGCTGTTCTAAACTCTAACTTCATGTGGGATGTTGTGTCCTTTGGGTTCTGTTTGTGACATTTATAATTGCTGCAAAATCAGAAACATTTTTAGTTGTTGGTCCATTTCAACCCCTTAATATATTGCGGACATCTTTGATAACAATAGGCCTTGTCCTTCTGAGCCTAACCCTACCCTTGTGTGCGTCGGATGATAATTGCAATCTGTTTATAATAATCCCAACCTGTGTTGTAGGTGAAAAAATATTACAAAATATACACTTCAATATTATAAGTCAAATTGAAAAAATCGCATGCGATAAAAAAATGAAAAAAAAAAAAATATATATATATATCACAAAATACTACAAAATCTATATTAACATCATTATTGGCATATTTTCATGAGATTTTTTTAGATTTTATACTTTTATGCCAAGAGGACATTCTGAATTGACAAAATTTGTCAAAAACGATCCAGCCATTCCTGAGATATAAGCTAACATCCCCATCCTTTGTATATATATACATTGTATATATTTCGCTATATATATCCGATTTATTTACTATCGGCATCTACGTAACGGTCAGAATTGACCTGTTCATCTATTTGTGATTTCGACTGGATTAAAAATATTCGCGGTTTAATGGAAATATTTTTTTTAATTTAATACAAATGTTATGGACTTTTTCATCCACTAAATATTACCCGATGACCATCTGGAAATTGGAATATTTCTGCCCAAACCAAAGCTCTAGCTCAATGCTAACTTCCATGTCGATTGGTCTATAATTGCGACCTGTAGCAACTACAAAATTAGGAAATTTTTCAGTTTTTGGTCTATTTCAACCCTTAAATATTTTGCGATCATCTCCAAAAGCAATAGGCTTCTATTCTGGCCCTAGCCCCACCTCCATTCTAAATTTCGTGAAGATCGGATCATAATTGCGACCTGTAGAGTGATTACAAATTAACATGGACAGACGGACAGACAGACGGACAGACATACAGAGCTAGATCGTCTCAGCTCGGCGAGATAGGAAGATCCATATATACTTTCCTATGTGGGAAACCAATATTTCGAGGTGTTACATAATCCTTGGTCCAATCAAACGTATAATAACCCCAACACATAGTGTTGTAGGGTATAAATGCTCACAATATACAATTGCAGAATGTATTGCATGTTATACATTTTTATGGAATTATTGACATATTTTTACGCTTGAAATATTTTTATATTCACAAAATAAGACGTAGTTTCTTTGTTGGGGGAGGGAAGGCGTGCGTTGGGATACATCTGGGTGATAAAAAACTGTATGCTAATACGAGGGGGCCTGGAAAAGTTTTAAGTATAAAAATATCTAATATATAATAAATAAATTTCTTAAGTATTTCAATACGAGGGTGTTAGGAGAATGTTTAGGCCTAAACAACCAATGATTGAAATTTAGAAAATAAAGTTGCAGATTCATATTTTATGTTTCAAAAAACAAAAAAAAAAAAAAAAAAAAAAAACATTGCAAACAGAGAAGGGGCAATTTCTGTGAAATGTGAAATTATTAGGTGTCTTAAAATAATTTTCATTGCTTTAAAGTATCCTTTATTATACGCTACACCACAAGGTGGTCAGGGTATTATGTCTTTGTGCATTTGTTTGTAACAGGCAGAAGGAAACGAGATAGACCCATAGTTCCTTTTGATGATCTGCATAGAATCACATTCTTAGTCGATTTATGCATGTCCGTCCGCCTGTCCATGTATTTTTGTAAACAAAGTACAGGTCGCATTTATTGCCCGATCCAGATGAAATTTTGCAAAGATATTTCGTTTGGCCCAAGGACGAACTCTATTGAAATTGGAGATAATCGGTCAAAATATAGCTCCCATATATATCTTCGTCCGATTTGCCTTTTATTGTGCACCAAACGTGTAATTGTATGGAATTTTGCATATATGCTCAAATTAGGCCTGAAAATATGTATGCCAAATTTGATCGAAATCGGTTCAGATATAGCTATAGCTCCCATATATATTGTTCATCCGATTTGTTATTTTTGTCCACCGCCGCCGTAATATGCACTATGCAACAACAATATTTGGTGAAATATATCAAATACAGCCCAGAAATACATTTGCTAAATTTTATCGAGATGGGTTCAGATTTGGATATTGCTCCCATATATAACTTCGTCCGATTTGCCTTTGATTGTGCACCAAACGTCTAATATTTGACCAAATTGGATGAAATTTGGCACTTACGACCAAATTGAGTCTAGAAGCTAGTATGTCAAATTTGGAGAAGATCGGTTCAGATATGGCTATTGCTCCCATATATACTGTTCATCTGATTTGTCATATTTGTTACCTACAGCCGTAATATCCACTCCGTAACAACGATATTCAGGGAAATATATCAAATACAGCTCAGAAATATCATTGGCAAATTTTATCGAGATCGGTACCGATTTGGATTATCCGATTTCAAATTAATTGTGCTCCATATGGGCAACACAAGTCCGAATTTAAAAGATACAAATGCTTCGGCATATTTAGTCCTTTGAATTTTGATTGAATTGTCCCATAAAAACTTTTAATTGTTATGCGCAGCTCTACTAAATTAGCAAAGTGGTGTAGGGTATCAAAAAGTCGGCCCCGCCCGACTTTAAGACTTTCTTTACTGGTTTATTGTTATATTTCTTTCCTTTGCATCTATCCTTCCATGCAGTGAATGAATCATTTATTGAAAACTAAAAACCCAAACATAAAATTTAATGTGAAACATGATATGCGATTTGCAACAACATACAAAAAATAAAATTCTATTTCACTAAGTATTACATTTCATATTCACATGAATTCGCATTGTCGATTACATGCTGTGCAATAAAATTTTATTTATGATTTGCTTATTTTTTCTTCCTCTTCTTCGTCTCTATTTAAAATGGATTTCATAACCAAATTCGATGGAAATGTTTATGACCACACCCCTGCAGCCATTAGAACAAATGAAGCCCTCCAAATTACAATGAAATATTTTGCATCGATTCGAAATTCATATTCACATTTTTAGGAAATTCTATTTGGGAAATTTTAATACTTTTCAAACCCTACACCACACAGTGGTCAGGATATTATGTTGTGCATTTGTTTGTAACACGGAGAAGGAAGCGAGTTGGACCCAAAGTCCCTTTTGATGATCTGCATAGAATCACGTTCTGTGTCGATTTATGCATGTCAATCCGTCTTTTCGTCTGTCCATCCGTCCGTCCGTCCGTCTGTGTATTTTTGTACACAAAGTACAGGTCGCATTTATTACCCGACCAAGATGAAATTGGGCACAAAACATTTGTTTCATCCAAGGACGAACCCTACTGAAATAGGAGATAATCGGTCGGAATTTAAATATAGCTCCCATATATATTGTCGCCCGATTTGCCTTATATTGTCCAAAAAGGATGGAATTCGGCACATACAAGGTTGCCCATATTCGACGGACCCATGACTCTTTGGGCCCATTCCAATCGACGAGGCTTGTCCGCAGGCAACATTCTTTGTGTCAATTGAATTGTATACGGGAACAAATGCAAATCAATGCGAATAATCCGTTGTTAAGTGGACCGAGCCATGCCCAACTGCTGGGAACGGCGTTTTTGGAATGTTCTTGGGGACCTCTTAACACTGGCTCGTATGGCAGTGATATTCTCGGCCGATCGCCTTGGTCGACTTTTATATGGCCTCTTCGGATTAGAAAGAGCCTTACCAGTCGAAAATTTTTCGTATAAACGCTTAATGGTGTTCTTAGAAGGCGCACTTCTCACATTTTTTAATTTTTTTTAAAAGCACGTTGAGTTTTCACAATTCACTTTTTCTGTTGAATGTAAATTTCAACTATTTCAGAGGGCTCGCGTGGCGTGTATTGGTTCATAGTAAAAATCTGCTTGGACTGACGCTTCAAACGCGCTATGTCATTAATCGATGTGACATCTCTGTCAAAAGTTATGGCGTTGCTAGATGGGTCCGTCGAATATGGACAACCCTGTATAACATATATAATGAGCCTAGAATTCCGTGTGTCAAATTTGGTGGAAGTCGTTTTAGATATACCTATAGCTCCCATATACAGGGTGAGATGAAAAAAACTGCAAGCAATTTAAAACTGCTGTCATTTCTAAACCACCCGTCCGACGGCTGTTAAAATTACTCCAGTGACAGCTTATTATATTGTTTACAAGCTTACAAGGGCATTTTGGTGAGAATTTTCCAGAAA
This sequence comes from Musca domestica, assembly GCF_030504385.1. NCBI lineage: Eukaryota > Metazoa > Arthropoda > Insecta > Diptera > Muscidae > Musca > Musca domestica. Next base: position 21,867,380 of record NW_026712409.1, on the reverse strand, counting down.
AAAATGTAAAGAAGCGACTTGATCGAAACCCCGGTCGCAGTGGCCGAAAATGGCTCGTGAGCTAAACATATCGCAATTTTCTATTCAACAAATATCGGCAAATGGGCTCAGGGTAAAGCCATTGAAGTTCCAAAGAGTGAAGGACTTCCTCCGCAACAGAAAAAAAATTAACTCAAAAGAGCTAAAGAGTTGCATCGCTTGGCCGAAAGTGGTGAACTGCCGAATTTTGATTTGCTCCGATGAGAAAACATTCGTTGTCCTGCTGTTTGTAAACAAACAAAATGATCGTGGTTACTTGCCAAAGAGGTCAGCTGAAAATGTTCACCTTCGGTTGGCCACCAGATCTCAAGCGCCGGCCATGGTGATGGTGTGGGCCGCCATAATAGCCGATGGTCGTTTTTCGCTCGTATTAATCGACCGATCAGAATAAATGCCGAATAAAACCTTGGGCGCGCAAACATTTTTGCCGCAGACTTTAGACATTCCAACCGGACTCAGCACTATCGCACTCAGCACGCGCCACCCAAAATTGGTTACAAAATGGGGTTCCTCGCTTCATTTCCAGCACAGAATGGCCAAACAAAATCTCCGTATACCAATCCGTTGGACTATTGTGTCTGCAGTATTTTGGAAAGCAAGGTTGGTACTAAAAATACCAAAATGTCGATTACCTCAAGTAAGCGCTTCGCCGGGAATGGGCCAAAGTACCGAACAGCAACATTCGAGCAGCCGTTTGAAGGCAATAATTCGTGCCAAAGGTGACCAATTCGAACAAATCTAAACTTATTATAAAATTTGATGCTATTTCCGACATTTTTTGCTTTCATTCAATAAAATTAAAAAATGCAAAAACTATGGCTTTTGACTTTGTTGCAGTTTTTCTATCTCACCTTGTATAACCAAAATGAGCTTAGAAACAAATTTGCCAAATTTGGTAAAAATCGCTTCAGATATGTATATAGCTCTCAAATATATTCTTTATCAGATTTGTTAAAGCAACTATATTCGGAGACATATATCCCATACATCTTAGAAATACTTTAGCCAAATTTTATCGAAATCGGTTCAAATTTGGATATAGCTTCCATAAATATCTCCAATCAATTTCAAATTTATTGCGAACCAATTGGGTAATATAAACCCGAATCGGAATAGATTTTGCCACATACGAACTAATTTAGCCTGTAAGATAGTGTATCAATCGGTTGAGACATACCGATAGGTCTCATATATATGTTTCATTACATTTTGTGTTTTACTGCCTCACACTCATAAAAATACTCTTCACAACGGCGATATTTTGTGCCAACTATCCTATACAGCATACAAATATCTCTGCTCAATTTTATAGATATTGGTTCAGATGTGAATATAGCTCCCATATATATCTTCACCCGATTTCACGTTTATTGTGCCCAAAACGGGTAATATCAACCCAAACAGGTAAAAAATCAGTAAGTTCGGCCGGGCCGAACTTTGAGTACCCTCCACCATTTGGAATAAATTTGGAAAATTTTCAAAAAAAATAAAATTTACTAAAAATTCTGTTAAAACCTTTAAAATACTTAATATCAGTAGTTGTCGATATATGGGTGGATATACGATATTGTGTAACTATATAGGCAAATCTATGTCTGGGGGCAAAGTACTCAAAAAGAACTCCTTGTGTAGAATTTCAGACAATTCCGTTGAAAATACCGAACATCGGGGGTACCGTTATATGGACGCTATACGATATCGTGGACCTATATAGATAATTATATTCCAGGGGATACAGAGAACTCCTTGTGTGGATTTTCAGACAATTCTATTGGAAATAAAAATATCAAAATATAATAAATCATCAATACTGAATTTCGGGGTACCGTTATATGGTGGCTATACGATATCGTGGACCTATATAGACAATTCTCTCTCAGGGGGGTAAAGTACTCGCAAGGGACTCCTTGTGTGGATTTACAGAAAATTCCGTTGAAAAATATGGGTAAAATAATCAAAATACTGAATATCGGGGGGTACCGTAATATGGGGGCTATACGATGGATTTTTGATGAATATCGGTTCAGTTACCAATACAATACGGTGGAGGTCTGTCATAAATTAGTTCCTTTCAGCTTTAAATTATAACTGCTTTCAAACCATAATATGCATTAAAAAACAGTCATAGTTGGAATGATTAAATATTCGGAAATTACTCATAATAAAGTTTTTATACCCTACACCACAAGGTGGTCAGGGTATTATGTCTTTGTGCATTTGTTTGTAACAGGCAAAAGGAAACGAGATAGACCCATAGTTCCTTTTGATGATCTGCATAGAATCACTTTCTGAGTTGATTTATGCATGTCAGTCCGTCTGTCCGTTCGTCCGTCCGTCCGTCTGTCCGTTCGTCCGTCCGTCCGTCCGTCCGTCTGCCCATGTATTCTTGTGAACAAAATGCAGGTCGCATTTATTATCCGTTTGAGATGAAATTTTCCAAACAACATTTGTTTGGCCCAAGAACGAACCCTATTGAAATTGGAGATAATCGGTCAAAATTTAGATATAGCTCCCATATATATCTTCGTCCGATTTGCCTTTTATTGTGCACCAAACGTGTAATATCACTCCGAATAGTATGGAATTTTGCACATACAACCAAATTAGGCATGAAAATAAGTGTGCCAAATTTGATCGAAATCGGTTTATATATAGCTATAGCTCCCACATATATTGTTCATCCGATTTGTTATTTTTGTCCTCCGCAGCCGTAATATGCACTCTGTAACAACAATATTTGGGGAAATATATCCAATGCAGCTCAGAAATACCTTTGCTAAATTTTATCGAGATCGGTTCAGATTTGGATATAGCTCCCATATATAACATCGTCCGATTTACCTTGTATTGTGCACCAAACGTCTAATAATTGCCCAAATGCGATGGAATTTGGCACATACGACCGAATTGAGTCTAGAAGGTAGTATGCCAAATTTGGTGAAGATCGGTTCAGATATAGCTATAGCTCCCATATATATTGTTCATCCGATTTGTTGTATTTGTTACCCACAGCCGTAATATGCACTCCGTAACAACGATATTCAGGGAAATAAATCAAATACAGCACAGAAATATCTTTACTAAATTTTATCGAGATCGGTTCAGATTTGGATATATCTCCCATATATATCTTTATCTGATTTTAAATTTATTTTGCACCAAATGGGCAATACAAGTCCGAATTTAAAAGATACAAATGCTTCGGCATATTTAGTCCTTTGAACTTTGATTGAATTCTCCCGTAAAAACTTTTAATTATTAAGTGGAGCTCAACTAAATTAGCAAAGTGGTGTAGGGTATCATAAAATCGGCCCCGCCCGACTTTAGGACTTTCTTTACTGGTTTGTTATGTGTAGCTGTACTACATATGCAAATCGATGTAGGGTTTCATAAAGTCGGCCTAGTCCGACTTTGACCTTTCTTTACTGGTTTGTTATGTGTAGCTGTACTACATATGCAAATCGATGTAGGGTTTCATAAAGTCGGCCTAGTCCGACTTTGACCTTTCTTTACTGGTTTTGCGTCTGCAACTTTGTTGTCTGAACAACGAGTAAAATAAAACAGTTGAACATGCTTAACATGAATTCAATACTCCTACAGAAAAAAACACCATTACTACATTTGGATTCATTTATTGTGTGGATTTGTAATACAACCTCAAATATCTTTTTCATTCACAAAAATCTTGTTCCACTGTACATACGTACTTATGACCATATTGATGTACAACCAAATAATTTTAATATATACACCCACACACACACACACATGTACAAATTGAGTGGTCATCATAGTGGTAAAATCCATAGCAACAATTTTTAGACAATTATTGGAGTATAGAAATTCTATGAAAATTTCTAAAAAAAAGGAAAATGAAATGTAAAAGAGTTTGTCTGTGTGTAATATTATTTATATTTATTTTGCGCTCGACCCTTTTTTATTGAAATCATCAATTAAGTGAAAATAAAAAAAAAAAATATATATATATATCGAAGGTTTTTACAGTAAATAGCCTTAAAAATAAATACTCGAGTTTTTTTTTCGAAAGGGAAGCCAAGAAAATCTGTTATTTATTAGAAATTCATTCACAAAGGTTTTGAAAAAATATTTACGGTTGGAAGACCTTCTTAAACTTTACTTGTAAAATTCCAAATATTAAGTAAAACTACAGGTGTTAGGTGTTTTCTATAATTATAATTGTATACACCAATGAAAACACATTTTTATACCCTCATTGGGCCTAAAATTATGTAACAGCTCGAAATATTGGTTTCCCACATAGGAAAGTATATGTGGATCTTCCTATCTCGCATAGCTGAGTCGATCTAGCTATGCATGTCCGTCCGTCCGTTCGTCAGTTCATGTTAATTCGTAATCACTCTACAGGTCGCAATTATGGCCCGATTTTACGAAATTTAAAATGGAGGTGGGACCAGGGCCAGAATAGAATGGAAATGGACCTAAAACTGAAAAATTTCCTGATTTTGCAGATGCTCTACAGGTCGCAATTATAGAACAATCGACGCGAAAGTTAACATGATTCTACAGCAATTGTGTTAAATAAAAGTCAAATTTTTCATTAAACCGCTAATATTTTTAATCCCGGCGAAATCACAAATAGACGAACAGGATGCCGATAGTAAATATATCGGATAAATATAGCGAAATATATACAAATGAAGAGGATGTTAGCTAAAATGCTTATATCTCAAGAATGGCTGGACCGATTTTGACAAGTTTTGTCAATTCAGAATGCCCTCTTGGCATAAAAGTGTTAAATCAAAAAAAAAAAAAAAATTGCATAAAAAGACCAGTAATGGAGTAAATATAGGTTTTTGTAGTATTTTGTGATTTTTTTTTTTATTTTTTATACCCTACAACGCTATGTGTTTGGGGTATTATAAATTTGATTGGGTCAAAAATTATGTTACACCTCGAAATATTAGTTTCCCACATAGGAAAGTATATATGGGTCTTCCTAGCTCGCCGAGCTGAGTCGATCTAGCTATGTATGTCCGTCCGTCCGTCTGTCCATGTTAATTTGTAATCAAGCTACAGGTCGCAATTATGAACTGATCCTCACGAAATTGAAAATGGAGGTGGGGTTAGGGTCAGAATAGAACCCTATTGTTTTTGGAGATGATCGGATAATATTTAGGGGTTGAAATGGACCAAAAACTGAAAATTTTCCTGATTTAGATACAATACATATGTAAAAAAGAATTGATCTTATTTATTCTGCATATAAATCAAGAAACGCTAGGCCGATTTTCACAATTTCCATCAATTCGTAATGGTCTCTTTCCAGAAAAGAATAAAATCTAAGAAAATCGCGGGATGATATACCAATAAAAAAGTTTTATTTTTTGTTTCATTTTTTTCCATTTTTGTCATATTTTTAATCGCATGCGATATTTTCAATTTGAAATACAATTTTGAATTTTAAATTTTCTAAATTTTTACACCCTGCAACACTACGTTTTGAGGGTATTATATGTATGTAGCAATTATCGTCCGATCCTCACGAAATTTTGAATGGGGGTAGGGTCGGAATTGAAGCCTATTGTTCTTAGGATGTCCAATAGAGATTTAAATGGCTAAAAAATTTTAAATTTTTCTAATTTTGTATTCGTTATAGTCGTCTATAGGTCACAAATGAAAACTAATCGACACGGAATTTCCCATCGGAAGAGAGTTGAGGACAGAGAAGAAGTCTAGCATTTTGTATGACCATTAGATTATGTTTAGCTGTTTCAGAGGGGCCTCTTGCTTTTGGAGATGATCGTAAAAGAGTTTGGAGCTCAGACAATTGAAGCCAATCGACACGCCTGAGGAGAGAGCACGACGGAGTGCGTAAATATTAGGCAAATGTTCCTGGTCAAAATGCTAGGAGTAATAACTGGGCAGTGCTCCATGACATAATTTCAAAAGCGAAATCTTCCAAAATGGATTTGGACATAACGGGACTTCTAACATATTGTAGTGCTGTAGGGTATCACATGGTCGGCCCCGCACGACTGTAGTCTTTGCTTACTTGTTATACCCTACATCATACTATGGAGGGTATAACTTTGTCTTTCCGTTTGTAACTCATCGAAAAATTTTGCACACATATTTATTTTTCCAGTAGGCAGGTTATGTTCGTAAATGGGCCATGTAGGTCCACGTTTTCATATAGCCCCCATATAACGGTACCTCCGGATATTCGGTATTTTGATGATTTTAGCGACATTATTTACCGGAATTGTTTTAAATTTGGTATTTGTAGTTCGAAATGGATACTGCAGCCTATGACAAGAAATTGTCTGTGCAGGTCCACGACTTGGTATAGCCCCCATATAACGGTACCTTCCGATATTCGATATTTTGATGATTTTAGAGTCATTATTCACCGGAGTGGTTTCAAATTAAGTATTTAGAGTTCAAAATTGGAACTACAGTCTGTGACAGAAAATTGTCTATGCGGGTCCAGGTCTTCGTATAGGTCCGATATTATGGTACCTCCCTATATACGGTATTTTGATGATTTTAGCTACATAATGCACCGTTTATTTCAAGTTTCGAATTTGAATATGGTAATGGTAATGGCTTATGACAAACAATGCCTATGTAGGTCCACGTTGTATAGACCCCAATATAATGGCTATATTCGGTGTTTTTAACATCTTAACATAATTTGTTAACGGATTGTATTTTTTTGAAAATTTCCAAATTCGTTCCAAATGGTGGAGGGTATTCCGGCCGAACTTACTGTTTTTTAACTTGTTTTTAATTAAGATTGTGGGTCAAGAAAGTGTCCAGTTACATCGGACTCAATGGACGCATGCGACATTTCGACTTCAACTCAAAGCCATAATGGTAGCTATTACATGCAACCCAAATACACCACAATTATTTCTAAATCATTTTAATTTCGATATCCCCATAAATAAATAAATGCACATGTCTGTGATTTTTTTAACAAGCCATCACATCTATTTATGTCATTTATTTTTAGAAACATAAAAGCAATAGAAAGAATTGTTTTCCCTCTTTTTGGTTCGCAAATTATAAATTCCATAATCTTCGGAAATATCTACATAGTCTCTGGATTACATAGACAAGCCATGATTTTCGCTTGTCTCTCTCTCTTTCTCCCTCTCTCGTTTTTTGACTGACACTCTGTACGAAAGAACAGCAACGAAAAACCAAAATTATGGCACGTGTTTGTCGATGTTGACAATACGTGACTGAATGTCCTTCCTATACCACCACAGCCCCCACCCAATGCATCCCAAACAAGCTCTCACAAGTATACAAAAACAACACACCTTCTATACTACGGTTTGACATTCGATATTGGCTTTATTAGGATTTATCCAAAGTGTCATAGCTAACATTACGAATATTGACGTGGTATTTTCCAGTTAACAGAACATTTTCCAATTCATATTAACTCAGGTAGAAAAATAGCATTCATTCTATGCCATTGCAGGGAAGCCGGAAAATATGTCTTGGCAAGAAAAAAAATAGAAACGAAAAAGACAAAAATACAATATTTGGTATACTATTGTTCGACAGGTATAGCAATTTTTGTATGAAAATGTCAATTTGTCTATTTTCATTTTGAAGGGGGAAAATGAATTTGTGATTTTTTCCTTTTGTTAGAACGATAAAATTATGTCTCAGTCCCAGGACCTATATCTATTTCGGATGACACATTTATAGGCTGTTAATAAGTATCGAAGTGTTTAGAAAAATAAAATATATTAACAATAAAAAACAAGTAATGGTTGTGAGCATGGCTCAATACGAAAGGTTGCTCAACTTCAAAGAAACTAGAAAGATGCCACTCTGTGCCGGAGTCTTATGGGGTGAGATAGAAAAACTGCAACAAAGTCAAACGCCATAATTTTTACATTTCTTTTAAATTTTATTAAATGATAGCAAAAAATGTCGGAAATAGCATCAAATTTTAGAATAAGTTTAAGTGCACCTTCGGTTGGTCATCAGAACTCAAGCGGCAGCCATGGAGATGGTGTGGGCCGCTATAACAACCGATGGTCGTTTTCCGTGGCATCAGAATAAATGCCGAATATTATCGCGAAAATATTCTGGAGGATTTACTAAAGCCTTGGGCACGCAAACATTTTGGCCGCAGACCTTCGACATTCCAACAGGACTCAGCACAATCGCACGCAACACGCGCCACCCAAGAATGGTTACAAAATGAGGTTCCTTGCTTCATTTCCAGCGCACAATTTTGGAAAGCAAGGTCGGCACTAAAAAATACCAAAGTGTCGATTACCTCAAGCCAGCGCTTCGACTGGAATGGGCTAAAAAACCGCAGAGCAACATTCGGGGGCCGTGTGACGCTTTCATTGGCTATTTGAAGGCCATAATTCGTGCCAAAGGTGACCAAATCGAACAAATCTAAACTCATTCTAAGATTTGGTACTATTTCCGATATTTTTGCTTTCATTCAATAAAATTTAAAAAACAAGTAAGAAAAGGCTACAGCCGTGCGGGGCCGACAATGTGAAACCCTACAACACTACAATATGTTCCAAGTGCCCTTATACCCAAATCCATTTTGGAAGATTTCGTTTTTGAAATAATGTCAAAAAGCCCTGCCCAGAGGTTACCCTTAGGTTTTTGAACCGAAGAATTTGGCCAATATTTACATCTTAAGAACAATAGGCTTCAATTCTGACCCTAACCCTACCCCCTATGCAAAATTTCGTTAGGATCCGACGATAATTACGACATGCATATAATATGTAGTGTTTAGGGGTGTAAAAATTTAGAAAATTTACAATTCAAAATTGTAAGTCAAATTAAAATAATCGCATGCGATAAAAATATGACAAAAATTGAAAAAAAAAATCGACAAAAGTTATTCACTTCTTTATTGGCATATTTTTCGATTCTCTTAGATTTTATCGTTTTCTGGCAAGAGACCATTCCGAATTGATGGGAATTGTGAAAATCGGCACAGCGGTTCTTGATTTATAAGCAGAATAAATAAGATTAATTCTTTAATATATTGCACCTATTTTGCTATATATCCGATTTCTTGGCTATTAGCATCACTTTAATGGTCAGAAGTGATCTTTTGAGGTATTTGTGATTTGGCTAGTATTAGAAATATTCGCGTTTTAGTGGAAATTTTCCTATTTTCTAACATAAAAGTTAGGCTCTTTTTCAACCAATAATTTTTGTCCGATAGCCACCCAAATTGGTAAGTGTTTGCCCAGTTCCAAACTCTAATTCCATGTAAATTTTCGCGTCGATTGGTTCATTACTATGGCCTATAGAGCAACTGCAAAATCAGGAAAAGTTTTTGTTTTTGGTCCATTTCAACCCCTAAATATCGTGCCAATATCGTTCCAATCCTAATCCCACCTCCGTTTTCAATTTAGTGAAGATCTACCATGCTATGGAGGGTATATTAACATTGTCATTCCGTTTGTAACTCCTGGAAATACTCATGTCAGACTCAACAAAGTATATATATATATATATATATTCTTGATCAGCATAAAATTCTAAATCGATGTAGCGATGTCCGTCTGTCTGTCTGTCCGTCTGCCTGTCTGTCTGTCCGTCTTTCTGTCCGTCTGTCTGTCTGTTGTAATCACGCTATCTTTCGATTGAATTGAGATAGATGGCTAAAATTTTGCACACATGCTTAGTTTTCCAGTAGGCAGATTAAGTTCGTGAATGGGCCATGTAGGTCCACGTTTTCATATAGCCCCCATATAACGGTACCTCCCTATATTCGGTATTTTGATGATTTTAGCGACATTATTCACCGGAATTGTTTCAAATTTGGTATTTGAAGTTCGAAATGAATACTACACCCTAAGACAGAAAATTGTCTGTGCAAGTCCACGTCTTCGTATAGCCTCTATATAACGGTACATCCCGATATTCGGTATTTTGATGATTTTAGCGAATTTATTTACTGGAATTGTTTCAAATTTGGTATTTGAAGTTCGTAATGGATACTACATCCTACGACAGAAACTTAGCCATGTACGTCCACGTCTTCGTATAACCCCCATATAACGGTACCTCCCTATATTCGGTATTTTTATGATTTCAGCGACATTATTCACCGGAATTGTTTCAAATTTGGTATTTGAAGTTCGAAATGGATACTACACCCTAAGACAGAAAATTGTCTGTGCAAGTCTACGTCTTCGTATAGCCTCTATATAACGGTACCTCTCGATATTCGGTATTTTGATGATTTTAGCGACATTATTTACTGGCATTTTTTTCAAATTTGGCATTTGAAGTTCGTAATGCATACTACAGCCTAAGACAGAAAATTGTCTGTGCAGGTCCACGTCTTCGCATAACCTCCATATAACGGTACCTCCCGATAATAGCTATTTTTATTTAGGAATATTAGGGACATTTTTCACAGGAATTGTTTCAAATTTGGCATTTCAAGTTCGTAATGGATACTACAGCCTATGACAGAAAATTGTCTGTGCAGTCCACGTCTTCGTATAGCCTCTATATAACGGTACATCCCGATATTCGGTATTTTGATGATTTTAGCGAATTTATTTACTGGAATTGTTTCAAATTTGGTATTTGAAGTTCGTAATGGATACTACATCCTACGACAGAAACTTAGCGATGTACGTCCACGTCTTCGTATAGCCTCCATATAACGGTACCTCCCTATATTCGGTATTTTTATGATTTCAGCGACATTATTCACCGGAATTGTTTCAAATTTGGTATTTGAAGTTCGAAATGGATACTACACCCTAAGACAGAAAATTGTCTGTGCAAGTCTACGTCTTCGTATAGCCTCTATATAACGGTACATCCCGATATTCGGTATTTTGATGATTTTAGCGAATTTATTTACTGGAATTGTTTCAAATGTTGGTATTTGAAGTTCGTAATGGATACTACATCCTACGACAGAAACTTAGCCATGTACGCCCACGTCTTCGTATAACCCCCATATAACGGTACCTCACGATAATCGCTATTTTGATTTAGGGATATTAGGGACATTTTTCACAGGAATTGTTTCAAATTTGGCATTTGAAGTTCGTAATGGATACTACAGCCTATGACAGAAAATTTTCTGTGCTGGTCCACGTTTTATAACCCCCATGGTACCTCCCTATATTGGGTATTTTGAGGATATTACCAACATTATAAACAGATTTTTTTTCATGTTTCGCATTTGAATATTGTAATAGCTTGTGACAAAAGTTGCCTATGCAGTTCCATGTCGTATAGACCCTATTATATGGCTAAATTCGGTATTTTTAAGATTTTAGCAGAATTTTTAACGGATTTTATTTTTTTGAAAATCTGCCAAATTTTTACCAAATGGTGGAGGGTATTCAAAGTTCGGCCCGGCCGAACTTACAGCTTTTTACTTGTTTTTTTTTTTTAACTCGTTCCCTGGTATGTATGGTCCTTTAATAATACCTGTGCTTAGATCCCACCGACTAGAAAGATACGCAGGTTATCTGTAGCCATTCCTGCACTCCAGGTATATAACAAACACTATTCTGAGACTATCTTTCATCTTTCTGGGCGAAACAATATTTATAAAAAAAATAATATCATCCACTAATAATAACATGTTTTATAGAAAGCTAGTTAAACTAATTAAATTATAGGAACTGCATATAAGTTTAATACTTACTACCTCCTGGTAAACCGCTATATTTTCCAATATTCCAGATCAAATTCCTATCAAATTTCGATTACCAATATTACTTTACAAACTCTATTCTATACATTCATATACCGTAATCTAGCGAGTTATCCAATTTTGACATTAATTTAATGCCAACTAAAGCGATTCATAATTCCAAAATATGGGCTAAGAGTTATTCTCCATTTCGCATATCCGTATTTCAATCAATCATCATCAAAATTATATCATGCCATCATTTTTCTCTGGCATAATGAAAGCATGAATATTGTCCAATGGTGGCGGTGTTATTTTATGGCAGAGACTTTCGCTTCATCAGTGCCATTTAGGTGGTGGGGGCGAGAGAGGCCCCCAAAATTAAATGGGCCTTAATACAGGGTGGACAGCAAAAGTTTGTTTATATATTTAGAAAAAGTAACGTCACTTTTGTCATAAACTGAACATTTAGAACTCCACCCCAAATTGTTATTTAAATGATGACCCGAAATATTAGAAATATCGAAGGACGAAATAAAAACTTAAAGTTTTGTCTAGCTTGACCTATTACAAGGTCTTACCAGATTATCTATTCTAAATTGTTACCGCCTCCCACCCTGTTCCCATCAGATTAAAGTCGCGTAAAACACATGCAAATGGCGAGCTTGTCCATATCACTGTTTTACATACAAGATGGCACAGCAACGGCTGCTACCATCACCAATGCATACCCACACCATCATCACGTAACATGTCATAACGATTTTCTATTCACATTCGAACAACTTAACTGAATGTAATCGAGTTAACGTTTGTATAGCATAACTATACGGTTTCATTCTATATACATATGTAATATAACGTATACACACACATGTTTTGTGAAATGTAAGGTTCAAATCAATGACACAGTGAAAACAAAAAAAAATATATTTACCAGAAGTTCATTGATAAATAGGTCTCTAAAAATCGAATATTAATGAAAAACAAGTAAGCAAAGGCTACAGTCGAGCGGGGCCGACCGTTGAATACCCTACAACACTATAATGAACGATACAGTTTATATAGGCGAGATACGAAAGGATTAAACAAGATATTGTGACAAATAATAAAGGAAAACCATCAGGGTTCGTTCTCTAATTTTCGAATAATAGCAACTTAAACTAATTTACTCATTTCCAATTTATTGGTAGATGTTGCACGTAAATGGTCTTCCTAGATCTGGAACCAATATTTCCCAAAGACCTATAATCTCTCAGAAGTGGCAAAAGATTAACATTTATTATTGGTTTTTGACTGAAACGCATCTGTATGAGATACAGACATTTGACTATATTCTTCAACGAAATAGTCAGAAGTGCGTCTTTTCTTTATTTGTGAATTCTCCAAAAAGTCACTGGAATGGACATTTTCGTATTTTGTCTACAAAAGTTGGCAAACTCCTTCACACATTGAATATTTTTGGATGGCCATCCAAAACTGCTTGGCTTTTGCAATGTCCGGTAACCCCCGTTCAAATGTGCCTAAGGATCGGGCGATAATTACGACCTGCTGACAATTTTGCAGTTTTTTGGTCCATTTCAACCCCTAAATATATGGCGATCATCTCCAAAAAGAATAGGCTTCTATTCTGACCCTCATCTTATCCCCATGCAAAATTTCGTTAGGATCGGGCCATAAATGCGATCTGTATATGATATCCTGATATCCTAACTACTTAGTTTTGTTAGCTGTAAAAATATTACCAAATGTTTAATTCAAAATGAAAATATGCCAAAAATATGACAAAATTGAAAAAATATGAGAAAATATTACAAAATCAATATTTTCATAATTAGAGAGATATTTTTATGCAATTTTTTAGACGTTTTTTCTTTCCTGCCAAGAGGCCATTCTGAATTAATGAGAACTGTCGAAATCTGTTCAGTCGTTCTCGACATATAAGAGATCTCTCAAGCATATCTTCTTTGATAGACATATATATCGCACATATTTTGCTATATATCCGATTTGTTGGATGTTAACATCAATGTAAAGATCAGAAGTAACCTTGTCATGGCTTTGTGATTTCGCCGGGATTTAAAATATTCACGGTTTAATGAAAAATTTTGAATTTTTTCAACACAAAAGATATGGTCTATTTTACCCGCTAAATATTATCCGATGACCACCCAAATTGGTAGGCTTCTTCCCCGCCCTAAACTCTAGCTACATGCGAAATTCCGCTTCGATTGGTCTATAATTGCGACCTGTATAGCTACTGCAAAATCCGACATTTTTTCAGTATTTGGTCCATTTTAACCCCTAAACATTTGTCGATCATCTCCAAAAAAAGGGTTATATTCCGACCTTAACCCCACCTACATTTTAAATTTCATGGACAGACGGACGGACGGACATACATAGCTAGATCGACTCAGCTCGGCGAGCTAGGAAGATCCATATATACTTTCCTATGTGGGAAACCAATATTTTGAGGTGTTACATAAATTCTGGCCCAATCAAAGTTATAATACCCCCAACACATAGTGTTGTAGGGTATAAAAAGTAAGTCTATGTATATAAAAGACAAGTAAGCAAAGGCTACAGTCGTGCGGGGCCGATCATGTGATACCCCACAACACTGCAATATGTTAGAAGCCGCCTTATGTCCAAATCCATTGTAGAAGATTTCGCTTTTGAATTTATGTCACGAAGCACTACCTAGATATTACCGTTAGGATTTTGACCATAGACATATGTCCAATATTTACGTACTCCGTCGTGTTATTAGTTGTTGTGGTCCATTTAACAGCTAAATATTATCCAATGGTCAACAAAAATGCTAAACTTCTTCGCTGTCCATAACTATCTTCTCAGGCGTGTCGATTGGCTTTAATTATGTGATCTGGAATTTTTTTCTGTTTTTGGTTCATTTGAACCCCTAAATATTTTGCCATCATCTACAAAAGCAAGAGACCAATCTGTATCTCCAAATTTCTCATCCATATAATTTGCTTGTCTACGATGTTTGGCTATATTCGTCAACGAAATCAGCATAAAAAGCCAGAAATTCGGATATCGCCTTCAAGTAATGTTCTTATTTTTTCACACAAAGTAGTGGTCCATTCTTCCCGCTGTCCTAAACTCTAACTTCGTACTATATGTCGTTCCTTTGGCCCATTTCAACCCCCAAATATATTGCGGACATCTGTGAAAACAATTGATCAAGCCCTTCCGAGCCTAACCCTACCTTTGTGAAAATTTTCGTGATGATCGGACGATAATTGCAATCTGTATATCATAACCCCAACCTGTGTTGTAAGGTGAAAAAATATTACAAAATGTAGGCTCAATATTATAAGCTCAATATTATAAGTTATAAGTCAAATGGAAAAAATCGCATGCGATAAAAAAAATAAAAAATAAAAAATGTCACAAAATACAAAAAAATTTATGTTTACATCACTACTGGCATCTTTTATTGCAATTTTTTGAGATTTTTTACTTTTATGCCAAGAGGGCATCCTGAATTGACAAAATTTGTCAAAATCGCTCCAGCCAATCTGGAGATATAAACATTCTAGTTAACATCCACTTCCTTTCTATATATACATTGTATATATTTCGCTATATATATCCAATGTATTTACTATCGCCATCTACGTAACGGTCAGGATTAACCTGTTCGTCGATTTGTGATTTCGCCGGGATTAAAAATGTTCGCGGTTTAATGAAAATTTTGATTTTATTTAACACAAATTTTATGGCCTTTTTCGCCCACTAAATATTATCCGATGACCATCAAAATTGGAAGGTTTCTGCCCAAACCTAAGCTATAGCGTCATGCTAACTTCCGCGTCGATTGGTCTATAATTGTGACCTGTAGACTCACTGCAAAATCAGGAATTTTTTCAGTTTTTGGTCCATTTCAACCCCTAAATATTAAGCGATAACCTCCAAATGCAATGGGGTTCTATTCTGGCCCTATCCCCACCTTCACTCTAAATTTCGTGAAGATTGGGCCATAATTGCGACCTGTAGAGTGATTACAAATTAACATAGACAGACGGACAGACGGACGGACATACATAGCTAGATCGACTCAGCTCGGCGAGATAGGAAGATCCATATATACTTTCCTATGGGTGGAAACCAATATTTCGAGGTGTTACATAATTTTTGGCCCAATCAAACTTATAATACCCCTAACACATAGTGTTGTAGGGTATAAATAGTTAAATAACTGACTGACCGGGCAGCAACGCCCATACGAAACGGCTGAATCGAAGAATCTTGAAATTTTACGAAGGTCAGTCTTGGTGCGTAGGCATGTGATAAGAGCTTTTAGAAATTCTAAAAAATTGAAGTGCCGCATAAATGTACCAAAGGATTTTTGGTTTTTCGGAATTTAAGGTTACAAAAAGTGGTACTACACTTCTCAAATGGTACCAATTGGTATTATGTGATCGGATAAAGCTACAAAACTTGACAACTTGTATGAGAATCAAGGTTGGAAATAAGTTTGATACAGGGTTAGATGAAAAAAATTATTATATTGAAAAATGAGATCGGGGTAAAATCATTGAACTTACACCGCGACAAAAACTTTTAATACCCTCCACCATTTGCAACGAATTTGGAAATTTTCAAAAAATTAAATCCTTAAAAATTCTGTTAAAATTTTAAAAATACCAAATATAGCCTTTTTTTGGGGTGTATACGATGTGGGCCTACATAGGCATGGTTTGTCATAAGCCATTACCATACTCAAACTCGAAACTTGAAATAAACGGTGAATAATGTAGCTAAAATCATCATAAAATATCGTTTATAGAGAGGTACCGTTATATCGGAGCTGTGCGAAGACCTGGACCAGCATAGACAATTTTCTGTCACAGGCTGTAGCATCCATTACGAACTTCAAATACCACATCTCAAACAATTTCGGTGGGTATTGTACTTAAAATTTCAAAATACCGAAAATAGGGAGGTACTGATATATGAGGCCTATACGAAGACCTGGACCCACACAGAAAATTTTCTGTCACAGACTGTAGTCCCTATAACGAACTTCAAATACCAATTTTAAAACAATTCCGGTGAATAATGTCGCTAAAATCATCGAAATACTGAATATAGGGAGGTACCGTTATATGGGGGCTACACGAAGACGTGAACCAGCACAGACAACTTTATTTTGGAGGGTGTAATAAAGCTTTGAGCGCGCAAACATTTCGGCCGCAGACCTTGCACATTCCAACAGGACTCAGCACCATCGCACTTAGAAAGCGCCACCCAAGAACGGTTACAAAATGAGGTTCCTCGCTTCATTTCGGATACCAATCCGTTGGTCTATTGTGTCTGGAGTATTTTGGAAAGCAGGGTTGGCACTAAAAATTACCAAAGTGTCGATCGTCTCAATCAAGCGCTTCGCCGGGAATGGGGCAAAAAACACCACAGATCAACTTTCGGGCAGTTTGAAGGCCATAATTCGTGCCAAAGGTGACCAATGCGAACAAATCTAAACTTATTCTTAAAGTTGATGATATTTTCGACATTTTTTACTGAGTTCTGTTGGAATGTCCAAGGTCTGCAGCCAAAATGTTTGCCTGCTAAAGGCTTTACGAATGACAACGAATGTTTTCTCATCGGAAAAAACCAAATTCGGCAGTTCACCACTTTTGGACAAGCGAAGCAACTCTTTAGCTCTTTTGAGTCTATTTTCTTTCTGTTGGGGTGTAAGTTCTTGCGCGTTTTAGAATTTCAATGACTTTGCCCCGTGCTCATTTTTCAATATTTGCCAGATGTAATATTGCGATATGTTCAGCTCACGAGAAATTTTTCGACCACTGCGACGCAGGTTTCCATCAAGTCGCTTCTTTACTTTTCGAACCATTTCTGCTGATGTTGCTGTTTTCTTCCGTCCACTTCCTTGACGTTGGGCTACGCTACCTGTAGCACGATAACGAGCAATGGTACGAGACGCAAAAGTTTTATTCACATTTAAATGCTGGAGTGCTCTAACGACAGCCACTTGTGGTTTTCCAGCCAAATGTAAAGAAATCCCACTATCACGCTTGAATTCCGCCGAATAACTTTTTTTCTGGAAAATTCTCACCAAAATGCTTTTGTACGTTTGTAAACAATAAAATGAGCTGTCACTGGAGTAATTGTAACAGCTGTGGACGTGTGGTTAAAAAATGACAGTAGTCTGACATTGGTTGCAGTTTTTTCATCTCACCCTGTAATGGTACGAAAAGTACTAATTGGTAATATATTTGGTATTGGGTGAAGTTACAGCGATGTAATTCTGAAGTTTGTAAGCTCAATAGAAGAGAATAACCAAACGCTGTTTTTATAAAAACAGCAATAATGGGATTAAGCCTGACTATTTCGGAATACTATGGTATTCCGAACAGACATGCCAACACTGTTCTATTAGCAGGCAAGGCGCGGTCTGACTTCTTTAAAAGAATTTGGATTTTTGGTCGAAAGGTCCTTAAACGAGACAAAAACGATCACGTACGAAATAAGAACACCCAACCATAACCAACCAACACTCAATTGCGGTCACATCACGCAATACTCTAACAACAGCTGTATGTTGTTACAGCTCATCTCATCAACATACAACAACAATCTAATTCAAGCAACGCAATAGACCGACGAACAAATTCTTACACCACTTATCTTAGAATAGCCACACATATACCACCATCACAGCAACGCAAGAGAAAAAATTCTCATTCACTTGGCTGTATGTCACCGCATATAGAGTGCCGTTGATAAAGGAGGCTCGCTGAAGCTGGCGATTAGTCTGAAGGGTACGTAGTGATTTTTAAAATCAATTTCTGTCCATCGGCTATCAGGAATCGTTAGCTAAGCTATAAATTGTGTGGCCGGTAATACCTTGAAACAGGAGCGTCAGGCTCACTGTTCCAACCTAAATTAGTAGCAGTAACGTAGAGTATATATAACCCGAACGTAACCATTGTTGTCCCCGACGACAATTCACCAGAATTCCTGAATATTCTCGGATCATCTGTAACCCGAACATTCCCGATTATCTTCAAATGGTCCATACCCCGAACAGTCAACCTTCGAAGAGCTCCCTTCAATTCCCGATTATCCTTAAATCATATTAACACGAACGTTATCCCTGATCACTTACACTTCGTCTGCAGCCTGATGTTTAATGGGTCTTTTTGGAGACCCCTGGCAGCGATTGAACTTACCACAGCCGACAATAAAACTACGTTACAATGCTTAAAAAAAAAAATTCTTAAAAATCCACAAGTTTTCTTGTGCGAATTTTTATACCCTCCACCTTGGAAAGGAGGGTATATTAACTTTGTCATTCCGTTTGTAACATCCTTAAATATTCATCATAAAGTATATATATTCATAACCAGCATAAAATTCTAAGTCGATTTAACGATGTCCGTCTGTCTGTCTGTCCGTCTGTCTGTTGAAATCACGATACAGCCCACATTATTTGACGTAGAGCGCCAAAATTTAGCAGAGCTATTTGCATTGTGTCTAGGATGATTGGATTTGAAAATGAGATATATCGGTCCACGTTCTGGTATAGTCCCCATATAACGGTACCTCCCGATATTCGGTATTTTGATGATTTATGCCACATTTTTCACGGATTTGTCTGGAAATTGGTATTTGTAGGACATAACGGGTGCCTGAGCATGTGGCAAAACATTGCATATATAGGTCCACGTTGTGGTATAGCCCCCATATAAAGGTACCTCCCGATATTCGGTATTTTAGTTTTTTTGCCACATTTTTTCACGGATTTGTCTAAAAATTGGTATTTGTGGGTCATAATGGTTTCCAGCTCCGGTGGCAAAACATTGCATGTATGGGTCCATGATTTGGTATAGTCCCCATATAACGGTACCTCCCGATAATCGGTTATTTGATGATTTTTGCAACATTTTTTTACGGATTTGTCTGAAAATTGGTATTTGTTGGTCATAATGGGTTCCAGCTTCGGTGGCATGCATGGGTCCATGATTTGATATAGCCCCCATATAACGGTACCTCCCGATATTCGGTATTTTGATGGTTTTTGCCACATTTTTTTCACTGATTTGTCTAAAAAAATCAAAAAGTCTTGAATAAAATTCTTTAAAAAAAAAACTTGAAAAAAAATTTTGTACATAACAAAATACTCTTAAAAACACAAAATTTTAAATATGGAATATCTCAACGCTAATTGCTTTCGACCAAAATCATTTTAGCTTTAATAATTTAAAATTTTCGGTCAGAAGGTCCATGCAAAATGTTTGGATATTAGCTCAGATGATTCTGGAGGATTTCCTTACCTTGTGCGTCAGAAATTTGCCGAAATATTTGTCCTTTTGTCTCTTTAGTTCTATCAGCCTTCTTCGGTTGGTCTAATTATCTTGGGTCTTATGTTCAATCTGGCCGTTAATGGATACCTTGTTTTATATACATTTTTAAGGATTCCTTCTATATTTTCCTCATTTCTTCCAACCACTGTGCTCGTCATTCATATACATATATAATATAACAATTCTAGCATATAATAACAAATGGACGCTTGGTTAACTATATATTCAGTGGATGTCTGCTGGGTATCCGACATTGTGGTTGGTCGTCGCATTTAGTCGGCATTCAAAGTTCATAATCCATAAGTAAGTCTGAGAGTTTTGCATAAGCCATAATCCGAGCAGATGTTGGCGGAGTGTGGGCTACATGGCGTATATATATTTGTGTGTGTGTGTGTGTGTGCATACATACTCGACTGCCATTTGTGTTAAATTAAATCAAAATTGGATTTTCTCACTCCTTACAAATGTTTAGCCTCAAGTCCTTGTACTTGTAGGTTCTGTGGTTATATGCCATTCAAAAAATAAAAAAAACTATGTGAGTAATTCAATGACCCAATGTTTTTATGCTCATCTCTTCATTCTTTATTTGCCATGAATAAAAAAAAAATAATTATACAAATAAGTATGTACGTATGAATGTATAAATGAATGAATATATGTATGTATGTGGGTGAGAAAAAAATTCTGAATAAATAAATACAAATGTGAATACATATATGAATACAACCACTTCTGTATAATCACATCATTTTGTATAATAACGTCCTGGTAGTTCATTCACGGTGAAACCCACACGCACCCATACCACCACCCATGGTCCACCAAAAAAAAAAAAAACGAATCAGAAAACTAAATAAAAAATGAAAAATAAATAAATAATGAAATTTTATAAGAAATTAGGTAATGGTTCACAAAAAGCGGTCGAAGAGGAAGAACAAATGAAGAATAATACAATAATTCCGGATGGAGTGTGAAGAGCAAGATTTGAAATTAAAACAAATAAAGGATTTAATTTATTCCTCGTATTCAGTGTAAATTGCTTTAATTAAAGGGTCATATGTATATCTGTATGAGTGCAGTGTAACATATAATTCTTAAAGAAGACAAAAATCTCTGCTTAGATAAGACGAATAGATGTTTTAAAGACAACCAGTGGGGTTTTTTGTTTGTTGATAACTTTTAAGTCTTTTTATAGATCGGCAAATGCTGAAAAATGTGCTCGGGGTTAAGCCATTGAAATTCCAAAAAGTGCAAGAACTTACAACGCAACAAAAAGAAACCAGTAAAGAAAGTCTTAAAGTCGGGCGGGGCCGACTTTGTGATACCCTACACCACTTTGCTAATTTAGTAGAGCTCCGGTAATTTAAAGTTCAAAGGACTAAATATGCCGAATCATTGGTATCTTTTAAATTCGGGCTTGTATTGCCCATTTGGTGCACAATTAATTTAAAATCGGATAAAAATATATATGGGAGCTATATCCAAATCGGAACCGTTTTCGATAAAATTTGGCAAAGATATTTCTGAGCTGTATTTGATATATTTCCCAGAATATCGTTGTTACGGAGGACATATTACGGCTGTGCGTAACAAATTTAACAAATCGGATGAACAATATGTATATGGGAGCTATAGCTATATCTGAACCGATTTCGATAAAATTTGGCATACTTATTTTCCAATCCATTTCCAGTCCAATCTGCTCGTACGTGCAAAATTCCATACTATTCGGACTGATATTACACGTTTGGTGCACAATAAAAGGCAAATCTCCAATTTCAATAAGGTTCGTCCTTGGGCCAAACAAATAATTTGTGCAAAATTTCATCTGGATAGGGCAATAAATGCGAACTGTACTTTGTTTACAAAAATACATGGACAGAAGGACGGACGGACGAACGGACATGAATACATCGACTCAGAATGTGATTCTATGCAGATCATCAAAAGGAACTATGGGTCCATCTCGTTTCCTTTTGCCTGTTACAAACAAATGCACAAAGACATAATACCCTGACCACCTTGTGGTGTAGGGTATAAATAGATGGAGATAGACTAGAGTTGCTTCGCCGAAAGTGGTAAAATGCCGAATTTGGTTTTCTCCGTTGAGAAAACATTCGCTGTCCAGCAGTTTGTAAAAACACAAAATGATCGTGTTTACTTGCCAAAGAGATCAGCTGAAAATGTGCACCTTCGATTGGCCACCAGAACTCAAGCGCCGGCCATGGTGATGGTGTGGGGCGCCATAACAGCCGATGGTCGCTCTCCGCTCGTATTAATCGATTATGGGCTCAAAATATATGCCGAGGGTGTATTAAAGCCATGAGCACGCAAACGTTTTGGCTGCAGACCATGGGCATTCTAACAGGACTCAGCACCATCGCACTCAGCACGCGCCATCCAAGAATGGTTACAAAATTAGGTCACCAAAGTACCGCAGAGAAACATTCGGGCAGCGTGTGACGGTTTCACTGGCCGTTTGAATACCATAATTCGTAAAAAGGTGACCAATTCGAACAAATCTAAACTTATGCTAAAAGTTGATACTATTTCCGACATTTTTTGCTTTAATTCAATAAAATTTAAAAATAAATGTAAAAAATGGTGGCGTTTGACTTTGTTGCATTTTTTATACCCTCCACCATACATAGTATGGAGGGTATATTAAGTTCTTCATTCTGTTTGTAACTCATCGAAATAATTATTTTAGACCCAACAAAGTATATATATTCTTGATCAGCGTAAAATTCTAAGGCGATTTAGCGATGTCCGTCCATCTGTTGTAATCACACTACAGTCAAAACGAATTAAGATAGGAAGCTAAAATTTTGCACAGATCTGTCTTTTGTCTGCATGCAGGTCAAATTCGAAGATGGGCTATATCGGTCCACGATATCGTCTAGCCCCATATATCGGCACCCCCCGATATTCGGCATTTTGATTATTTTAGCCACACTTTCTGAAAGCGAATTGTCTATATAGGTCCACGATATCGAATATCGGGGGGAACCGTTATATGGTGGATTTTGGATACATTTTAGATACATTTTTTCAACGGAACTGTCTGAAAATCCATACGAGGTGTTCTTTTTGAGCACTTTGCCCCCTGAAATAGAGTCGTCCATATAGGTCCACGATATCGTGTAGCCCCCATATAACGGTACTTCCCGATATTCGGTATTTTGATGATTTTAGCCACATATTTCAAGGGAATTCTCTGAAAATCCACACAAGAAGTTCCTTGTGAGTGTTTTACCCCCTGAAAGAGAATTGTCTATATAGGTCCACGATATCGTATATCCCCCATTCAACGGAATTGGGCAGAATTATAAGAAAACATTAACGTTTAATTTTATGCGGAATGATAAATTCAATATTCATCTCAGGTTTTAGGTTGAGGGAAATATTTAGATATAGCAAGTTGTAAGGAACCACTGACTTTGTTTTTTAACATCTTGAACCCTATATGGGGGAGGTATCAGAAGAAATGGTTCGATCTGTATCATCGTTATAACAGATATTGTGTTGATAGAAATATTGAAATTCACCAAGTCTGAATAGAATCGGATGTTAATTTTGCGTTTAATCAGCTTCAATGATATTCAAAATTTTGACCCTTCGAGGGGGAGGTACCAGAAGGAGTGGACCGATACATTCCATCTTCACTCCAGACCGTGGCACAGCGGGGTGAGATGCCTAAAAACGGAGAATAATTCAGGGAAGAATTTGATCGCTCTGAAATTTTATTATACATTAATATTACCTCTAATATATTTGGCATTAAAAATGGGACATAATGGCCCACGTTTCGGTAAGGCCCCGTAATTATTTCAAATTTTGTATTTGAAGTTCGTAATGGATACTGCAGCCTATGCCAGAAAATTGTCTGTGCAGGCTGATGACAAAAGTTGCGTATGCCGATCCACGTCGTCGTACAGACCCTAATATACGGCAAAACATTCGGTATTTTTAAGATTTTAATAGAATTTTTAATGGATTTTCGGCCCGTCCAGAACTTACAGCATTTTTACTTGCTTTCACCTAAAATTATTTAAATTTTCCATTTGCACTTTAAACCCAAAAAAAAAAAAAAAACAAAAAAAAAAAAAAAAAACAAATAAATAACTATGTAATCTAATGTTAACCATAAAATCTCTGTTCTATACAAATGAATACTTTAAAATTAACTTTGTTGAGGTTGTAGCAAAAGGAACTACATATTTATTCCTAACAAAAAACAAAAACTCCGAAAAAGGTTACCAAGTCAACTTATCCTGCTGGGAATCCATAATGGATATTTTACTTGGAAAATAAATCAAAGTCTCCAGCCATTAATGGTGGCTGCTTTGGTTAACCACCTTATGATATGCTCTCTTTCTCTTTTTGAATGTATCCCACATCTTCTATTCAACGGGAGTTATATTTTTCAATTCACACACATTGAACCATTGCGAGACATCGGGTTTCAAAGGTGTCGTCTTTTTGGTATTTCAAAGTTTTTTGGTTTTTTTTTTCTTTTGCCATGTTTGTCTTGGTAAAAGAAAATATTTTTAACTTTGTAACTTTGTTTTGACGACAGAACGAAAGAGAACAAGAGAGAGAGAGAGTGAGAGAGAGGGAGGGCGCATTGTGTCCCTGTACATGACCTGTGCTACCAGCAGGATAACACCAACATGATGTCTAGGATTTTTATCCCTTCTTTTTTTCGTTGACTTTTTTATTCCTGGGCTGGGGCAAAGAGAAAAAAACTCGTTGGCGGTCTGATGGGGCTAAGCCAATGCCAAACACTCGTATCCCCTGGAGCCATGTTGAAGCGTTGCCATTGTTTTCTGTGAGTGTTTTGCTTGAGTCTCGAAGCAATTTTAAAACATTTTTCTACTTTCCATTCCATCCTATCCCCATCCCGTCCGCAATGCTGACTCTGATATATGGTCAAAGTGATAATAAATCGTGTGATTTTTTTTTTGTGACTCTCTTTCTCTCCCCCCTCTTTGTGTTGTGTAAAATGATATGAGATTTTGTTGTAAATTTAAGTAAATTGTGTGGTCGTTTAAATGCTTAAGAATTTTTATGTGAAATATTTGTTGGTGTTGTTGCTGTTGATTTTTTTCCTCATCTCCAACAAAGTGAAAGTGTTTAACGTACTCACCGCAAGAATGTGTGCTATGCCGTGTTTGATAAAAATAAAATATTTAAGAGATTTGCAAATGTGTGCCAGGGGTTGGTGGCACAAAATTGCACATGTTTTTGTAGAGTGTAATGTTTGAGGTTTTAAATATCGAATAAAATTGAATTTGTGATTCAATGTTGTACCCCAGAATAAGTACGCTTCAACATTTACGCCGGAAGGGATTTTTTGTCTGGGATATTCTCTCCAGGAGTTATAAGTCCGGTAGTAAGTTTTAGAAGATCTTCCAAAAGAATTTTAGTTTAATATACAGGGTGAGATAAAAAACTGAAAAAAATCAAACGCAGTAATTTGTAAAGTTTTATACCCTCCACCATAGTATGGAGGGTATATTAAGTTTGTCATTCCTCGAAATACACATTCTAGACCCCACAAAGTATATATATTTTTGATCAGTATGAAATTCTATGTCGATTTAGCGATGTCCATCCGTCTGGCAGATTAACCGTCTGTCCGTCTGCTTCCGAACGAAATGAAGTAGATCGAAAAAATTTTACTCAAATATATATTATGTCTGCAGGACTTTTGGTATTGAAAATGGGCCATGTAGATCCACGTTTTGGTATAGCCCCCATATAATCGTGTATCCCGATATTCGGTATTTTGATGATTTTAGCGCCATTCTTCACCGGAACTGTTTCAAATTTGGTATTTGAAGTTGATAATGGATACCACAGCCTAAGACAGAAAATTGTCTGTGCAGGTCTACGTCTTCGTATAGCCCCCATATAACCGTATATCCCGATATTCAGTATTTTGATTATTTAAGCGCCATTCTTCACCGGAACTGTTTCAAATTTGGTATTTGATGTTCGTAATAGATGCTACAGCCTATGGCAGAAAATTGTCTGTGCAGGTCCACGTCTTCGTATAGCCCCATATAATGGTGCTTCCTGATATTCGGTATTTTGATGATTTTAGCGACATTATTCACCATTTTTTTTAAGTTTCGCAATAGAATATTGTAAGGGATTATGACAAAATTTACCTATGCAGTTCCATGTCGTCATATAGACCCTAATATAACAGCTACATGCGGTATTTTTATGATTTCAACAGAATTTTTAACAGATTTTATTGTTTTAGAGAATTGCCAAATTCGTCCCAAATGGTGGAGGTATTCAAAATTCGCCCCGGCCGAACTCAAAGCTTTTTAAGTTGTTTTTTTTTATTATTTTATTGAATAAAAGTAAAAAATGTCGGAAATAGCATCAAATTTTAGAAGAAGTTTAGATTTGTTCGAAATGGTCATCTTTGGCACGAATTATGGCCTTCAAACGGCCAATGAAACCATGCCACGCTGCCCGAATGTTGTTGTGCGATATTTTGGGCCATTCCCGGGGAAGCGCTTGCTTGAGGTGATCGACACTTTGGAATTTTTTAGTGCCAACCTTGCTTTTCAAAATGCTCCAGACACAATAGTCCCATGAATTGGTATCTAGATACCTTGATGGCCATTGTGTGCTGGAAATAAAGCCAGGAACCTCATTTTGTAACCATTCTTGGGAGGCGCGTGCTGAGTGGGATGGTGTTGAGTCCTGTTGGAATGTCCAAGGTCTGCGGCCAAAATGTTTGCGTGCCCAAGGCTTTAATACACCCTGCAGAATAATTTCGGTACATTTATTCTGATGCCACGGTCGATTAATACGAGCGCAGATCGACTATCGGCTGTTATGGCAGCCAACACCATAACCATGGCCGGCGCTTGAGTTCTGGTGGACAACCGAAGATGCGCATTTTCAGCTGACCTCTTTGGCAAGTAAACACGATCATTTTGTTTGTTTACAAACTGCTGGACAAGGAATGTTTTTTTCATCGGAAAAATACCAAATTCGGCAGTTCACCACTTTCAGCCAAGCGAATCAACTCTTTAGCTCTTTTGAGTCTATATTCTTTTTATTGCGGTGTAAGTTCTTGCACTTTTTAGAATTTCAATGGCTTTAGCCCGAGCTCATTTTTCAATATTTGCCGAATGGAAGCCATATGTCAAAAATCATTTGTCGGCCACTGAGACGCGGGTTTCCATCAAGTTGCCTCTTTACTTTTCGAACCATTTCTGCTAATGTTGCTGATTTCTTCCGTCCACTTCCTTGACATTGGGCTATGCTACCAGTATCATGATAACGAGCGTTGGTACGAGACACAAAAGATTTATTCACATTTAAATGCTGGAGGGCTCTAACGACAGCCACTTGTGGTTTTCCAGCCAAATACAAAGAAATCACACTATCACGTTTGAATTCCATCACTAATTACTTTTTTTTCTGGAAAATTCTCACCAAGAAGCTTTAGTACGCTTGAAAACAATATAATGAGCTATCACTGGAATAATTTCACTAGCTGTCGGACGAGTGGCTTAGAAATCTCACCTTGTATAATTCTTTGGTTCCACTTATTTTTAAAATAATTCCTGGGGAGAATATCGCAGACAAAAATTAAGGAAACTAATGAGGACTTTTGGCTCTTTCCGAAACCTAGGTATTCCCAGCCTCATACCCTGGTAAACATTACCATCCTTCCCCACTAATAAAAAAACGTTGGTAAAAAAAGCCAGAAAGGAAAGTCTTAAAGTCGGGCGGGGCCGACTTTATGATACCCTATACCACTTTGCTAATTTAGTAGAGCTCCGCATAACAATTAAAAGCTTTTGTCGGAGAATTCAATCATACACGCCATGATTATAATTATAATTTAAAGTTCAAAGGACTAAATATGCCGAAGCATTTGTATCTTTTAAATTCGGAATTGTATTGACCATTTGGTGCACAATTAATTCGGATAAAGATATATATGGGAGCTATATCCAAATCGGAACTGATCTCGATAAAATTTGGCAAAGATATTTCTGAGCTGTATTTTATATATTTACCTGAATATCGTTGTTACGGAGTGCATATTACGGCTGTGGGTAACAAATATAACAAATCGGATGAACAGTATATATGGGAGCTATAGCTATATCTTCACCAAATTTGACATACTACCTTCTAGACTAAATTCGGTCGTAAGTGCCAAATTCCATCCCATTTGGACAAATATTAGACGTTTGGTGCACAATAAATGGTAAATCGGACGAAGTTATATATGGGAGCTATATCCAAATCTGAACCGATCTCGATAAAATTTAGCAAATGTATTTCTGGGATGTATTTGATATATTTCCCCAAATATTGTTGTTACAGAGTGCATATTACGGCTGCGGAGGACAAAAATAACAAATCGGATGAACAATATATATGGGAGCTATAGCTATATCTGAATCAATTTCGATAAAATTTGGCTTACTTATTTTCAGGCCTAATTTGGTTGTATGTGCAAAATTCCATACTATTCGGACTGATATTACACGTTTGGTGGACAATAAAAGGCAAATCGGACGAAGATATATATTGGAGTTATACCTAAATTTTGACCGATTATCTCCAATTTCAATAGGGTTCGTCCTCGGGCCAAACAAATGATTTGTGCAAAATTTCATCTGGATAGGGCAATAAATGCGAACTGTACTTTGCTTACAAAAATACATGGACAGACGGACGGACATGCATAAATCGACTCAGAATGTGGATATAGCTCCCATATATAACTTCGTCCGATTTACATTTTATTGTGCACCATACGTCTAATATTTGTCCAAATGGGATGGAATTTGGCACTTGCAACTGAATTGAGTCTAGAAGCTAGTATGTCAAATTTGGTGAAGATCGGTTAAGATATAGCTATAGCTTCCATATATATTATTAATCCGATTTGTTATATTTGTTACCCATAACCGTAATATGCACTCCGTAACAACGATATTCAGAGAAATATATATCAAATACAGCTCAGAAATATCTTTGCTAAATTTTATCGAGATCGGTTCAGATTTGGATATAGCTCCCATATATATCTTTATCCGATTTCAAATTAATTGTGCACCAAATGGGCAATACAATTCCGAATTTAAAAGATACAAATGCTTCGGCATATTTAGTCCTTTGAACTTTAAATTATAATTACATTCACAGCGTGTATGATTGAATTCTCCCATAAAAACTTTTAATTGTTATGTGGAGTTCTACTTAATTAGCAAAGTGGTGTAGGGTATCATAAAGTCGGCCCCGCCCGACTTTAAGACTTTCTTTCCTGTTTTTTTTTTTTTTTTTTGTATTTTTCAATTCAAACAATGCCTTTTGACCGAACATTGCCCCCAAATGTTCGCATATAAATAGTCATAAGTTCATCTTGTGATTGAACAAAGATTGCTGTCTTCTGAAAATATCTACCCAAAGCATTCATAAAACATACATGTGTGCATTGAAACTCCCGATACCACAACGCTCATTCCTTACCGGATCGAAAACAAATTCTCACTACTGAGAAAATTTCCAAAACCCCAGCATTGGCCACTATCCATAATATGGAAGTTTTATAATTTCATACGTTTACAAAACATTGCCGGGTGTTGATGATGGAACACCCAACACAAAAGTATGCCGAAATGCCCGAACATGGTAGCAACGGAAGCGACAACAGCAAAATTACGGAACCAAAAATTTACATTTATGAAGCAAACATGCCATTATTTAAGAAATGCCAGAGGCGAATTGAAATAACGGAGAGCGAACGAGAGAGCGACACAAAACAGTAGCCATAGTTAGAGGTTAAGTGGGAACAATGGTTACAATTGTAAAGAATTCTCGAAAGTTAAGAATTCGGATGTGTGTGAGCGTGTGTGCGCAGCATATGTTGCCACAAGGTTTTGCTGAAACATCAACAAAATTTTGAAATGCACGCACCAGAGCACATTTGCACACACACACACACACACAGCCGCACACACATAATACGGATGGCTAATACAAGCACAATAAAAATTGCTTGCTGCATATGGATACGTATACGTATGCAAACACGCATTCATGCACACACACACATAAATACAAACACCATTCCCATGGGGGACAATGACAAAGATGACGACAATGTCGTTCATAAAGCCAAGAGTTGATGGGGACAAACAACGAACGACCTCCGAGGCAATAACAGAAATCACTTGTGGCAAGCCAAAAAGGAGAGGCAACAAGGATCCAACAAACGAATGAACGAAGGAATGAATGAATGACTGTTTAAAATAGACAAGATTCTGCATAATAGGAACAAAACATGTACGAATTATGTAATGGAGCTCCTTATGCCCAACCTCATGATGTTGTTTCGTGTACTGTGAGCCCGGTTTTTTCTATCTATCTACCTATTCACCATTCCGACCATGGCGACAGTGGTGCATGGAAATAGCCAGTACGAAATAGGCATTGATTCGGAAGGAAATTTATCCCATAAGAATTGTTCTATCTTCTCTGAAAATGTTCTCTGTGATTATAACCTCAGTTTTATGTGCTTAGGATTACATATTATTCAGAATGGCCAAAAAACGCTAGATGCAATTTTTTTTTTAAAAAAATTCGTCCCGTTTGCCATTTCATTCTCCATTTTTATGTTTGTCTCAAAGAGTGTATCCATCTAGGTTCAGACTTTTGATATCGCAACATTTTTATCCAATTTAAATCGTTTTCGAAGACGAACAAAGTCAGACAAAGTCGATATTTTCAAAAAAAAAAAAAAAACAGTAAAGAAAATCCTAAAGTCGGGCGGGGCCGACTTTATGATATCCTACACCACTTTGCTAATTTAGTAGAGTTCCACATAACTATTAAAAGTTTTTTTTTTATGGGAGAATTCAATCATACACGCCATGATTATAAGTATAATTTAAAGTTCAAAACACTAAATATGCCGAAGCATTTGTATCTTTAAAATTCGGACTTGTATTACCCATTAGGTGTAAAATTAATTTGAAATCAGATAAAGATATATATGGGAGCTATACCCAAATCGGAACCGATCGCGATAAAATTTGGCAAAGATATTTCTGAGCTGTATTTGATATATTTCCCTGAATATCGTTGTTACGGAGTGCATATTACGGCTGTGGGTAACGAATACAACAAATCGGATGAACAATATATATGGAAGCTATAGCTATATCTGAACCGATCTTCACCAAATTTTGGCATTTGGTGGTATTTTTAAAGAATATTATTTCGAGGACCACCTGATTAGAAGTTGTGGATTTTTTTACTAAAATTTTTGAAGAACTTGAAAAAACTTAACAACGGGAATAAGTTTATCCTAAGAGCGAGATCTTTTTTTATATCCTACACGATATAGTTGAAAGGATATTATGTCTTTGTGCATTTGTTTGTAACATGGAGAAGGAAGCGAGATGGACCCATAGTTACTTTTGAGGATCGCCATAGAATTACTTTCTGAGTTGATTCATGCAAGTCAGTTCATCTATCCGTCCGTCCGTCCGTCCATGTATTATTGTGAACAAAATGCAGGTCGCATTTATTATCCGATTGAGATGAAATTTTCCAAAAAAAAACATTTGTTTGGCCCAAGAAAGAACCCTATTGATATTGGAGATAATCGGTAAAATATTAGATATAGCTCCCATATATATCTCCGCCCGATTTGCTTTTTATTGTGCACCAAACGTGTAATATCATTCCGAATAATATGGGATTTTGCATATACTACCAAATTAGGCCTGAAAATAAGTATGCCAAATTTGATCGAAATCGTTTCAGATATAGCTATAGCTCCCATATATATTGTTCATGCGATTTGTTATTTTTGTCCTCCGCAGCCTTAATATCCACTCTTTAACAACATCATTTGGGGAAATATATCAAATCCAGCTCAGAAATACCTTTGCTAAATTTTATCGAGATTATCGGTTCAGATTTGGATATAGCTCCCATATATAACTTCGTCGGATTTAATTTTTTATTGTGCACCGAACGTCTAATATTTGCCGAAATGGAATGGAATTTGGCACATACGACCGAATTGAGTCTACAAGCTAGTATGCCAAATTTGGTAAAGATCGGTTTAGATATAGCTATAGCTCCCATATGTATTGTTAATCCGATTTGTAGTATTTGTTATCCACAGTCTTAATATGCACTCCGTAACAACGGTATTCAGGGCTATATATCAAATAAAGCTCAGAAATATATTTGCCAAATTTTATCGATATCGGTTCAGATTTGGATATAGCTCCCATATATATATTTATCTGATTTCAAATTAATTTTGCACCAAATGGGCAATACAAGTCCGAATTTAAAAGATACAAATGCTTCGGCATATTTAGTCCTTAGAACTTTAAATTATACTTATAATCATGGCGTGTATGATTGAATTCTCCCATAAAAATTTTTAATTGTTATGTGGAGCTCTACTAAATTAGCAAAGTGGTGCAGGCCCCGCCCGACTTTAGGACTTTCGTTACTGGTTTTAATTTGTCTGTTGATATTGAAGTGTATATTTTGTAATATTTTTTCATCTTACAACACAGGCTGGAGTTATTATATACAGATCGCAATTATCGTCCGATCCTCACGAAAATTTTCACATGAGTAGGGTTAGGGACCAACAACTAAAAATGTTACTAGTTTTGCAGCCGTTACAAAGGTCACACATAGAAACCAAAGGGCACGAAATCTCGCATGAAGATAGAGTTTAGAACAGCGGGTAGAATGGACCACTACTTTTGTGTGAAAAAGAACTTACAGGCGAAATCCAAAATACACAAAAGGCGAACTTCTGGAATTTTTATGTTGATTTCATTGATGAATATAGCCAAATATCGTAGACAAGCAAATCATATAGATGAGTCCAAATTTAGAGATGGATAGGGGCCTCTTGTTTTTGGAGATGATCGCAAAATATTTAGGGGTTCAAATGACCCAAAACCAGAAAAATTTTCCTGATCACACAATTGAAGTCAATCGACACTCCTGAGAAAAGAGTTAAGGACAAGGAAGAATTCTAGCATTTTGGATGACCATTGATCATTATAATTAGCTGTAAATTGGGCCACAACAACTAAGAGCAAGACGAAGGGCGTAAATATTGGGCAAATGTCCCTGGTCAAAATGCTAAGGATAATATCTGGGCAGTGCTATATGACATAATTTCAAAAGCGAAATCTTCCGAAATAGAGTTGGACATAAGGGGACTTCTAACATATTGTGGTGTTGTAGAGTATCACATGGTCGGCCCCGCACGACTATAGTCTTTGCTTACTTGTTATTTTAATCCAATTGATGTATGATATAGCAAATATTTTTCTATATATGCGATATATTGTATATAAGAATCAATGTAACGGTCAGAAGTGATATTTTCGTGCATTTGTGATTTCGTCAGGATTAAAAATACTCGCGGTTTAATAGAAATTGTTTTTTACATAAAAAATATGGTCTAAATATTGCCCGCTAACCAAACAAAATTGTAGGCTTCTGAGCAGCCCTAAACTCTATCCCCATGCTAAATTCCGCATCGATTGTTCTATAATTACGACCTTTAGAGCAACTGCAAAATCAGGGAATTTTTCTTTTTCTGGCCGATTTCCACCTCTAAATATTATGTGATAATTTCCAAAAACAATAGGTTTCTATTCTGACCCTAGCCCCATTTCCATGCTAAATTTCGTGAGGATTGGCCCATAATTGTGACCTTTAAAGTGATTACAAATTAACATGGACAGACGGGCGGATGGACATACATAACTAGATTGACTTAGCTCGGCGATATAGGAAGATCTATACATAGTTGCCTTTGTCAATTGTAGAACACAATTGCAACCATGAGGCCCTTTTAAGTCATTATTTTGTTCTTTCGATCGACCTAGCAAAATTTCTATTCAAACCCCCAAAAATGTAGACGAGGTGGTCCTTTTAAAAATATTCTTAAAAAGTCAATTTTTGTTCCTTTTGGGGAATCTTAAAGATTTCCTAAAAAAATCCTCAAACTTTTATCAGGAAGTCCTTAAAATTTTTTTTAGAAGAGCCTCGAAGGAGGTGTTCCTTGTGAATTATTCACCGGAAGGTCCTTGAGAGAAAACAAAATTTTTGATTAGAAGTTCAGTAAAATATTTGTCTCTAAAAAATTGATAGATCATAAAAAATCACACAAAAATAACAATTTTTGTCAGGAGATCCTTAAAAAATGTCTAAAAATGCTATCTTAAAAATCCATCATTTTTACTCAAGAGATCCGTGCAAAAGTCCTTGAAAATTCTCTAAAATGTCAATTTTTGGTCGTTTAGAGGACATTGAGAGTTTCCTCTCAAAATCACAAGATTTTTTTTTGTCTTTTCAGGAGCCAATATTTGTAAAATATTGCTAAAACGTGTTACCAATATTTCCTTGAAAAAAAACCTGAATTGTTGGTCCGTGTAAAAATACTCTTAAAACTCAAAGATTTCGTTCAGGAGGGTTTTTTTTTAATAAATTCCTGATTTTGATAAGGAGCTCCTTAAATTGTTTTTCACGAGTTCCATAAAAAGGTCTAAAAACATTTCTCAAAAAAACTACAATTTTTGCTTTGTTATTTAAAGAAACATTGGTCCAAAGGTTAGTAAAAAATTTATTCAAAAATTTAAACTGCTTCCAAAATTTTCTTAAGGAATATTCTTTAAATTCACAATTTTTGATCAGTAAGCCTAATAGAAATCCTTGATTGAAAATATTACCCACTTAACAATGCTGATAAATTTTAAAAACTTTAAATGTTCATCTATATTTTCCTACTGATCGGGACATAATTAGGAATGGGGTAACAAATCGATATCAGAACTTTTTTTTAGAAACATGTCCAATTGGTACAGTTTTCGGTATATTCTCTATATCATTGCTTTAATTCAGAATATATTATTTACATTCTCTTAACTGTTTGCTTTTAATATAATTTTACTCATTTTTCTGTTTTTATATCTTTTGGGAACTTTCCATGGTTGAGGGAATGAAAGGTGTCGTCCTTTCGATTATTTTGCTCTTTACAATTGTTTTCCTTTTCCGTTTGTCCATGGCCTTTAAAAGCGGACATGGATTTTAATTTCATCAACATCTGTCTTAAATAACTTTGTAAAATTGTCTTAAATTTAGTATCCGAACCATTTCCTTTCGGATGGAACAATTCCTTTGAGAAGAATATTTAATTTATTGTTCAGTCATGCAAATGATCGACAGTTGGTTCATTTTATGTTAAACAACAAATCACTTATTGTGACAACAATTACTTAATTCCAATACACTTCGTATTCCCCAAAGAAACATTTTGTGTGTATAGAGAAGACCATGAAGAAGAAGAAGAAGAGGAACAAGAAATTTGCAACAACAGCAAGAAACACAACAACTCAGGAAAAGAATTTTGTATCAATTTTTGCCATACATCCCCAAGAAATTTGCCTGGAATCCCATACACCTGCTTAGAAATATCTTTGGAAATATTTCAATTCATGTTTGAGCAAAGAACAAGTAAAAAGCAGTAAGTTCGGCCGGGCCGAACTTTGAATACCCTCCACTATTTAGAACGAATTTGGAAATTTTCGAAAAAGATAATATTCGCCAAAAATTCTGCATCAACATCTTTTAAAAAATACCGAATATAGCCGTTATATTAGGATCTCTATGACGTGCACCTACATAGGCATTATTTGTCACAAGCCATTACCATATTCAAATTCGCAACTTGAAATAAACGGTGAATAATGTAGCTAAAATCACCAAAATACCGTATATAGTGGGATACCGTTATATTGGAGCTATACGAAGACCTGGACCTTAATAGGCAATTTTCTGTCAAAGACTGTAGCGTCTATTATCAACTTCAAATATGACATCTCAAACAATTTCGGTGAGTAATGTACCTAACATTGTAAAAAAACCGAATATAGGGTGGTACCGTTATATGGGGCTATACGAAGACGTCGACTTGCACAGACAATTTTCCGTCACAGACTGTAGTTCCCATTACGAACTCTAAATACGTAATTTCAAACTACTACGGTGAATAATGACACTAAAATCATTAAAATACCGAATATAGGGAGGTACCGTTATATGGGGCTATACGAAGACGTGGACCTGCATAGACAATTTTCTGTCACAGACTATAGTATCCATTTCGAACTTCAAATGCCAAATTTTAAACAATTCCGGTGAATAATGTCGCTAAAATCATCAAAATACCGAATATCGGGAGGTACCGTTATATGGGTGCTAAATGAAAACATGGGTCCACATGGCCACGAATTTAACCTGCCTACTGGAAAAATAAACATATTAGCAACATTTTAGCCGTCTATCTCAATTCATTCGAAAGATTACAACAGATAGACAGACGGACGGGCAGACAGACACACAGACAGACAGACGGACATGGCTAAATCGTCTTAAAATTTTACGCTAATCGTAGGTATTCCCTGCCTTACCCCCTGGTAAACATTACCATCGTTCTCCACTAATAAAAAAATGTTGTTTTATAAAAAACAAGTTAAAAAGCAGTAAGTTCGGCCGGGCCGAACTTTGAATACCCTCCACCATTTAGAACGAATTTGAAAATTTTCGAAATAGATAACATTCGCCAAAAATTCTGTTAACATTTTAAAAATACCGAATATAGCCGTTATATTAGGGCCTGTACGACGTGTCACAAGCCATTACCATATTCAAATTCGAAACTTGAAATAAACGGTGAATAATGTAGCTAAAATCATGAAAATACCGTACATAGGGATGTACCGTTATATCGGAGCTATACGAAGACCTGGACCTGCATAGACAATTTTCTGTCACAGGCTGTAGCTTCCATCACCAACTTCAAATACGACATCTCAAACAATTTCGGTTAGAATTTAGGGAGGTACTGATATATGGGGCCTATACGAAGACCTGGACCTGCATAGACCATATTCTGTCACTGACTGTAATTCCCATTACGAGCTCTAAATACGTCATTTGAAACAATTCCGGTAAAGAATGTCGCTAAAATAATCAAAATACCGATCATAGGGAGGTACTGATATATGTGGCCTATACGAAGACCTGGACCAGCATAGACAATTTTCTTTCGCAAACTGTAGTTTCCATTACGAACTTCAAATACGTAATTTGAAACTACTCCGGTGAATAATGTCGCTAAAATCATCAAAATACCGAATATTGGGGGGCACAGTTATATGGGGGCTATACGAAAACCTGGACCTGCATAGACAATTTTCTGCCTTAGGCTGTTGTATCAATTTCGAACTTCATAGTTTCGGTGAATAATGTCACTAAAATCATCAAAATAAAAAATATCGGGAGGTACCATTATATGGGTGCTATATGAAAACGTGGACCTATATGGACCATTTACGAACTTAACCTGCCTACTGGAAAAATAGACATGTGTGCAAAATTTTAGCCTTCTATCTCAATTCGTTCGAAAGATGGCGTGATTACAACAGACAGACAGACACATAGACAGACAGACAGACGAACATGGCTAAATCGACTTAGAATTTTACGCTGGTCAAGAATATATATACTTTGTTGGGTCTGACATGAGTATTTCGAGGAGTTACAAACATAATGAAAAAATGAATATACCCTCCATAATATGGTGGAGGGTATAATAAAAGTTTGTCTGTTCGTGTGTCGAGTGTGTTGGAGTAGTTTATTCTTAACACTTGACTTATTTTAAGAAATAATTTCATTTAAAGTCAAATTGTTGTACAAAAAAAAAAAAAAAAAAAAAAGAATGCAGCAAGACTTTCAATTTATTCGTATTCAGATTCCAGAAGGTGGATGGTGAAGAGGTGTGGGGTGGAGAAGACAAGTGAGATAACTTGAATTGAAATAGAAATGAATAAAAGTGAATAATAACAATTATCATAAGAGGAAATGGTAATTGTAAACTTTTTTCGTTTTGTAGAACTTTAAAGAATCAAACTAACACAAACACACACACACAGACACACCCACATTTCACATCAGACTTAAACAAACATACGCTATGACACACACTATGACGGTACGAAATCGTCTTGTGCTAAAAAAAAAACTAAAGAAGAAGAATAAAAAAACTCCCAAGTCTATTCAGGTGTATGCGGGAAGTGTCCTGTCATCCTTAGAGATAACAGTTCACAAAGTTTGATGACACAAACGTTTGAAAAGTATTTATTTTTTTTGTTGTTGTTCACCAGCTCACTCTCTCCTCTGTGTCGCTCGTTTTCCTTTCAATTATCTCTGGCCACTGTTTGTCAAGTTTCCAGCAAACTCTTGAGCCAAACCCAAAATGAAGGTTTATTAAATTTAACTGAGTTTTTGAGGGGCTGTGGCAGAATGCAAAGTTGTTATAAGGCACTCCAGTTTCAATGACTCATTTTGCATTGAGTGCAGTTTTTTTAAGTGGCAATTTTTTTTATTAACCATTAAATGGGTATTGGGTATTTAAGAAAATCCTCTTTAGTTTTTAAAGAAGGAAAAACATGTCACTGTTGAATGGCGTGGTCACTTAAATGTTTAATGATTAATTACACTGTGCGACAAATTTTAGTGTTTATACCCTCCACCATACATAGTATGGAGGGTATATTAAGTTCGTCATTCCATTTGTAACTCATCGAAATAATCATTTTAGACCCAAAAAGTATATATCTTCTTGATAAGCTTAAAATTCTGAGACGATTTAGCCCTGTCCGTCCGTCCGTCCGTCCGTCTGCCCGTCTGTTGTAAGCACGCTCAAAACGAATTAAGATAGGAAGCTAAAATTTTGCACAGATCTCTCTTTTGTCTGCAGGCAGGTCAAGTTCGAAGATGGGCTATATCGGTCCACGATATCGTATAGCCCCTATATAACGGCACCCCCCGATATTCAGTATTTTGATGATTTTAGCCAAATTTTTCAACGGAATTGTCTGAAAATCCACGCAAGGAGTTCTTTATCCCTTGAAAGATAATTATCTATATAGGTCTACGATATCGTATAGCCCCGATATAACGGTACCCCCCGATATTTGGTATTTTGTTGATTTTAGCCACATTTTCCAATTGAATAGTCTGAAATTCCACACAAGGAGTTCATTGTGAGTACTTTATCCCTTCTGAAGATAATTATCTATATAGGTCCACAATATCATATAGCCCCCATATAACGGCACACCCCCCCCCCCCCCTATATTCGGTATTTTGATGATTTTAGCCAAAATTTTCAACGGAACTGTCTGAAAATCTACACTAGGTGAGTACTTTATCCCTTGGATAAATATATCGGCACCTTCCGATATTATGTATTTTAAAGATTTTAACAGAATTTTTAATAGATTTTTAATGGATTTTATTTTTTATTTATTTTTTTTTTTAAAGCTGGGACCAGTCGAACTTAATGTTTTTTTCTTGTTTTTATTTTTCAATAATTACAAGGAAGGTTCAGCAGATATGAAAGCTGAAGTAGATCTTCCTATCTCGCCGTTAGGGTCAAAATAGAACCCTATTGTTTTTGGAGATGATGATGCAAAATATTTAGGGGGTTGAAATGGCCCAAAAACTATAGGCCACAATTATGAACCAATCGACGAGGAAATGTACATGAAGTAAGAGTTTAGGACTGGGCAGAATCGGACAAAATTTAACGGGTAAAATAGATCCTAAATTTTATGTAAGAATATATGAATATTTTCACTAAACCACGAATATTTCTAATCCCGGCCAAATCAGAAATAGGTTAAAAGTTCACTTCTAACTATTAAAGTGATGCTGATTGCCAAGAAATCGGATATATAGCAAAATGGGTACAATATATGTATAAAAGAAATAGATCTTATTAATTCTGCTTATAACTCAAGAACCGCAAGGCCGATTTTTACAATTCCCATCAATTCCGAAGGGTCTCTTGTCAGATAAGAATAAAATCTAAGAAAATCGCCAAAAAATATAAAGTGAATATATTTTGTTCAATTTTTGTCATGTTTTTTATCGCATGTGATTTTCTTCAATTTGACTAACAATTTTGAAATGTAAATTTTCTAAGATTTCACACCCCGTTTTGAGGGTATTATGTGCATGTCGCAATTATCGCTCGATCCTTAAGAAATTTTGTGTGGGGGTAGGGTTAGGGTCAGAATTAAAGCCAATTGTTCTCAAGATGTACATTTAGGGGTTGAAATGGAGAAAAAAACTAAAAATTGTCTAATTTTATAGTCGCTCTATAGGCCATTATTGAAAACCAATCGACACAGAATTTCGCATCAGAAGAGAGTTGGGGACCGGAAAGAAGTCTAGCATATTGGAAGACCATTGGATTATATTTAGCTGTAAAATGGACCACAACTTTAGAAGAAAATCGAACATTTATATCCAGTTTTATGCGAAATCGTAAATTCCATATTCATCTCAGGCCTCTGGTTTAGAGTAATATTCAGATAATACAAGTTGTAAAGAATCGCTGACTTGTTTTGCAAATTATGAGAGATAAATGAATGGAAATTTGTCATACTTTTTGGGTGAGCTACGAGAAGGGTTTCGCAGATATCTACACATCTTCACAACATATTTTGCGTTAGCAAAAATATTTGTATGCATGAAATTTGAAGAGAATCGAATGTTTATTTCGCTTTCTTTGAAAAATCTTTCTTTGAAAAATCTTTGTTTTAAAAATCTTGTGAGAGGAACCAGAAGAAATGATAAAACAGATCTTGTGTTGATGGAAATATGGAGATGTGCCAAGTCTGAATGGAATCGGATGTTCATTTTGATCGTTTGTGGCGAGCTACCAGAAGAAATTTTCCGATCTCTACCATCTTTATAACAGATCTTGTATTAATGGAAATATTATTGTGATGTGCGAAGTCTGGAATCGAATGTTAATTTCGCTTTTTATGAGCTTCTTGGATATTCAAAATTTTGACCGTTTGTGGGTGAGGTAGCAGGTGGAGTGAACCGATATATTTCATCTTAACAAGAGATCTTGCATTAGCAGAAATTATGGGATGTGTGAAATATGAAAAGAACCGGATGCTTATTTCGGATTTTATGATCGTTTTGGTTATTCGAAACCTTGACCCATTTATCCTTGGCTTAATAAAAAATATTATAATGTATGTAATTTGGGATCGGGATTCAAACTTTTTTTTTTGGAATTTTCGTACCAGAAGGATTTGACCGATATTGCTCATTTCCAAACTCGATCTAATTTTGATAATAATATTACGATATATCAAGTTTCGACTAAATCGGATACTCCCTTCAAGAATTATCGTGTGGACCAGCCAGTCAGACAAATAGACGGGCGGACATCGCTAGATCTACTCCAAATGTCTTAAAAGGAATAGGTTTAAAGAGGCGTAGGGTCTAAAACCGTTATTTCGATGAGACATACCCTCTCTAGCCACATTTTAAATCTCGATGGAGTCAACAAAGAGGTCTTTTTAGTGTTTATACCCTACAACACTATGTGTTGGGGGTATTATAAGTTTGATTGGGCCAGAATTTATGTAACACCTCGAAATATAGGTTTCCCATATAGGAAAGTATATATGGATCTTCCTAGCTCGCCGAGCTGAGTCGATCTAGCTATGTATGTCCGTCCGTCCGTCTGTCCGTCTGTCCGTCTGTCCGTCTGTCCATGTTAATTTGTAATCACTCTACAGGTCGCAATTATGGTCCGATCTTCACGAAATTTAAAATGGAGGTGGGGTTAGGGTCAGAATAGAACCCTATTTCTTTTGGAGATGATCGCCAAATGTTTAGGGGTTGAAATGGACCAAATACTGAAAAAATATCGGATTTTGCAGTAGCTATACAGGTCGCAATTATAGACCAATCGACGCGGAATTTCGTATGTAGCTAGAGTTTAGGGCGGGGAAGAAGCCTACCAATTAGGGTGGTCATCGGATAATATTTAGCTGGTAAAATAGACCATATCTTTTGTGTTGAAAAAATTCAATATTTTTCATTAAACCGCGAATATTTTAAATCCCGGCGAAATCACGAAGCCATGACAAGGTTACTTCTGACCTTTACATTGATGTCAACATCCAACAAATCGGATATATACCAAAATATGTGCGATATATATGTCTATCAAAGAAGATATGCTTGAAAGATCTCTTATATGTCGAGAACGGCTGAACTGATTTCGACAGTTCTCATTGATTCAGAATGGCCTCTTGGCAGAAAAGAAAAAACATCTAAAAAAATTGCATAAAAATATCCCTCTAAAGATGAAAATATTGATTTTGTAAAATTTTCTCATATTTTTTCAATTTTGTTATATTTTTGGCATATTTTCATTTTGAATTAAACATTTGGTAATATTTCAACAGCTAACAAAACTAAGTAGTTAGGATATCAGGATATCATATACAGATCGCATTTATGGCCCGATCCTTACGAAATTTTGCATGGCTATAAGATGAGGGTTAGAATAGAAGCCTACTCTTTTTGGAGATGATCGCCATATATTTAGGGGTTGAAATGGACCAAAAAACTGCAAAATTGTCAGCAGGTCGTAATTATCGCCCAATCCTCACGCACATTTGAATTGTCCGGTAACATTGCAAAAGCCAAGCAGTTTTGGATGTCCATCCAAAAATAGTTTGCCAACTTTTGTAGTATCTCGCCTATATAAACAGTATCGTTTATTATAGTGTTGTAGGGTATTCAACGGTCGGCCCCGCTCGACTGTAGCCTTTGCTTACTTGTTTTTTTAATGGTTAACAATTCCATTTGAACTGGATAATAGCAAGTTATAACATTCCCCAAAATTATTATACCCTACAACACTATGTGTTGGGGGTATTATAAGTTTGATTGGGCCAAAAATTAAGTAACACCTCGAAATATTGGTTTCCCACATAGGAAAGTATATATGGATCTTCCTATCTCGCCGAGCTGAGTCGATCTAGCTATGTATGTCCGCCCGTCCGTCTGTCCATGTGAATTTGTAATCACTCTACAGGTCGCAATTATGGCCCGATTCTCACGAAATTTAGAATGGAGGTGGGGTTAGAGTCTGAATGGAACCTTATTGCTTTTGGAGATGATCGCATAATATTTAGTGGTTGAAATGGACCAAAAACTGAAAAATTTCCTGATTTTGCAGTTGCTCTACAGGTCGCAATTATGGACCAATCGAAGTGGAAGGTAGCAAGGTGCTAGAGCTTAGGGCAGGGCAGAAGCCTTTCAATTTCGATAGTCATAGGGTATATATATTTAGTGGGTGAAATAGACCATAATATTTCTGTTAAATAATAGTCAAATTTTTCATTAAACCGCGAATATTTTTATTGCCGGCGAAATCACAAATAGACGAAAAGGTCAATTCTGACCGTTACATAGATGCCGACAGTAAATATATCGGATATGTATAGCGAAATATATAAATTGCGTGTATACAAAGAAAAGGGATGTTAGCTAGAATGCTTATATCTCAGTACCGATTTTGACAAATTTTGTCAATTCAGAACGACCTCTTGACATAAAAGAATTAAAATTTAAAAAAATCGCAGAAAAAGATGCCAATAATGATGTTAATATAGATTTTGTAGTATTTTGTGACACATTTTATTATACCCTACAACACTATGTGTTGGTTTGATTGGGCCAAATCAATCGATCTAGCTATGTATGTCCGTCCGTCCGTCTGTCTGTCTGTCCATGTTAATTTGTAATCACTCTACAGGTCGCAATTATGGCCCGATCTTCACGAAATTTAGAATGGAGGTGGCGCTAGGGTCAGAATAGAACCCTATTCCTTTTGGAGCTGATCGCATAATATTTAGGGGTCGAAATGGACCAAAAACTGAAAAAATGTCGGATTTTGCAGTAGCTATACAGGTCGCAATTATAGACCAATCGAACGCCGGGGCTAGAGCTTTGGTGGTCATCGGGTAATATTTAGTGG
Organism: Musca domestica; assembly: GCF_030504385.1. Lineage (NCBI taxonomy): Eukaryota > Metazoa > Arthropoda > Insecta > Diptera > Muscidae > Musca > Musca domestica. The sequence goes on along the minus strand of NW_026712409.1, from coordinate 21,823,363 downwards.
GTGAAATAGACCATAATATTTCTGTTAAATAAAAGTCAATTTTATATTAAACCTCGAATATTTTTAATCCGGCGAAATCACAAATAGGCGGAGAGGTCAATTCTGACCGTAACGTAGCGAAACATATACAATGTATATATACAAAGGATAGGGATATTAGCCAGAATGCTTATATTTTTTAAAAATGGCTGGACCGATTTTGACAAATTTTGTCAATTCAGAATGCCCTCTTGACACAAAAGTATAAAATCTAAAAAAATCGGATAAAAATATGCTAATAATGATGTTAATATAGATTTTGTATTCTTTTGTGACATATTTTTATTTTTTTCATATTTTTTATCGCATGCGATTTTTCCAATTTGACTTAAAATATTGAAGTTGGGGTCATTATAAGCAGATTGCAATTATCGTCCGATCCTCGCGAAAATTTTCATAAGGGTAGGGTTAGACTCGGAAGGGCTAGGCCTATTGTTTTCAAAGATGTCCGCAATATATTTAGGGGTTACAATGTTATAAAGGTCACAAATAGAAACTAATGGACACGAAATCTCTCATGAAGTTAGAGTTAAGGACAGCGGGTAGAATGGACTACTTTTGTGTGGAAAGTTACCAACATTACTTACAGGCGATATCCGAAATACACAAAAGGCGAACTTCTGGCTTTTTTTGCTGATTTCGTTAACGAATATGGCCAAATATCGCAGATAAGCATATCATATAGATTAGTCTAAATTTGGAGATACAAAGGGGCCTCTTATTTTCGCAAAATATTTCGGGGTTCAAATGTACCAAAAGCAGAAAAAAAATCCTGATTACACAATTGAAGCCAATCGACACGTCTGAGAAGAGAGTTAAAGACAAAGAAGAAGTCTAGCATTTTGGATGACCATTGGATTATAGTTAGCTGTAAAATGGACCACAGAACTAAAAGCACGACGGTGTGCGTAAATATTGGGCAAATGTTCCTGGTGACATAATTTCTAAAGCGATATCTTTCAAAATGGATTTGGACATAAAGGGGCTTCTAACATATTGTAGTGTTGTAGGGTATCACATGGTCGGCCTCGCACGACTATAGCCTTTCCCTACTTGTTTTTCAAATAATTCTATATTCTTACCCAAAGTACGAAAATTCAAATATATTTAAGAGACTATTAATGTTAAAAAGTTTTAATGTATTTGTGATTTTCATATTCTTTCACATAAAAGTCATGGTCTATTTTACCCCCTAAATGTTGTCCGAAGACCAAACAAAATGTTATGTTTCTGCCACGCCCTTGACTTTAGCACCATGCCGAATTCCGCGTCGATTAGTCTATAATTGCGACCTGTAGAGCAGCTGCAAAATTAGGAAATGTTTCTGTTTTTGGTCAATTTCAACCCCTAATAATATTTTCCCATCATCTCCAAAAGCAATTGGATTCTATACTGACCCTAACCTCATTTCTGTTCTCGTGAGGATCGGGCCATAATTGCGATATGTATAGTGATTGTACCCTAAAACATTATGTGTTATAGATGAGTCTAAATTTAGATATACAGAGAGGCGTCTTGCTTTGTAGATGATCGAAAAATATTTAGGTTCAAATGAACCAAAGACAGGAAAAAATTTCCTGATCAAACAATCGAAGCAAATCGACACGCCTGAGAAGAAAGTTAAGGACTGGGAAACATTCTAGCATTTTGGATGGAAAATGAACCACAACAACTAACAGCATGACGAAGTGCTTAAATACTGGGCAAACGTCCCTGGTCAGATCAGTGCTCCGTGACATGATTTCAAAAGCGAAATCTTTCAAAATCGATCTGGACATAAGGGGGCTTCTAACATATTGTAGTGTTGTAGGGTATCACATGGTCGGCCCCGCACGACTATAGCCTTTGCTTACTTGTTAAAATTTAACATGGACAGACGGACATACATAGTTATATCGACTCAGCTAGTCGAGAGAGGAAGATTCATGTATAGTTTCCTATGTAGTGGACCAATATTTCGAGGTGTAACATAATGTGGCACCTAATTTCCACCCTCCCATTTAAATTATTCCATCCTCATTATATTGTATTTAACAAATTCCATCAACCTCACAAATGACAATTTAAATGTACCGCCTTTCAACAACACCTTTCAACTCATTAATCCCTTCATTCATCCTCCTTTCTTTCCTCCTCACTTCAATTTTACATTCAATTACACGAATTATATTATAATTTTGCACAATTGTAATTAATAGAAGTGAACAAACAGCAGCAACAACAACAACAACGGTAATCATCATTCTCATCTCGGCATCATCATCAGCATCATTATCATTAATAATTTCTATTTCATAACATCAAGTAGTTGACTGTAGCCAGCTATCAGGATAATGACTGGGATATTAGCAAGGTATGACGGAATGATGTCAATGATGCACGAACGCACAGACACACACACATTGATACTTGAAATGCTAATAAAAACAACGAAGCCATACAACACACACACCCACTTGAAGTTGTGGAAGAGCAGTTGATTTGTGCTCACATCAACATCCAGGTATTCTGTCAGGAGAGCCGAGTATGAAACATGTTTCTTATACCCTTCACAATGGTATGGAGGGTATATTAAGTTTGTCATTCCGTTTGTAACACCTCGAAATACACATTTTAGTATATATATACAATGTATATATATTCTTGATCAGCATAAAATTCTATGTCGATTTAATCCGCCCATCTATCCGTCTGTGGAAATCACTCTAGCTTCCGAACGAATTGAAGCAGATTCATAAAATTTTACTCAAATGTATATTATGTCTGTAGGACTTTTGGTATGGAAAATGGTCCACGTTTTGGTATAGCTCCCATATAAAGATACCTGCCGATATTCGGTATTTTGATTAATTTGGCGACAATATTCATCGGAATTCTTTCAAATTTGGTATTCGGTGTTCGTAATGGATACTACAGCCTAGAACAGAACATTGTCTGTGCAGGTCCCCGTCTTCGTATAGCCCCTATATATAACGGTACCTCCCGATATTCAGTATTTGATGATTTTAGCGACAATATTCATTGGAATTCTTTCAAATTTGGTATTCGATGTCAAAACCTATGACAGGAGATTGTCTGTGTAGGTCCCCGTCTACGTATGATATTCATCGGAATTTTTTAAAATTTGGTATTTGAAGTTCGTAATGGATGCTACAGACTATGACAGGAGATTGTATATGCAGTACCTCCCGATATTCGGTATTTTGATGATTTTAGCGACATTATTCACTGGAATTGTTTTAAATTTAGTATTGGAAGTTCGCAATGGATATTACAGCACAAGACATAAACTTGTCTGTGCAGGTCCACGTCTTCGTATAGCCCCCATATAACAGTACCTCCCGATATTCGGTATTTTAATGATTTTAGCTACGTTTTTTTTTTCACCATTTTTTTTTTTTGTTGAGTATCGCATTTCAATATTGTAATGGCTTATGACAAAAGTTACCTATGCAGGTCCATGTCGTCGCATATACCCTAATATAACAGCTACATTCGGTATTTTTAAGATTTTAACAGCATTTTCACGGAATTTATTGTTTTTGAGAGTTGCCAAATTCGTTCCAAATTATGGAGGGTATTCAAAGTTCGGCCCGGCTGAACTTGAAGCTTTTTTACTTCTTTTTGCATAATTATACCCTACAACACTATGTGTTGGGGGTATTATAAGTTTGATTGGGCCAAAAATTATGTAACACCTCGAAATGTTTGTTTCCCACATAGGAAAATATATATGGATCTTCCTATCTCGCCGAGCTGAGTCGATCTAGCTATGTATGTTCGTCCGTTCGTCTGTCCATGTTAATTTGTAATCACTCTACAGGTCGCAATTATGATCCGATCTTCACGAAATTTAGATTGGAGGTAGGGCTAGGGTCAGATAGAATCCTATTTCTTTTGGAGATGATTGCAAAATATTTAAGGGTTGAAATGGACCAAAAACTGAAAAAAATCCTGATTTTGCAGTTGCCCAACAGGTCGCAATTATAGACCAATCAAGGCGGAAGTTCCTTCCAATTTTGGTGGTCATCGGGTAATATTTAGTGGGTGAAATAGACCATAATATTTCTGTTAAATAAAAGTCAATTTTATATTAAACCTCGAATATTTTTAATCCCAGCGAAATCACAAATAGGCGGAGAGGTCAATTCTAACCGTAACGTAGATGCCGATAGCAAATATATCGGATATATATAGCGAAACATATACAATGTATATATACAAAGGAAAGGGATATTAGCCAGAATGCTTATATTTTTTAAAAATGGCTGGACCGATTTTGACAAATTTTGTCAATTCAGAACGCCCTCTTGACACAAAAGTATAAAATCTAAAAAAATCGGATAAAAATATGCTAATAATGATGTTAATATAGATTTTGTATTCTTTTGTGACATATTTTTATTTTTTTCATATTTTTTATCGCATGCGATTTTTCCAATTTGACTTAAAATATTGAAGTTGGGGTCATTATAAGCAGATTGCAATTATCGTCCGATCCTCGCGAAAATTTTCATAAGGGTAGGGTTAGACTCGGAAGGGCTAGGCCTATTGTTTTCAAAGATGTCCGCAATATATTTAGGGGTTACAATGTTATAAAGGTCACAAATAGAAACTAATGGACACGAAATCTCTCATGAAGTTAGAGTTAAGGACAGCGGGTAGAATGGACTACTTTTGTGTGGAAAGTTACCAACATTACTTACAGGCGATATCCGAAATACACAAAAGGCGAACTTCTGGCTTTTTTTGCTGATTTCGTTAACGAATATGGCCAAATATCGCAGATATGCATATCATATAGATTAGTCTAAATTTGGAGATACAAAGGGGCCTCTTACTTTCGCAAAATATTTCGGGGTTCAAATGTACCAAAAGCAGAAAAAAAATCCTGATTACACAATTGAAGCCAATCGACACGTCTGAGAAGAGAGTTAAAGACAAAGAAGAAGTCTAGCATTTTGGATGACCATTGGATTATAGTTAGCTGTAAAATGGACCACAGAACTAAAAGCACGACGGTGTGCGTAAATATTGGGCAAATGTTCCTGGTGACATAATTTCTAAAGCGATATCTTTCAAAATGGATTTGGACATAAGGGGGCTTTTAACATATTGTAGTGTTGTAGGGTATCACATGGTCGGCCTCGCACGACTATAGCCTTTCCTTACTTGTTTTCCAAATAATTCTATATTCTTACCTAAAGTACGGAAGTTCAAATATATTTAAGAGACTATTGAGGTTAAAAAGTTTTAATGTATTTGTGATTTTCGTATTCTTTCACATAAAAGTCATGGTCTATTTTACCCCCTAAATATTGTCCGAGGACCAAACAAAATGTTAGGTTTCTGCCACGCCCTTGACTTTAGCACCATGCCGAATTCCGTGTCGATTGGTCTATAATTGCGACCTGTAGAGCAGCTGCAAAATCAGGAAATGTTTCTGTTTTTGCTCAATTTCAACCCCTAAATATTTCCCATCATCTCCAAAAGCCTCATCTCTATTCTCAATTTCGTGAAGATCGGGCCATAATTGCGATATGTAGAGTGATTATAGCCTACAATACTATGTGTTATAGATGAGTCTAAATTTGGAAATACAGAGGAGCCTCTTGCTTTTGGAGATGATCGAAATATATTTAGGGGTTCAAATGAATCAAAAACAGAAGAAAAAAATTCCTGATCAAATAATTGAAGCAAATCGACACCCCTGAGAAGAAAGTTAAGGACTGGAAAAGCTTATAGCACTTTGGATGGAAAATGGACCACAACAACTAACAGCATGACGAAGTGCTTAAATACTGGGCAAACGTCCCTGGTCAGATCAGTGCTCCGTGACATGATTTCAAAAGCGAAATCTTTCAAAATCGATCTGGACATAAGGGGGCTTCTAACATATTGTAGTGTTGTAGGGTATCACATGGTTGGCCCCGCACTACTATAGCCTTTGCTTACTTGTTAAAATTTAACATGGACAGACGGACATACATAGTTATAGCGTCTCAGCTCGGCGAGATAGGAAGATCCATGTATAGTTTCCTATGCAGTGGACCAATATTTCGAGGTGTAACATAATGTGGCACCTAATTTCCACCCTCCCATTTAAATTATTCAATCCTCATTATATTGTATTTAACAAATTCCATCAACCTCACAAATGAAAATTTAAATGTACCGCCTTTCAACAACACCTTTCAACTCATTAATCCCTTCATTCATCCTCCTTTCTTTCCTCCTCACTTCAATTTTACATTCAATTACACGAATTATATTATAATTTTGCACAATTGTAATTAATAGAAGTGAACAAACAGCAGCAACAACAACAACAACGGTAATCATCATTCTCATCTCGGCATCATCATCAGCATCATTAGAATAATAATTTCTATTTCATAACATCAAGTAGTTGACTGTAGCCAGCTATCAGGATAATGACTGGGATATTAGCAAGGTATGACGGAATGATGTCAATGATGCACGAACGCACAGACACACACACATTGATACTTGAAATGCTAATAAAAACAACGAAGCCATACAACACACACACCCACTTGAAGTTGTGGAAGAGCAGTTGATTTGTGCTCACATCAACATCCAGGTATTCTGTCAGGAGAGCCGAGTATGAAACATGTTTCTTATACCCTTCACAATGGTATGGAGGGTATATTAAGTTTGTCATTCCGTTTGTAACACCTCGAAATACACATTTTAGTATATATATACAATGTATATATATTCTTGATCAGCATAAAATTCTATGTCGATTTAATCCGCCCATCTATCCGTCTGTGGAAATCACTCTAGCTTCCGAACGAATTGAAGCAGATTCATAAAATTTTACTCAAATGTATATTATGTCTGTAGGACTTTTGGTATGGAAAATGGTCCACGTTTTGGTATAGCTCCCATATAAAGATACCTGCCGATATTCGGTATTTTGATTAATTTGGCGACAATATTCATCGGAATTCTTTCAAATTTGGTATTCGGTGTTCGTAATGGATACTACAGCCTAGAACAGAACATTGTCTGTGCAGGTCCCCGTCTTCGTATAGCCCCTATATATAACGGTACCTCCCGATATTCAGTATTTGATGATTTTAGCGACAATATTCATTGGAATTCTTTCAAATTTGGTATTCGATGTCAAAACCTATGACAGGAGATTGTCTGTGTAGGTCCCCGTCTACGTATGATATTCATCGGAATTTTTTAAAATTTGGTATTTGAAGTTCGTAATGGATGCTACAGACTATGACAGGAGATTGTATATGCAGTACCTCCCGATATTCGGTATTTTGATGATTTTAGCGACATTATTCACTGGAATTGTTTTAAATTTGGTATTAGAAGTTCGCAATGGATATTACAGCACAAGACAGAAACTTGTCTGTGCAGGTCCACGTCTTCGTATAGCCCCCATATAACAGTACCTCCCGATATTCGGTATTTTAATGATTTTAGCTACGTTTTTCACCGATTTATTTTTTTTAAGTATCGCATTTCAATATTGTAATGGCTTATGACAAAAGTTACTTATGCAGGTCCATGTCGTCGTATATACCCTAATATAACAGCTACATTCGGTATTTTTTAGATTTTAACAGCATTTTCACGGATTTTATGGTTTTTGAGAGTTGCCAAATTCGTTCCAAATTATGGAGGGTATTTAAAGTTCGGCCCGGCTGAACTTGAAGCTTTTTTACTTCTTTTTGCATAATTATACCCTACAACACTATGTGTTGGGGGTATTATAAGTTTGATTGGGCCAAAAATTATGTAACACCTCGAAATGTTGGTTTCCCACATAGGAAAATATATATGGATCTTCCTATCTCGCCGAGCTGAGTCGATCTAGCTATGTATGTTCGTCCGTTCGTCTGTCCATGTTAATTTGTAATCACTCTACAGGTCGCAATTATGATCCGATCTTCACGAAATTTAGATTGGAGGTAGGGCTAGGGTCAGATAGAACCCTATTTCTTTTGGAGATGATTGCAAAATATTTAAGGGTTGAAATGGACCAAAAACTGAAAAAAATCCTGATTTTGCAGTTGCCCAACAGGTCGCAATTATAGACCAATCAAGGCGGAAGTTCCTTCCAATTTTGATGGTCATCGGGTAATATTTAGTGGGTGAAATAGACCATAACATTTGTGTTAAATAAAAGTCAAATTTTTCCATTAAACAGCGAATATTTTTAATCCCGGCGAAATCACAAATAGGCGAACAGGTCAATTCTGACCGTTACATAGATGCCGATAGTAAATATATCGGATATATATAGCGAAATATATAAATTTTGTGTATACAAGGGAAAGGGATGTTAGCTAGAATGCTTATATCTCAAGAATGGCTGGACCGATTGTGACAAATTTTATCAATTCAGAATGCTCTCTTGACATAAAAAAATAAAATCTAAAAAAAAAATCGCTGAAAAATATGCCAATGATGATGGTAATTTAGATTTTGTAGTATTTTGTGACATGGTAATTTAGATTTTGTAGTATTTTGTGACATTTTTTTACATTTTCATATTTTTTATCGCATGCGATTTTTTCAATTTGACTTTTAATATTTTGTAATATTTTTTCACTTTACAACACAGGTTGGGGTTAGTATATAAGAATTGCAAATATCGTCCGATTTTGACAAAAATTTTCACAAGGGTAGGGTTGGGCCCAGAAGGGCTAGTCCTATTGTTTTGGAAGATATCCGCAATATTAGTTGGTTGAACTGGACCAACAATTAAAAATTTTCCTGATTTTGCAGCCGTTATAAAGGTCACAAATAGAAACCAAAGGACACGCATAATTTTAGAGTTTAGGACAGCGGGTACAATGGACCATTAATTTTGTGTGAAAAAATGCCAACATTACTTACAGGCGATATCTGAAATACACAAAAGGCGAACTTCTGGCTTTGTTATACTGATTCCATTGACGAATATAACCAAGTATCGTAGATATTTTTAGGGGTTCAAATTAAAAGGGACAGCCCGACGGAGTGCATAAATATTGGGCAAATGTCCTAGTCAAAATCCTAATTTCAAAAGCGAAATATTCCAATATGGATTTGGACATAAGGGGGCTTCTAACATATTGTAGTGTTGTAGGGTATAACATAGTCGGCCCCGCACGACTATAGCCTTTGCTGACTTGTTTTACTATGAATATATTGTAGCCAATTGTGAAATAATCTTGTGTCTGATGCATGCATGCTCATCATTCATATTTATGCTGATGTTGGCATATGTGTGTGTGTGATTTTTTTACAAAGGTATGCTTTTAGTTTAACTTAACCCCATTCAATTAGGTCGTGGGTGCATGGGGATGTAAATGAAGAAAAAAAAATAATGATATGGAATTTGAAATTATTACTCATCACAATATGCACAGCTCCTAATTTTGATGCATAAGTGTGGGGACACATTTTTCATAAGATTTTATTAATAGAATTTTATTTAGAGACATGCTTATGTTTTTAAAAATACAAAAATATTCAATAGATCCGTAGGAGCCAATGCAGAGAAAATTAAAAAAAAATCTCGACCAGCTTAGAAAAAATATTGAGTATGTATCTGTTATGGTGTTAAAATTTCTTCACATAATTTTCACAATGTCTGAATACCCTTTCCCCACCATTTGCTACAAAAAATCTTCTCAGCTTCTTCACAAGTGTGAAAAATGTAAGGTATAATGTTTTATACATATATGCATACTTTCGTACAACAGATGTTACATCTCTTAAAATCTGTGCACAGCAGCTTTATGATATGATTGTTGGATATAATAACCAGTCATTTGCAGGAATAGGCTATGGTTTTGCATTGTATATTTACATTAGGGAGGGGGTGGAACAAAAAAATATGATTTTTATCCTGAAGCAAAATTTTTTGAAAACAAAGGCTTCTCGAAAAAATTTTAATTCTCAATAAAATGTGAGTCCTTTGATTCATATTTTAGAACATATTTATTTATTTCATCTCAAAATTCCAATTAATTTTTGGTTATAGTCCGATAATGACACTGCGCAAAAAAAACGGTATTTTCGACTTTTTTTTTTTGAATTTTTTAAATTTCCTTAAAAATGTTTAAGGATATTAAATGTTCAGCCGAACTTAACTGCTTTTTGACTTGTTAAATCTAAAATAAAAGACAATGTACACTTCTTACCTATAATTAGTGCCCACTGGTACAAATATACAACAAGTAAGCAAAGGCTATAGTCGCGCGGACCGACCATGTGATACCCTGCAACACTAAAATATGTAAGAAGCCCCATAATGTCCAAATCTATTTCAGAAGATTTCGCTGTTGAAATTATGTCACAGAGGACTGTCCAGATATTACCCTTTGCATTTTGACCAGAGGCATGTGCCCAATTTTTATGCACTTCGTTGTACTGTTAGTTACAGATCAATATATTACAATGGTCATTCAAAATGCTAGACTTCTTTCCTGTCTTTACCTCTGTTCTGGTGCGAAATTCCGTGCCGATTAGTTTTCAATTGTGGCCTATAGAGCGACTACAAAATTAGAAAACGTTAATTTTTTAGTCCATTTGCACCTCAAAATATACATCTTAAGAACAATAGGCTTTAATTCTGACCCTAACCCTACCCCCATGACGATCGGATGATAATTGCGATATGCATATAATACCCTCAAAACGCAGTGTTGGGGGAGTAAAAACTTAAAAAAATTTACAATTCAAAATTGTAAGTCAAATTAAAAGAGACCAAGAGACCATTCCGAATTGATGGGAATTGTGAAAATCGACCCAGCGGTTCTTGATTTATAAGCAGAATAAATAAGATCAATTCTTTTACATATACATTGTACCAATTTTCCTACATATCCGATTTCTTGGCTATTAGCATCAATGTAATGGTCAGGAGTGATCTTTTAATGTATTTGTGATTTGCCTACGATTGAAAATATTCGCCGTTTAGTGGAAATTTTCCTGTTTTCTTACATAAAAGTTAGGGTCTAGGTTCGCCCAAATTTGTAAGTTCCTGCCCAATCCTAAACTCTAACTCCATGCAAATGTTAATTGAAGTTGTTTTTATACCCTACAACACTATGTGTTGGGGGTATTATAAGTTTGATTGGGCCAGAATTTATGTAACACCTCGAAATATTGGTTTCCCATATAGGAAAGTATATGTGGATCTTCCTAGCTCGCCGAGCTGAGTCGATCTAGCTATGTATGTCCGTCCGTCTGTACGTCTGTCCATGTTAATTTGTAATCACGCTACAGGTCGCAATTATGGCCCGATCCAAATGAAATTTTGCACGAAATTGGGCTAAGGGTCAGAATAGAAGCCTACTCTTTTTAGAGATGATCGCCATATATTTAGGGGTTGAAATGGACCAAAAAACGACAAAAATTGTCAGCAGGTCGTAGTTATCGCCCGATCCTCACGCACATTTGAATGGGGGTTACCGGACATTGCAAAAGCCAAGCAGTTTTGGATGGCCATCCAAAAATATTCAATGTGTGAAATAGTTTGCCAACTTTTGTAGACAAAATACGAAAATGTCCATTCCAGTGACTTTTTGGAGAATTCACAGGAAAGAAGCACTTCTGACTATTTCGTTAACGCTGATTTCATTGAAGAATATAGTCAAATGTCTGTATCTCATATAGATGTGTTTCAGTCAAAAACCAATAATAAATGTTAATCTCCTGCCACTTCTGAAAGATTATAGGTCTTTGGGAAATATTGGTTCCAGATCTAGGAAGACCATTTACGTGCAACATCTACCAATAAATTGGAAATGAGCAAATTAGTTTAAGTTGCTATTATTCGAAAATTAGAGAACGAAACCTGATGGTTTTCTTTTATTATTTCTCACAATATCTTGTGGAATTTTTTTCAAGTATCTCGCCTATATAAACTGTATCGTATATTACTCACTCAACGGTCGGCCCCGCTCGACTGTAGCCTTTGCTTACTTGTTTTTAAATGCATATTATGGCTTTAGAGAAATTTAGAGTGGAACGTATATCCTACTGAGAATTAATTTCCGATAAATTAGATGGAGGAATTTGTGACTGAGCCGATTTTCCCACATTTTTCGGATGGATTTATGTCGTATAATCGAGTGAATTAATATACAGGGTGAGATGAAAAAAACTGCAACAAACTTCAGACTGCTGTTATTTCTAAGCCACTCGTCCGACAGGTGTTAAAACTATTCCAGTCACAGCTCTCTATAGTTCGCTGGAAAACCACAAGTGGCTATCGTTAGAGCGCTCAAGCATTTAAATGTGAATAAATCTTTTGTGTCTCGTACCAGCGCTCGTTACCGTGATACTGGTAGCGTAGCTCGACGTCAAGGAAGTGGACGGAAAAAACAGCTAAATCAGCAGAAATGGTTCGAAAAGTAAAGAAGCTAATTGAACGAAACCCAGAGCTGAACATATCGCAATATTCCATTCGGCAAATATTGAAAAATCAAGTCGGGGTAAAGCCATTGAAATTTAAAAAAGTGCAAGAACTTACGCCGCAACAGAAAGAAAATAGACTCAAAGAGCTAAGGATTGGCCTCGCCTGGACGAAAATGGTGAACTGCCGAATTTGGTTTTCTCCGATGAGAGAACATTCGTTGTCCAGCAGTTTGTAAACAAACAAAATGATGGTGTTTACTTGCCAAAGAGGTCAGCTGAAAATTGTTTGGCCACCAAAACTCAAGTTCCGGCCATGGTGATTGTGTGGGCCGCCATAACAGCCGATGGTTGCCTTCCGTATTAGTCGACCGTGGCATCATAATAAATGCCGAATATTATCGCAAAAATATAAATAAAGCCTTGGACACGCAAACATTTTGGCCGCAGACCTTGGACATTCCAACAGGACTCAGGACCATCGCAATCAGTACGCGCCACCCAATAATGGTTACAAAATGAGGCTCTTCGCTTCATTTTCAGAGCACAATGGCCACAATGGCCGGATACCAATCCGTTTAACTATTGTGTCTGGATTATTTTGGAAAGCAAAGTTGGCACTCAAAAATATCAAAGTCTCGATCATCTCAAGCAAGTGCTTCGCCGGGAATGTGCCAAAATACCGCAGAGCAACATTCGGGCTGCGTGTGATGGTTTCATTGGCTGTTTGAAGGCCATAATTCGTGCCAAAGGTGACCAATTTGAACAAATCTATACTTATTCTAAAATGTGATGCTATTTCCGATATTTTTTACTTTCATTCAACAAATATTAAAAAAAAAATATGGCGTTTGACTTTGTTGTAGTTTTTTATCTCTCACCCTGTATTGGAGCTATATCCAAATCGAAAATTTATGAAGTGTTTATATTCTGTATCTGAAGGCTACCACCAAATATCGTTGATGAGGAGAACACCTTACGAGTGTGAAGGACTTAAAAACAAAATCGGATAAAGCATATATATGGGAACTGTTGCTATACTTGTTCCGAAATTAAATTTACTTGTTGCTAGCCTTAATTTGGTCGGGTGTCCCGAAACATATTCTATTTGAAAACATGTTTCTTATTTGGCCCACAATACAATTGAAATCGAACGAAGTTATATATGGAAGCTATGTCCAAATCTAAACCGATCCTGATAAATTTTGTCATTGGTATTTTGAGCTCTTTGAGATATCTGGTACCAAATATTATTGTTGTGGATTGCATATTACGAATGTGAGGTATTTAAACTCCAAATCTGATGAAACATGTACATTGGAGCTATAACAATATGTGGTAGTGCCAAAATTCACTCCATTCATATTAACTATCTGGTGCACAATAAACCTGAAATCGGTCGAAGATACATATGGGGAGCTATATCTAAATTTGGACTGATTCTTACCAATTTCCATAGGATTCGTCCTTGAGCCAAACAAATATAGTTAGGAAAATTTAATCTCAATCGAATAATAAATTTCGACCTGCATGCATAAATCGAATCAGAAAGATCCTCAAAAGTAACTATGGGTCTATCTCGCTTCCTTCTCCATGCCACTAATATGTGGTGCAGGTTAAAAATGTATGTATAGAATCTATTCGAACGATTTTTGGGTCTCTCGACTTTTATTATAGATAGGATTCTAAAGGCTTCTCCTAAGACGAAGATGATTCTGAGCCTTTTATAGAACGAATAACTTTTTAGGTCCCCAGAAATGGACAACTTTCCAGAGAAAGATGTTCCACTTTAAAGATGAGGTCTAAAATAATATGTTGTAGATAGAACTAGACCTCACAAAAACTGAAAGATAGAAACTATTTTTATTGACAGGGGTCCATCTACAGACGAAGTATAGAACTTCGCTTAAAAGTTGTCTGTTGACAGAATCAGACTATGTATAGAATATAATGAGAAATCTTATTAAACAAGATTACACAAAATTGTCTGTGAATCGTGTGTGGATGCCGTTCCACCCTACTATGAATATAGAACTTCGCTTAAAAGTTGTCTGTTGACAGAAGGAAGACTATGTGTAGACTATAATGGAAAATCTTGTTCACAAAGTTCCAGAACATTGTTAGAGAATCGTGTGTGGAATAGAATCACTTAGATTCTTATTAGAAAAAAAAAAAAAAAAACAAGTGAAAAAGCTGTAACTTTGAATACCCTCTACCATTTGAAACGAATTTGGCAATTCTCAAAAACAATAAAATCCGTTAAAACTTCTGTTAAAATCTTAAAAATACCGAATGTAGCTAATATACTAGGGTCTTTCGACGACATGAACCTGCGTAGGTAACATTTGTCAAAAGCCATTACAAAATTCAAATGGCAAACTTAAAAAAAAAAATCGGTTATAATGTCGATAAAAACATTATCAAGAATAATATAAAATATAAAATTTGAAACAATTCTGGTGCAAAATATCCCTAAAATCATTAAAATACCGAATATCGGGAGGTACCGTTACATGGAGGCTCTACGAAGACGTGGACCTGCACAGACACTTTTCTGTCTTAGGCTGTAGTATCCATTATGAACTTCAAAAATATCAAATTTGAAACAATTCCGGTGAAAAAGTTCGCTAAAATCATAGAAATACCGAATATCGGTAGGTACAGTTATATGGGGGCTATACGAAGACGTGGACCTGCACAGACAATTTTCTGTCTTAGGCTGTTTATCCATTACGAACTTCAAGTACTAAATTTGAAACTATTCCGGTGAAAAAGTTCGCTAAAATCATAGAAATACCGAATATCGGTAGGTACAGTTATATGGGAGCTATACCAAAACGTGGATCTATATGGACCATTTTCCATACCAAAAGTCCTGCAGACATAACATACATTTGAGCAAACGTTTATCAATCTACTTCAATTCGTTCGGAAGCTAGAGTGTTTTCCACAGACGGACGGACATCGCTAAATCGACATAGAAATTTATGCTGCTCAAGAATATATATACTTTGTGAGGTCTAAAATGTGTATTTCGAGGTGTTACAAACGGAATGGCTAACTTAATATATCCTCCATACTATGATGGAGGGTTTAAAAAACTCAGATGATGCCGTTCCACCCCAATATGCACAATATAACAATTACCTTTTATGACACTATTGTTACAAATACAATCTCACACACATACATATGCGTATTAGCATAATTCCATACAATTTTCTTTTATTGTATTCGTGGTCTAATGTAAAAAGAATGTCTAATTTTTCATTGCAAGAATCCAAATGAAATGGGAAAATCCTTTTTACGATCCTTAAAACAAGCTTGTGCGGCCATAAAGGAAATTCTATTGTTCAGCAGATGCAGCGAATAGGTAATTTTCGTAAAGAATATTACCAAAGTATCTACGAAATTCACGATTTTAATAACAATTCCAATTCTAAGCATCAATATACGAACTAAGTTTTGAATAAAGATTGCTCAGTAAAAACAATTGGCATTAAATACTGCAGCTTCAAAAGAACGTACAACAAACTATGCTCACTAATGTCCAAATAAAACACCCGCCATGACTTTGTTCTCCCCAATTTAGGGTGTCATAAAAATTAGTTTCAGTTCAAATGGTCACCAAAACCATTTATAAACCAGTAAAGAAAGTCCTAAAGTCGGGCGGGGCCGACTTTATGATACCCTACACCACTTTGCTAATTTAGTAGAGCTCCACATAAAAATTAAAAGTTTTTGTGGAGAATTTTATCATACACGCCATGATTATAATTATAATTTAAAGTTCAAAAGTCTAAATATGCTGAAGCATTTGTATCTTTTAAATTCGGACTTGTATTGGCCATTTGGTGCAAAATTAATTTGCAATCAGCTAAAGATATATATGGGAACTATATCCAAATCTGAACCGATCGCCATAAAATTTAGCAAAGGTATTTTTGAGCTGTATTTGATATATTTCCCCAAATATTGTTGTTACAGAGTGCATATTACGGCTGCGAAGGACAAAAATAACAAACAAATCGGATGAACAATTTATATGGGAGCTATAGATATTTCGGATTTCGATCAAATTTGGCATACATATTTTCAGGCCTAATTTGGGTGTATGTGCAAAATTCCATACAATTCGGGCTGATATTACACGTTTGGTGCGCAATAAAAGGCAAATCGGACGAAGATATATATGGGAGCTATATCTAAATTTTTACCGATTATCTCCAATTTCAATAGGGTTCATCCTTGGGCCAAACAAATGTTGTTTGAAAAATTTCATCTCAATCGGATAATAAATGCGACTTGCATTTTGTTCACATAAATCAACTCAGAAAGTGATTCTATGGAGATCCTCAACAGTAACTATGGGTCTATCTCGCTTCCTTCTCCATGTTACAAACAAATGCACAAAGACATAATAGCCTTACAACTATGTGGTGTAGGATATAAAAAGTAAGCAAAGGCTATAGTCGTGGGGGGCCAATCATGTGATACTTTACACTACAATATGGCAGAAGTCCCCTTATGTCAAAATCCATTTCAGAAGAATTCGCTTTTGATGTCATGCCATAGAGCACTGCCCAGATATTACCCTTAGTTTTTTGACCAGGAACATTTGCCCAATATTTACGCACTCCGTCGTGCTGTTAGTTGTTGCGGTCCATTTTACAGCTAAATATAATCCAATTGTCATCAAAAATGCTAGAGTTCTCCCTGTCCTTAACTCTCTTCTCAGGCGTGTCGATTTGCTTCATTATACCCTACAACACTATGTGTTGGGGGTATTATAAGTTTGATTGGGCCAAAAATTATGTAACACCTCGAAATATTGGTTTCCCACATAGGAAAGTATATATGGATCTTCCTAGCTCGCCGAGCTGAGTCGATCTAGCTATGTATGTCCGTCCGCCCGTCTGTCCGTCTGTCCATGTTAATTTGTAATCACTCTACAGGTCGCAATTATGGCCCGATCTTCACGAAATTTAGAATGTAGGTGGGGCTTGGACCAGAATAGAACCCTATTGCTTGTGGAGATGATCGCCAAATGTTTAGGGGTTGAAATGGACCAAATACTGAAAAAATGTCGGATTTTGCAGTAGCTATACAGGTCGCAATTATAGACCAATCGACGTGGAATTTTGCATGTAGATAGAGTTTAGGGCGGGGAAGAAGCATACCAATTTGGGTGGTCATCGGATAATATTTAGCGGGTAAAATAGACCATATATTTTGTGTTGAAAAATTTCAAAATTTTTCATTAAACCGCGAATATTTTTAATACCGGCGAAATCACAAAGCCATGACAAGGTTACTTCTGACCTTTATATTGATGTAAACATCCAACAAAACGGATATATAGCAAAATATGTGCGTTATATATGTCTTTCAAAGAGGATATGCTTGAAAGATCTCTTATATGTCGAGAACGGCTGAACTGATTTCGACAGTTCTCATTAATTCAGAATGGCCACTTGGCAGGAAAGAAAAAACGCCTAAAAAATCGCATAAAAATATCTCTCTAAAGATGAAAATATTGATTTTGTAAAATTTTCTCATATTTTTTCAATTTTGTCATATTTTTGGCATATTTTCATTTTGAATTATACATTTGGTAATATTTCTACAGCTAACAAAAGTAAGTAGTTAGGATATCAGGATATCATTTACAGATCGCATTTATGGCCCGATCCTTACGAAATTTTGCATGGGGATAAGATGAGGGTCAGAATAGAAGCCTACTCTTTTTGGAGATGATCGCCATATATTTAGGGGTTGAAATGGACCAAAAAACTGCAAAATTGTCGGCAGGTCGTAACTATTGCCCGATCCTCACGCACATTTGAATGGGGGTTGCCGGGCATTGCAAAATCCAAGCAGTTTTGGATGGCCATCCAAAAATATTCATTGTGTGAAATAGTTTGCCAACTTTTGTAGACAAAATACGAAAATGTCCATTCCAGTGACTTTTAGGAGAATTCACAAATACAGGAAAGACGCACTTCTGACTATTTCGTTAGACTGATTTCGTTGAAGAATATAGTCAAATGTCTGTATCTCATATAGATGCGTTTCATTCAAAAACCACACTTCTGATAGATTATAGGTCTTTGGGAAATATTGGTTCCAGATCTAGGAAGACCATTTACGTGCAACATCTTCTAATAAATTGGAAATGAGCGAATTAGTTTAAGTTGCTATTATTCGAAAATTAGAGAACGAAACCTGATGGTTTTCTTTTATTATTTGTCACAATATCTTGTGGAATTCTTTCGAGTATCTCGCCTATATAAACTGTATCGTTTATTATAGTGTTGTAGGGTATTCAACACTCGGCCACGCTCAACGGTAGCCTTTGCTTACTTGTTTTTTTTTTCTGTTTTTGGTTCATTTGAATTCCTAAATATTTTGCGATCATCTCCAAATACATGAGGCCCATTTGTATCTCCAAATTTAGACTCATCTATATGATTTGCCTCTGAGGCTTACCCTACCCTTATGAAAATTATAGTGAGGATCGGACGATAATTACAATCTGTATATAATAACACCAACCTGTGTTGTAAGGGGAAAAATATTACAAAATATACACTTCAATATTATAAGTCAAATTGAACAAGTTAAAAAGCAGTAAGTTCGGCCGAGCCGAACTTTTAATATCCTCCACCATTTGCAACGAATTTAGAAAATTCTCAAAAAATAAAATCTTTAAAAATTCTGTTAAAATTTTGAAAATACCGAATATAGCCGTTATATTGGGGTCTATACGACGTGGACATACATAGGCATTGTTTGTCATAAGCCATTACTATATTCAAATGCGAAACTTGAAATAAACGGTGAATAATGTAGCTAAAATCATCATAATATCGTATATAAGGAGGTGCCGTTGAATTGGAGCTGTGTGAAGACCTGGACCAGCATAGACAATTTTCTGTCACAGGCTGTAGCATCCATTACGAACTTCAAATACCACATCTCAAACAATTTCGGTGGATATTGTACCCAAAATCGTCAAAGAAACCGAATATAGGGAGGTACTGATATGTGAGGCCCATACGAAGACCTGGACTCGCACAGACAATTTTCTGTCACAGACTGTAGTTCCCATAACGAACTTCAAATACCAATTTTGAAACAATTCCGGTGAATAATGTCGCTAAAATCATCAAAATACCGAATATCGGGAGGTACCGTTATATGGGGGCTATACGAAGACATGGACCTGCACAGACAATTTCCTGTCGTAGGGTGTAGTATCCATTTTGAATTTCATATACCAAATTTTGAATTATTTCGGGGAAAAATGTTGCTAAAATCATCAACATACCGAATATCGGGAAGTACCGTTATATGGGGGCTATATGAAAACGTGGACCTACATGGCCCATTTACGAACTTAACCTGCCTACTGGAAAAATAAACATGTGTGCAAAATTTTAACCATCTATCTCAATTCATTCGAAAGATAGCGTGATTACAACGGACAGACAGACAGACGGACATCGCTAAATCGACTTAGAATTTTACGCTGATCAAGAATGTATATACTTTGTTGGGTCTGACATGAGTATTTCGAGGAGTTACACATTGTATTTCTCTCTCTCTCTCTCTCTATATATATATATATATATATATATATATATATATATATATGGTCCGCGTTGCCGGCCCGTACTTTTAGTCTTTAATGCATATTTTTTAAAGCATGATAAATCACAGATCTGACTTATGTAAGCGGCACAATTTTCATTATAAGTAATGACTCCATGGTCCGGCAACGCGGACCATATATATATGATCTACCCACTAAATATTACCCGATGACCATCAAAATTGGAAGGCTTCTGCCCAGCCCTAAGCTCTAGCCCCATGCCAAAATCCGCGGTAATTGGTCTATAATTGCTACCTGTTTTTGATCCGTTTCAACTCCTTAATATTAAGTGATCATCTCCAAATACACTATTCTGGCCCTAAACCCACCTCCATTTTAAATTTCGTGAGGATTGGGCCATAATTGCGACCTGTAGAGTGATTACAAATTAACATGGACAGACGGACGAACATACATAGCTAGATCGACTCAGCTCGGCGAGGTAGGAATATCCAGTAATACTTTCCTATGTGGGAAGCCAATATTTCGAGGTGTTGCCAATCAAACTTACAACACCCCCAACACATATTGTTGTAGGGTATAACTACCATCATGGCCAACCATAACCCATAATTCTAATATTTATTCGATTTCCTTGCCGCATTAATTAAATCTTAAAAATTCCCCAAACATACAACCAAACTTACACGCCACACCATGTAATGGAGGTTGTGTTATGCGGCAAACTATAAAAATTCTAATCAAAATAACCACACACAATGGCCATCAAACGTCGAGTGGAAACCAAGGGCGTGCCGTAACCCTATGGCCCCGATTGTGTGCCTTTCAAGTTGGCAAACAAGACTTTTGTAAAGTTCAATTGACCAGCAGCGTTCTCGAAATCAACGTCCAGTGACCTATTGAAGTTGTTATTTGTTATTCCTGCCGATGTTGTTGTTGTTGTTGCTTTTTTAATCAAAAAGCATAATCCAATTTCTTTTGTCACCGGAGGTTCAGAGGCTGTATGTAAATTTGTAGATTGTTCCCAATTTATCGTATTGTAACTTTGGAGGAATAATTTGTTCAAGATTAAGAAAAATTCAAATCATTATGGTTTCATATATTTCATTGTATTTCTGCTTTGCATTTTAAAAATATTTCTGCAAAAATTATGGAGAGAAATTTTCAAGGACGTTTACAGAAGCCAAGGTTTTTTTTTGAAGAATATTTCTTTAAAGTATATATTTTTCCATGGATTACAAAGAGGACAAGCAGAAAAGACTGTTTAAAAGAATTTAAAAGGCTTTAAAAACGTTAGTCCATAGACAACCAGGATCAGATGGCTTTACTTAAACCTCTTTATACCCTACTACACATAGTGGCAGTAAACGGGATAGAACCATAGTTAATTTTGAGGATGCTTTATTTCCCTTTAAAAAAGTGATCACAAATAATAGTCAATATTTAAGGAGTTATGGCCATTTTAAAGTATGCTATATTTCCTCTTTAAAAAAGTGATCACAAATAATAGCTAAAAACCCCGAAATGTCAATATTTAAGGAGTTATGGCCATTTTAAAGTGTGCTATATTTCCTCTTTATGCATCCGACCGTCAGTCTGTCCCTGTATTTTTATGAACAAAATGCAGCTCGCATTTATTGTCCGCTTGGGATAAATCTTGCACACATTTTGTATTTGTTTGTTCCAAGGACAAATTCTTATGAAATTGGTGAGAATCGGTCCAAATTTAGATATAGCACCCATATATATGGAGTGAATTTAGATACTTCCAACCTAGAAGCAAGTACATCAAATTTAGTGAAAATCGGTTCAGATATAGCTATAGCTCCCATATACAGGATGAGATAAAAAAACTGCAAAAAAGTCAAACGCCATAATTTTTACATTTTTTTTTTAAATTTTATTGAATGAAAGCAAAAAATGTCGGAATAGCATCAAATTTTAAAATAAATTTAGATTTGTTCGAATTGGTCACCTTGGCATAAAATATGGCCTTCAAACGGCTGCCCGAATGGTGCTCTGTGGTATTTTGGCCCATTCCCCGCAAAGCGCTTTCTTGAGCTGCTCGACACTTTGGTATTTTGTAGGGCCAACTTTTCTTTCCAAAATACTGCAGGCACAATATTCCAATGAATTGGTATCCGGAGATTTTGGTGGCCATTGTGCACTAGAAATGGAGGGAGGAATCTCATTCTGTAACCAATCTTGGGTGGCGCGTGCTGAGTACGATGGCGCTGAGTCCTGTTGGAATATCCAACGTCTGCGGCCAAAATGTTTTCGCGTTAATATTCGGCATTTATTCTGATGCCACGGTCGATGTATACGAATGGAGAGCGACCATCGGCTGGTATGGCGGCCCACACCATCACCATGGCCGGCGATTGAGTTCTGGTGGCCAACCGAAGGTGCACATTTTCAGCTGACCTATTTGGCAAGTAAACATGATCATTTTGTTTGTTTACAAACTGCTGGACAACGAATGTTTTCTCATCGGAGCAAACCAAATTCGGCAGTTCACCACTTGCGGCCAAGCGAAGCAACTCTTTAGCTTTTTATACCCTACAACACTATGTGTTGGGGGTATTATAAGTTTGATTGGGCCAAAAATTATGTAACACCACGAAATATTGGTTTCCCACATAGGAAAGTATATATGGATCATCCTAGCTCGCCGAGCTGAGTCGATCTAGCTATGTATGTCCGTCCGTCCGTCTGTCCGTCTGTCCGTCTGTCCGTCTGTCCATGTTAATTTGTAATCACTCTACAGGTCGCAATTATGGCCCGATCTTCACGAAATTTGGAATGGAGATCAGGGTTGGGCCAGAATAGAACCCTATTTCTTTTTGAGATGATCGCCAAATGTTTAGGGGTTGAAATGGACCAAATACTGAAAAAATGTCGGATTTTGCAGTAGCTATACAGGTCGCAATTATAGACCAATCGACGCGGAATTTCGCATGTAGCTAGAGTTTAGGACGGGGAAGAAGCCTACCAATTTGGGTGGTCATCGGATAATATTTAGCGGGTAAAATAGACCATATATTTTGTGTTGAAAAATTTCAAAATTTTTCATTAAACCGCGAATATTTTTAATACCGGCGAAATCACAAAGCCATGACAAGGTTACTTCTGACCTTTATATTGATGTTAACATCCAACAAATCGGATATATAGCAAAATATGTGCGATATATATGTTTATCAAAAAAGATATGCTTGAAAGATCTCTTATATTTCGAGAACGGCTGAACTGATTTCGACAGTTCTCATTAATTCAGAATGGCCTCTTGTCAGGAAACATAAAACGTCTTAAAAAATCGCATAATAATATCTCTCTAAAGATGAAAATATCGATTTTGTAAAATTTTCTCATATTTTTTCAATTTTGTCATATTTTTGGCATATTTTCATTTTGAATTAAACATTTGGTAATATTTCTACAGCTAACAAAACTAAGTAGTTAGGATATCAGGATATCATATACAGATCGCATTTATGGCCCGATCCTTACGAAATTTTACATGGGGATAAGATGAGGGTCAGAATAGAAGCCTACTCTTTTTGGAGATGATCGCCATATATTTAGGGGTTGAAATGGACCAAAAAACTGCAAAATTGTCGGCAGGTCGTAATTATCGCCCGATCATCACGCACATTTGAAAGGGGGTTACCGGACATTGCAAAAGCCAAGCAGTTTTGAATGGCCATCCAAAAATATTCAATGTGTGAAATAGTTTGCCAACTTTTGTAGACAAAATACGAAAATGTCCATTCCAGATACTTGTTCGAGAATTCACAAATACAAGAAAGACACACTTCTGACTATTTCGTTAACGAATATAGTCAAATGTCTGTATCTCATATAAATGCGTTTCAGTCAAAAACCAATAATAAATGTTAATCTTTTGTCACTTCTAAGAAATTATAGGTCTTTGGGAAATATTGGTATTGGATCTAGGAAGACCATTTACGTGCAACATCTACCAATAAATTGGAAATGAGCAAATTCGTTCACGTTGCTATTATTCGAAAATTAGAGAACGAAACCTGGTGGTTTTCTTTTATAAGTTGTCACAATATCTTGTGGAATTCTTTCGAGTATCTCGCCTATATTAACTGTATCGTTTATTATAGTGTTGTAGGGTATTCAACGGTCGGCCCCGCTCGACTGTAGCCTTTGCTTACTTGTTTAAGTCTAATTTCTTTCTGCTGCGGTGTAAGTTCTTGCACTTTTTAGAATTTTAATGGCTTTACCCTGATCTGTCACTGGAAAAAATTTAACAAAAAAATTTATTCTGAATAGCTTTATGCTAGAAGAGGATAAAATCTAATTACATCGGGTGAAAATATGCCATATTTTTATACCCTACAACACTATGTGTTGGGGGTATTATAAGTTTGATTGGGCCAGAATTTATGTAACACCTCGAAATATTGGTTTCCCATATAGGAAAGTATATATGGATCTTCCTAGCTCGCCGAGCTAAGTCGATCTAGCTATGTATGTCCGTCCGTCTGTCCATGTTAATTTGTAATCACGCTAGAGGTCGATCCTAACGAAATTTTACACGAAGATGGGGATAGAGTCAGAATAGTAGCCTATTTTTTTTGGAGATGATCGCCAAATGTTTAGGGTTTGAAATGGACCAAATACTGAAAAAATGTCGGAGTTTGCAGTAGCTATACAGGTCGCAATTATGGACCAATCGACGGAATTTCGTATGTAGCTACAGTTTAGGGCGGGGAAGAAGCCTACCAAATAGGGTGGTTATCGGATAATATTGAGCGGGTTAAATAGACCATATATTTTGTGTTGAAAAAATTCCAAATTTTTCATTAAACCGCGAATAGCCATGACAAGGTTACTCCTGATCTTTACATTGATGTTAACATCCAACAAATCTTGCTATATATCCGATTTGTTGGATGTTATAATTAATTATGTGTATGTATTAATATGTGCGATATATAGGTCTATCAAAGGAGATATGCTTGAAAGATCTCTTATATGTCGAGAACGGCTGAACTGATTTCGACAGTTCTCATTAATTCAGAATGGCCTCTTGGTCTAAAAAAATCGCATAAAAATATCTCTCTAAAGATGAAAATATTGATTTCGTAAAATTTTCTCATATTTTTTCAATTTTGTCATATTTTTGGCATATTTTCATTTTGAATTAATCATTTGGTAATATTTCTACAGCTAACAAAACTAAGTAGTTAGGATATCAGAATATCATATACAGCTCTCATTTATGACCCGATCCTTACGAAATTTTGCATGGGGATAAGATGAGGGTCAGAATAGAAGCCTACTTTTTTTGGGTTGATCGCCATATATTTAGGGGTTGAAATGGAACAACAAAACTGCAAAATTGTCAGCAGGTCGTAATTATCGCCCGATCCTCACGCACATTTGAATGGGGGTTACCGGATATTGCAAAAACGAAACAGTTTTGGATGGCCATCCAAAAATATTCAATGTGTGAAGGAGTTTGCCAACTTTTGTAGACAAAATACGAAAATGTCCATTCCAGTGACTTTTTGGAGAATTCACAGATACAGGAAAGACGCACTTTCGACTATTTTGTTAACGCTAATTTCGTTGAAGAATATAGTCAAATGTCTGTATCTCATAGAGATGGTTTCAGTCAAAAACCAATAATAAATGTTAATCTTTTGCCACTTCTGAGGGGTTATAGGTCTTTGGGAAATATTGGTTCCAGATCTAGGAAGACCATTTACGTGCAACATCTACCAATAAATTGGAAATGAGCAAATTCGTTTAAGTTGCTATTATTTGAAAATTAGAGAACGCAACCTGATGGTTTTCTTTTATTATTTGTCACAATATCTTGTGGAATTCTTTCGAGTATCTCGCCTATATAAACTGTATCGTTTATTATAGTGTTGTAGGGTATTCAACTGTCGACCCCGCTCGACTGTAGCCTTTGCTTACTTGTTTTTTCATATTTTCACCTTACAACACTGTATTTTGGGAGTATTCTCTTTAAGTCGAAATAATCGTCCGATTCTCAAGAAATCTTATATAGGGATAGAGTTAGGTTTAGAATAAAAGCCTATTGTTTTTAAGTGTATATTTAGGGGTACAAATGTACCAAAAAAATATATTTTCTTGACATTTCAATGGCTTTACAGACCACAATTAAAAACCAATCGACACGAAATTTTGCATGAGGTTGGGGTATAGAACAACGCAGAATGGTAGCATTTTGGACGACCCTTGAGTTATACTTAGCGGGTAAAATGGACCATATTAGTGTGTAAATAGAGTGTAAATATTAGGAAAATATCTTTCGCAAAAAACCAAAGATAACATTTGTGCAGTATGGCGTTATTTCACATAAGCGACTAAAATGCTTTTGAACCTAAGGAGGTTTTCCAATGAATTATAGTGTTGTAGGGTATCACATATTCGCCCCGCACGACTATAGCCTTTGCTTACTTATTTTAATAATTATTTTGTTTCACCAAAGACCATCCGGATTTTAAAACATTGCTGTCATTTCTAGGCCACTGGTCCGTTAGCTGATAAAATTATTCCAGTCACAGCTCATTATATTGTTTATAAGTGTACAAAAGCATTTTGGTGAGAATTTTCCAGAAAAAAAAAGTTATTCCTGTTGGAATTCAAGCGTGATAGTGTGATTTCTTTATCTTTGGCTAGAAAACCACATGTGGCTATCGTTAGAGCCCCCCAGCATTTAAATGTGAATAAATCTTTTGTGTCTCGTACCATCGCTCGTTACCGTGATACTGGTAGCGTAGCTCGACGTCAAGGAAGTAGACAGAAGAAAACAGCAACATCAGCAGAAATGGTTCGAAAAGTAAAGAAGCGACTTGATCGAAACCCGCGTCGCAGTGGCCGGAACATGGCTCATGAGATGAACATATCGCAATATTTCATTCGGCAAATATTGAAAAATAAGCTCGAAATAAAGCCATTGAAATTCCAAAAAGTGCAAGAACTTACACCGCAAAAGAAAGAAAATAGACTCAAGAGAGCTAAAGAGTTGCTTCGCTTGGCCGAAAGTGGTAAACTGCTTAATTTGGTTTTCTCCGATGAGAAAACATTCGTTGTCCAGCAGTTTGTAAACAAACAAAATGATGGTGTTTATTTGCCAAAGAGGTCAGCTAAAAATGTGCATCTTCGGTTGGCCACCAGAACTCAAGGGCCGCCCATGGTGATAGTGTAGGCCGCCATAACAGCCGATGGTCGCTCTCCGCTCGTATTATGCGACCGTGGCATCAGAAAAAATGTCGAATGTTATACCGGAAATTATTCTGCAGGGTGTATTAAAGCCATTTTGGCCGCAGACATTGGACACTTTGGACACTCAGCACCATCGCACCATCGCACTCAGCACGCGCCACCCATGAATGGTTAAAAAATGAGGTTCCTCGCTCTATTTCCTGCGTCACTGAGAATGGGCCAAAATACCTTAGGGCAACATGTGACTGTTTCATTGGCCGTTTGAAGACTATAATTCGTGACAAAGGTGACCAATTCGAGCAAATCTAAACGTGTTCTTAAATTTGATGCTATTTCCGACATTTTTTGATTTCATTCAATAAAATAAAAAAAAAGTAAGCAAAGGCTACAGTCGAGCGGGACCGACCGTTCAATACCATACAACACTATAATAAACGATACAGTTTATATAGGCGAGATACTCGAAAGAATTCCACAAGATATTGTGACAAATTATAAAAGAAAACCATCAGGTTTCGTTCTCTAATTTTCGAATAATAGCAACTTAAACTAATTTGCTCATTTCCAATTTATTGGTAGATGTTGCACTTAAATGGTCTTCCTAGATCTGGAACCAATATTTCCCAAAGACCTATAATCTCTCAGAAGTGGCAAAAGATTAACATTTATTATTGAGTTTTGACTAAAACGCATCTATATGAGATACAGACATTTGACTATATTCTTCAACGAAATCAGCGTTAACGAAATAGTCAGAAGTGCGTCTTTCCTGTATTTGTGAATTCTCCAAAAAGTCACTGGAATGGACATTTTCGTATTTTGTCTACAAAAGTTGACAAATTATTTCATTACAATGAATATTTTTGGATGACCATCCAAAACTGCTTGGCTTTTGCAATGTCCGGTAACCCCCATTCAAATGTGCGTGAGGATCGGGCGATAGTTACGACCTGCTGACAATTTTGCAGTTTTTTGGTCCATTTCAACCCCGATCATCTCCAAAAAGAGTAGGCTACAATTCTGACCCTCATCTTATCTCCATGCAAAATTTCATAAGGATCGGGCCATAAATGCGATCTGTATATGATATCCTGATATCCTAACTACTTAGTTTTGTTAGCTGCAGAAATATTACCAAATGTTTAATTCAAAATGAAAATATGCCAAAAATATGACAAAATTTGAAAAATATGAGAAAATTTTACAAAATCAATATTTTCATCTTTAGAGAGATATTTTTATGCGATTTTTTTAGACGTTTTTTCTTTCCTGCCAAGAGGCCATTTTGAATTAATGAGAACTGTCGAAATCAGTTCAGCCGTTCTCGACATATAAGAGATCTTTCAAGCATATCTTCTTTGACAGACATATATATAGCACATATTTTGCTATATATCCGATTTGTTGGATCTTAATATCAATGTAAAGATCAGAAGTAACCTTGTCATGGGTTTGTGATTTCGCGGGGATTTAAAATATTCGCGGTTTAATGAAAAATTTTGAATTTTTTCAACACAAAATATATGGTATATTTTACCGGCTAAATATTATCCGATGACCACCCAAATTGGTAGGCTTCTTCCCCGCCTTAAACTCTAACTACATGCGAAACTAACTAATTGCGACCTGTATAGCTACTGCAAAATCCGAAACTTTTTCAGTATTTGGTCCATTTCAACCCCTAAATATTATGCGATCACATCCAAAAGAAATAGGGTTCTATTCTGACCTTAACCCCACCTCCATTTTCAATTTCGTGAGGATCGGGCCATAATTGCGACCTGTAGCGTGATTACAAATTAACATGGACAGACGGACGGACGGACATACATAGCTAGATCGACTCAGCTCGGCGAGCTAGGAAGATCCATATATACTTTCCTATGTGGGAAACCAATATTTCGAGGTGTTACATAATTTTTGGCCCAATCAAACTTATAATACCCCCAACACATAGTGTTGTAGGGTATAAAAATGTAAAAATTGACTATGTTGCAGTTTTTATACCCTCCACCATGCTATGGAGGGTATATTAACTTTGTCATTCCGTTTGTAACTCCTCGAAATACTCATGTCAGACCCAGCAAAGTATATATATATTTGATCAACGTAAAATTCTAAGTCGATTTAGCGATGTCCGCCCGTCTGTCTGTCTTTTGTAATCACGCTATCTTTCGAATGAATTGAGATAGATGGCTAAAATTTTGCACACATGTTTATTTTTCTAGTAGGCAGGTTAAGTTCGTAAATGGGCCATGTAGGTCAACGTTTTCATATAGCCCCCATATAACGGTACCTCCCGATATTCGGTATTTTGATGATTTTAGCGACATTATTCAACGGAATTGTTTCAAAATTGGTATTTGAAGTTCGTTATGGGAACTACAGTCTGTGATAGAAAATTGTCTGTGCGGGTCCAGGTCTTCGTATAGGCCCCATATATCAGTACCTCCCTATATTCGGTATTTTGACGATTTTAGGTACAATACCTAAATTTGAAGTTCGGTATTTGAAGTTCGTAATGGATGCTACAGCCTGTGACAGAAAATTGTCTATGCTGTTCCAGGTCTTCGCACAGCTCCAATTTAACGGCACCTCCTTATATACGATATTTTGATGATTTTAGCTTTAGTATTCACCGTTTATTTTAAGTTTCGAAATTGAATATGGCAATGGCTTATGAAAAACAATGCCTATATATGTCCACGTCGTATAGACCCCAATATAACGGTTGTATTGGGTATTTTTAAAATTTTAACATAATTTTTAAGGATTTTATTTTTTGAAAATTTCCAAATTCGTTGCAAATGGTGGAGGGTATTAAAAGTTCGGCCCGGCCGAACTTACTGCTTTTTAACTTGTTTTATCTCACCCTGTGAGACCATTTTCATTTCCAGAATGGTATCATCGCCTTTACGATTGATGTCCACATCATTGGTTCCCCAAATTTCCGTATCTATTATGGTGTTTTGAATATACTTTAGTTTGCAACAAACCTTATTGAAAACTCCTTTTCCATGTTGAGTGACGTCAACGTTAAATTTCTCTTTTCCCGGTTGCAAATAAATCGACAAAGCAATGGGACGGAATATGTACTTGAAAGTATTCTCCCCATTATGAGAATGGCATACAAAAAGTTGTGGAAGTTTTTTTTTTTTCGCCACCCTCGCCATCCCCTTTACAACAATAGGAAAATGTTGGAATATTTTCGTGCAGTTCGATAAAGTTATAGTTGCCATTGATGTTCGATTTTTTGTCCGACGTTGCTTTACTTTTCGTTACTGCCAAAAATTCAATCAGACTTTGTTTGCAGTGAATTGATTTATTTTGCAATTTTTTTTCTCCCAACAATGATTTGAAGTTTTCGTTTGTATCGCTTCTTTTTTTTTTTTTTTTTGCCAACGGCTACTTTTGCTCTCTGTATGAATATACTTTTGAGGATATGAATTTTCTTCGAATATAATTTTCGATAACATGAAAAGAAGGGAAAATGGAATGTCGGGGAAAATGTTGGGAGTTACATATGTGATTTTTTCCTCTTTTTTTTTTTTTTGGCTATCACTCTTTGAAATCTCATTGTGTGAAATGGGTGATAAATATGTTTGTCTGTATGCATAGATTACTGTCTGGCCGGGATGTTGATGTCGTTGATGAAAATTGTTGACGAAGCAATTTTTAATGAATGTCGTATGGACAAGTTCCTTTGAGAATTATACTTAGGAAAAACTCATATCTTTTTTTTGTGGATATAATCAAATTGAGAATTGCTTCAGTTTTTTTTTAGCAGTAAACGAAAGCAATTTCGTTGCAAAATCTTCTGGAATTCAGTTTCCAACAGCAAAGAGTGAAGTCAATTATTTTACTCCTCACATTGAAAGATATCAATTTAGTTACAACAAGTAAGCCAAGGCTATAGTCGTGCGGAGCCGGTCATGTGATACCCTACAACACTACAATATATTGGAAAACCTGCTTAGGTCCAAACCCATTTTAGTCGATTTTTTTAAATAATGCTATACATACCTGCACAAATGTTGCCTCTAGTTTTTATACCCTCAGCCATATGTCTACAGAGGGTATATATCATTTAATACGGCCAAAACGTGCCTAGTCGAAATGACGGTTTTAGACCCTAGGTCTCTTTGGACCAAATCCGTTTCAGAACATTTGGAGTCGATCTAGCGATGTCCGTCCGTCCGTCCGTCCGTCCGTCTGTCTGGCTGGTTGGTGCGCACGATAACTCTCGAAGGGAGTATCCGATTTGGTCCAAATTGGCTACATCGTAATATTTTTGTCAAACTTAGATCGAGTTCGGAGATGGGCAATATCGGTCCACTCCTTCTGGTACCTCCCCCACAAAAGGTCGAAATGTTCAAAAAATATATTTTTTGCACAGAAAGAGAAAGGATAATCCGATTCTGCTCCAACTTTGCATATCCTAAAATTTGCGTCAGTACTAGATCAGGTGTGGAAATGGACACAATCGGTCCACTCCATCAAGTACCTCCCCCACAAATGGTCAAAATTTTGAATAATTACAATCTCATTAAATGTGATGTAAAAGGCCGATTGTCTTCAAATTTCACACATCCTAATATTTTTATTAACCCATGGTCTGGTGTGAAGGAGGAATACATCGGTCCACTCCTTTTGGTACCTCCTCCATAAAATATTGAAATGTTGAGTACCCATGAAGCTCATAAAATGCCAAAGTAACATCCGATTCCATTTAGACTTGGCACATCTGTCGAAATATTTATATCATATTTTTGGGTCCGATAGGAAATGGGCAATATTGGCCCATTCCTTCGGGATCTGCTCCATAGAGGGTCAATCGATTGAGTAATCTTAACACTAGTCAAAATATATTTAGATAATGGAACATAGGCTGAGGGTATATATCTGGCGGCAATACCGACTGATACTTGTTGACTTGTTGACCGAGGTATTAGCCCTATGTTTACCCCTCTCCGTCATACTGATACCAATCGTTTCACTTAAAAAATCAATTTCCAAAATGCAGTGTTCTCCTCGTACAAAATTTTGTGTCGATTGGTTTTTAATTGGGACCCGTAGAGCGACTGCAAAATCCCGAATATTTTAATTTTTGGTCTATTTCTAACCCTAACCCTTCATCCATGTAAAATTTTTTGAGAATCGGACGATAATTGCGACCTGAATATAATACCCTCAACGGAGTGTAGAAAAATTTTTAAAAATACATATTTCAAAATTGTATGCCAAAAATAAAACAGATAAGCAAAGGTGATACCAAGTGATACCCTACAACACCACAATATGTTAGAAGCCACCTTTTGTCCAAATCCATTTTTGGAAGTTTCGCATTTGAAATTTATGTCATAGAGCACTCCCAGATATTACCCTTAGCTATTTGACCAGGGACATTTGCCCAATATTTACGCACTTGGTCATGCTCTTAGTTGTTGTGGCCTTTTCACAGCTAAATATAATCCAATGGTCATCCAAGATGCTAAAATTCTTCCTTGTAGATAACTCTTTTCTCCGGCGTGCCGATTGGCTTCAATTGTGTGCTCAGGGAAATTTTTCTGTTTTTGAACCCCTAATTATTTTACGATCATCTCCAAAAGCACAGGGCCCCTCTGTAACTCCGAATTGAGACTCATCTATACGATTTGCTTATATACGATATTTGGCTATATTCGTTAAAAAAAATTAGCATAAAAAGCCAGATGTTCACCTATTTTTATACCCTCCACCATACTATGGAGGGTATATTAATTCTGTCATTCCGTTTGTAACTCCTCGAAATACTCATGTCAGAAACAACAAAGTACATATATTCTTGATCAGCGTAAAATTTTAAGACGATTTAGCCATGTTCGTCTGTCTGTCTGTTGTAATCACGCTATCTTTCGAACAAATTGAGATACAAGGCTACATTTTTGCACACATGTATATTTTACCAGTAGGCAGATCGTAAATGGGCCATGTAGGTCCAAGTTATCATAAAGCCCCCATATAACTGTACCTCCCGATATTCAGTATTTTGACGATTTTAGCGACATTATTCACCGGGATATTATCAAATTTGGCATTTGAAGTTCGTAATGACTACTACAGCCTAAGACAGAAAATTATCTGTGCAGGTCCACGTCTTCGTGTAGCCCCCATATAACGGTACACCCCGATATTCGGTATTTTGATGATTTTGGCGATATTCTTTACCGGAATCGTTTCAAATTTGGTACTTGAAGTTCGTAATGGATACTACATCCTAAGTCAAAAAATGAGCCATGTATGTCCACGTCTTCATATAGCCCCCATATAACGGTACACCCCGATATTCGGTATTTTGATGATTTAAGCGTCATTCTTTACCGGAATCGTTTCAAATTTGGTATTTGAAGTTCGTAATGGATACTACGGCCTAAGACAGAAAATTGTCTGTGCAGGTCCACGTCTTCATATAGCCCCCATATACCGTACCCCCCGATATTCGGTATTTTGATGATCGGGATTGTTTCAAATTTCGCATGTGAAGTTCGTAATGGATACTTCAGCCAATGCCAGAAAATTGTCTGTGCACGTCCACGTCTTCGAATAGGCCCCATATAACGGTACCCCCCATATTCGGTATTTTAATGATTTTAGCTACATTATAAACAGATTTTTTTCAAGATTAGCATTTAAATTATTGTAATACCTTATGACAAAAGTTGCCTATGCATGTCCACATCGTCGTATAAGCTTTCGGTATTCTTAAGATTTTAACAGAATTTTTAACAGATTTTATTTTTTTTAAATTGCCAAATTTGTACCAAATGGTGGGGGGTATTAAAAGTTCGGCCGGGCCGAACTTATTATTTGTTTATTTATTATTTTGGATTTCGTCTATAAGTTATTTTCAACATTTCGGTAGAATGGAAATTTCGGTATTTTTTTCACACAAAAGTAAGGCTTTTCTTCTACCCGATGTCTTAAAATCTAACTTCATGCGAGATTTTCTGAGCACTGGTTTCTATTTGTGACCTTTATAACGACTGCAAAATCAGGAACATTTTTTGTTGTTGGTCCATTCCAACCCCTAAATATATTGCGGACATCCTTAAAAACAATAAGCCTAGACTTCTGAGCTTAACCCTACCCTTACGAAAATTTTCGTTAGGATCGGACGATAATTGCAATCTGCATGTAATAACCAAAACCTGTTTTGTGAGAGGTGAAAAAATATTGCAAAATGTATACTTCAATATTTTAAGTCAAATAAAAACCAGTAAGGAAAGTCTTGCTACCCTATACCACCGATACCCTATATCACTTTGCGTATTTAGTAACAAATAAAAGTTTCAATGGGGAATTTGTGAGAATTAAATCATACAAACTATGATTATTATAATCATACAAACTAATAATTAAAAGTCCAATGGAACTAATATATGGGAGGAATATCCTCCTCCGAATCGATTTCCACTAAATTTGTCGAGGTATTTGGGCCTTTTCAATTCGGACTTGTATTATCCATTTGGTGCACAATTAACTTGAAATCGGATAGATATTTATTAGAGCTAAATCTGAACCGATCTCGATAAAATTTGGCAACAGTATTTCTCAGCTGTATTTGATATATTTCTCCGAATATCGTTACTACCGAGTCCATATTACGGCTATGCAGGGCAAATTCCACAAATCGGATGAACAATATGTATGGGAGCTATAGCTATATGTGAACCGATCTTCGCCAAATTCGACATACTAGCTTCTAGACTCAATTTGGTCATAAGTGCCAAATTTCATCCCATTTGGGCAAATATTAGACGTTTGAAGCACAATAAATTGTAAATCGGACAAAGTAATTTATGGGAGCTATATCCAAATCTGAAACGATCTCAATAAAATGTAGCAAAGGTATTTATGAGCTGTATTTGATATATTCCCACAAATATTGTTGTTACAGAGTGCATATTACGGCTACTGAGGACAAAAATAACAAATCGGATGAACAATATACATGTGAGATGTAGCCATATCTGAACCGATTTCGATCAAATTTGGCATATTTATTTGCAGGCCTAATTTGGTTGTAAATTCCATACTATTCGGGCTGATATTACAGGTTTGGTGCACAATAAAAAGCAAATCGGACGAAGACATATATGGGAGCTATATCTAAATTTTGACCGATTATCTCCAATTTCAATAGGGTTCGTCCTTGGACCAAAATTTCATCTAGATCGGGCAATAAATGCGAACTGTAACTTGTTTACAAAAATACAC
This sequence comes from Musca domestica, assembly GCF_030504385.1. NCBI lineage: Eukaryota > Metazoa > Arthropoda > Insecta > Diptera > Muscidae > Musca > Musca domestica. The sequence continues at coordinate 21,787,821 of NW_026712409.1, read as the reverse complement.
GGACAGACGGACGGACGGAGGGACGGATATGCATAAATCGACACAGAATGTGATTCTATGCAGAGCATCAAAAGGAATTATGGGTGTATCTCGTTTCCTTTTGCCTGTTACAAATAAATGCACAAAAACATAATACCCTGACAACCTTGTAGTATAGGTAATAAAAATTGCATGCGATAAAAAAATATGAAAAAATCACATAATACTACAAAATTTATATCAACATTGGCATCTTTTTATGCCATTTTTTTTAATTTTATTCTTTTATGCGAAGAGGGGATTCTGAATATAAAAAATATATATTCTGAATATATAAAATTTGTCGAAATCGGTCCAGCCATTCTTGAGATAAAAGCAGCCTAGCTAACATTCCTTCCTTTGTATATAAACATTGTATATATTACGCTACATATATATCCGATATATTTACTATCGACATCTACGTTACGGTCAGAATTGACCTACTCGTCTATTTGCGATTTCGCCAGGATTTAAAATATTCGCGATTTAATGGAAAATTTGACTTTTATTTAACACAAATGTTATGGTCTATTTCAACCACTAAATATTACCCGATGACCATCCAAATTGAAAGGATTCTGCTCAGCCCTAATCTCTTGTCCCATGCTAACTTCCGCGTGGATTGGTATATAATTGTAGCCTGTAGAGCAACTGCAAAATCAGGAAAATTTTCAAAATATTTTGCGATCAGCTCAAAAAGCAATAGGCTTCTATTATGACACATAACCCCACCTCCATTTTCAATTTCGGGAGAATCGGGCCAAAATTGCGACTTGTAGTGTGATTACGTGGAACATGGACAGGCGGACACACACACACTTAGCTCGTCGAGATAGGAAGATCCATGCATAGTTTCCCAGGTCGGGGACCAATATTTTGAGGTGTTGCATAATTTTTGGCCCAGTCAATCTTATAGGGTATAATCTTTTAACTCCGCTCTAAATTAATTAAACAATTTAAAGACTATAAAACCTTCGGTAACCCTCTTCAATCTGCTAGTTTTGTTTGCCACCTGTGGAATTAATGACAATTATCCCACACCTGGTCAATTTCTTTGAAGAGAAATGTCAACATTGTCTCACCAACGTCACAATGTTCATTTGCAAATATTGACGAACAGATGGACAGACAGACTCTTACATTTGTGTGGTAGTGTAAATTAGTCTATTTGAAGTATGTTCGAAATGACATCCAAAGGTGTCATTCATCAGCTGGTTGTTTATTTTGGTCAAGTGAACTGTTAGATAAACATTGTCATTAGGGTCAGAGTAAATGTAAACACAGGGGTAGCAACATTTGGGATATTTTATTTCAGTTTGCCTAAAAGTATACTAAAAATAAGGCTTCGTATTAACTCATGGATAAATCTTCATTATACCCTACACCACATAGTGGTAAGGGTATTATGTCTTTGTGCATTTGTTTGTAACATGGAGAAGGAAGCGAGATAGACCCATAGTTACTATTGAGGATCTCCATAGAATCACTTTCTGAGTTGATTTATCCATGTCAGTCCGTCCGTCTGTCCATGTATTCTTGTCAACAAAATGCAGGTCGCATTTATTATCCGATTAAAATGAAAATTTCCAAACAACATTTGCTTGGCCCAAGAACGAACCCTATTGAAATTGGAGATAATCGGTCAAAATTTAGATATAGCTCTCATATATATCTTTGTCCGAATTGCTTTTTTATTGTCCACCAAACGTGTAATATCAGCCCGAATAGTATGGAATTTTGCACATACAACCAAATAAGGCCTGAAAATTAGTATGCCAAACTTGATCGAAATCGGTTCAGATATGGCTATATCTCCCATATATATTGTTCATTCGATTTGTTATTTTTGTCCTCCGCAGCCATAATATGCACTCTGTAACAACAATATTTGGGGAAATATATCAAATGCAGCTCAGAATTACCTTTGCTAAAATTTATGGAGATCGGTTCAGATTTGGATACAGCTCCCATATATATAACTTCGTCCGATTTACCATTTATTGTGCACCAAACGTCTAATATTTGTCTAAATGGGATGAAATTTGGCACTTACGACCGAATTGAGCCTAGAAGCTAGTATGTCAAATTTGGTGAAGATCGGTTTAGATATAGCTATAGCTCCCATATATACTGTTCATCCGATTTGCCATATTTGTTACCCACAGCCGTAATATGCACTCCGTAACAACGACATTCAGGGAAATATATCAAATACAGCTAAAAAATATCTTTGCCAAATTTTATCGAGATCGGTTCAGATTTGGATATAACTTCCATATATAACTTTATCCGATTTCAAATTAATTTTGCACCAAATGGGCAATACAAGTCCGAATTTAAAAGATTCAAATGCTTCGGCTTTAGGAATTTCTTTACTGGTTTTAAATAGGTATTTAAACATGAACGATTTCTAATGATCTTTGGTCTACCAAGTTAAAAAGTATCAGCTGATTGTCGGTTGACTTCTGTTATGATCATTCAAATTGTTGACCCTCTATGGAGTAGGATCCGAATGAATGGGTCAATATTGTCTATTTCGTATCGGACGTAAATACATATGATACAAATGCTACGCTGAGCCAGATTTGGACCCTATTTTAAATTTTATTGAATGAGACAAAAAATGACAGAAATAGCATCAAATTTTAGAATAAGTTTAGCTTTGCTCAAATTGATCACCTTTGCGAATTTACGAATTATGGCCTTCAAACGGCCAATGAAACCGTCACACGATGGCCGAATGTTGCTCTGCGGTATTTTGGCCCATTCCCGGCGAAGTCCTTGCTTGAGGTGATCGGGAGTATATTGGACCTTGTATTCCATTATACTCCAGATACAATAGTCCAACGGATTGGTTTCCGGAGATTTTGTTGGCCATTTTGTAACCATTCTTGGGTGACGCGTGCTGAGTGCGATGGTGCTGAGTCGTGCTGGAATATTCAAGGTGTGCGGCCAAAATGTTTACGTGCCCAAGGCTTCAATACACCCTCCAGAATATTTTTGCGATAATATTCGGCATTTATTCTGATGCCACGGTCGATTAGTACGAGCAGAGAGTGACCATCGGCTATTATGGCGACCCACACCATCACCATGGCCGGCGCTTAAGTTCTGGTGACCAACCGAAGGTGCACATTTTCAGCTGTCTTCTTTGGAAAGTAAACACGATCATTTTCTTTGTTTACAAACTGCTGGACAACGAATGTTTTCTCTTCGGAGAAAACTAAATTCGGCAGCTCACCACTTTCGGCCAAGCGATGCAACTCTTTAGCTCTTCTGAGTCTATTTTCTTTCCGTTGTGGTGTAAGTTCTTGCTTTTTTATACCCTCCACCATACTATGGAGGGTATATTAATTTTATTATTCCGTTTGTAACTCCTCGAAATACTCATGTCAGATCCAACAGATTATATATATTCTTGATCAGCGTAAAATTCTAAGACGATTTAGCCATGTCCGTCTGTCTGTCGGTCTGTCTGTTGTAATCACGCTATCTTTCGAACAAATTGAGATAGAAGGCTAAAATTTTTCACACATGTATATTTTGCCAGTAGGCAGGTTAAGTTCGTAAATGGGCCATGTAGGTCCAAGTTATCATATAGCCCCCATATAAGGGTACCTCCCGATATTCGGTATTTTGATGAATTTAGCGACATTATTCACCAGAATTATTTCAAATTTGGCATTTGAAGTTCGTAATGGATACTACAACCTATTACAGAAAATGGGCCATGTAGGTCCACGTCTTCGTATAGCCTCCATATAACGGTACCTTCTATTCGGTATTTTGATGATTTTAGCTACATTATAAACAGATTTTTCTTCAAGTTTCGCATTTAAATATTGTAATAACTTATGACAAAAGTTGCCTATGCAGGTCCACGTCGTCGTATAGGCATTCGGTATTTTTAAGATTGTAACAGATTTTTTAACGGATTCTATTTATTTATTTATTTTTTTGGAAATTGCCAAATTTGTACCAAATGGTGGAGGTTATACAAAGTTCGGACCGGCCAAACTTACAGCTTGTTTACTTGTTTGGAATTTCAATGGCTTTACCCCGAGCTATTTTTTCTGGAAAATTCTCACCGAAATGTTTTGTACGCTTGTAAACAATATAATGAGCTGTCACTGGAATAATTTTAACGGCTGTCGGATGACAGCAGGCTGAAGTTGGTTGCAGTTTTTTCATCTCACCCTGTATCATACACTCCACCAGTGACCCTCATCCCAAGTTTAAGTGTTCTAAAGAGTGATTTGTTAAGAGCTTGATAACTTTTTTTTAAAAAAAACGCATAAAATTTGCAAAATCTCAACGGTTCTTTATTTGAAACGTTAGATTGGTCCATGACATTTACTTTTTGAAGATAATTTCATTTAAATGTTGACCGCGGCTGCGTCTTAGGTGGTCCATTCGGAAAGTCCAATTTTGGGCAACTTTTTCGAGCATTTCGGCCGGAATAGCCCGAATTTCTTCGGAAATGCTGTCTTCCAAAGCTGGAATAGTTGCTGGCTTATTTCTGTAGACTTTAGACTTGACGTAGCCCCACAAAAAATAGTCTAAAGGCGTCAAATCGCATGATCTTGGTGGCCAACTTACCGGTCCATTTCTTGAGATGAATTGTTCTCCGAAGTTTCCCTCAAAATGGCCATAGAATCGCGAGCTGTGTGGCATGTAGCGCCATCTTGTTGAAACCACATGGCAACCAAGTTCAGTTCTTCCATTTTTGGCAACAAAAAGTTTGTTAGCATCGAACGATAGCGATCGCCATTCACCGTAACGTTGCGTCCAACAGCATCTTTGAAAAAATACGGTCCAATGATTCCACCAGCGTACAAACCACACCAAACAGTGCATTTTTCGGGATGCATGGGCAGTTCTTGAACGGCTTCTGGTTGCTCTTCATGCGGCAATTTTGCTTATTTACGTAGCCATTCAACCAGAAATGAGCCTCATCGCTGAACAAAATTTGATTTTTGATTTCTGATTTTGGTAATAAAATTCAATGATTTGCAAGCGTTGCTCGTTAGTAAGTCTATTCAAGATGAAATGTCAAAGCATACTGAGCATCTTTCTCTTTGACACCATGTCTGAAATCCTACGTGATCTGTCAAATACTAATGCATGAAAATCCAAACCTCAAAAAAATCACCCTTTAGCTCTAGTGCTGTCTCAAATATAAAGATCACCTTATTTATTAAATTTTAATATTTTTCATACCGTTCTAGCACGAATTTCCAAAAACCCAGCCTTGTCTAGCCCCTTCGGACCAAGAATGACCGTCACCCAAAATTTTGCGATTCTAGCTTCAGCCGTTTTGTCTGGACGTTGATGATCGTCTGTCTAACAGAACTCTTACTTTTCCTTTCCGTTTTACGGAAAAAATATGGATTTAACAAATTCTCCCTGAATCTTGTTTTTCAAATCATTGGCATTTTCTCAATTTTCATTTTCACATTAATATTTTATCTAAGAGATTTATTATTCAGTTCATACTATTGACTCTAAGGATTTGTAGTTTGTTTGTTTTTTTTTTTCGTCTTTGCTTTTCTTTTCTTTCCCTATCTTGCATTTCATACATATTTCCCCCTTTTGGATTCCTACAATATCATCGGAAGTTATCGAATTGAGTGAGCTGCTTATACGATTTCATTGGCATTGGAATATTAATATTTTAGCATCAATATTGACTGACCTTTTTTGGGGGGTTGGGGGAGGTCAAAAATTGTTGTTGATTTAGAATTTTCTTGTCTTCTTGTCATCTTTGCTGCTGCTGCTGGTGTACAAGAAAATTTGTCTCTCAGTAACGAAATGCAATAAGAATGAATAACACAAGAGAATGGGATTTCAAGTCCTTGGGCTGCAGGCAGCAGTTATATGGATGTGTGTGTGTGTGCTGAATGCTGTTTATTTTTCACATCACCAACATCAGGAACACTTGCCCCGAGGTTATTTTATTTCTATTGTCTCAAAGGTCATTTAAGCCTCCCTGATTCGGCTTTTATTTAAGTTCAAATACGATTTTTTTTGAATGTGAGTTTTGGATTATTTATTTAATAGCTGGGCGTTGTATGACCATGGAATATATTTGCATTAGAATCAACTGATTTGTGGTATTACCATTGTGTACCATATTCTTGTCAGCATCTCAAATATATATTTGGTCTCTTTGGACCCAACCCGCTTCAGGACATTTGGTATCGATCTGGAGATGTCCGTCTGTCTGGCTGTCTGGTGCGCACGAAAACTCTCGAAGGGAGTATCCGATTTGATCCAAAATTGGTATATTGTAATATTATTGCCAAACGTAGATCGAGTTCGTAGATGGACAATATCGGTCCAAACCTTCTGGTACCTTCCCCACAAAATATCAACATTTTCAAAGAAAATAATTTATTGCAACTTGCTTCAACTTTGCAAATCCTAATATTAGCATCAGTACTAGGTCAGGTGAGAAAATTGTCAATGTCGGACCATTCCATGAAGTACCTTCCCCATAAAGGGTCAACATTATGAATAATTATGACTCTTATAAATATTTCTATTAACCACACCATGGTGGTGTGAAGTTGGAATATATCGGTCTACTTGCACTAGTGCTAGGTCAGGTGCGAAAATGGACAATATTGATCTACTCCATCAAGTACCTCCCACACAAAAGGGTCAGAATTTTGAATAATTGTAACTCTTATAAAATGTGGTGTAAGTGTCCGATTGTCTTCAAATTACACACATCACAATAGTTTTATTAACCCAACCTCTGATATGAAGATGGTATATATCGGTTCACTTCTTTGATATCAGAGATGGAATATATCGGTCCACTTCTTCTGGTACCTGCCCCTCAACGGGTCAAAATTTTGAATATTCATGAAGCTCATAAAACACGGTAATAACATACGATTCATTCCATTCAGACTGCATAGACAAAAGATCGTAAAGATGGTAGAGATTGGACCATTCCTTGTGGTACCTCTCCCACAAGTGGTTGAAGTTTTAAATAACCAAAACGATCATAAATTCCGAAATAACATCACAATATTTTTTATTAACCCAAGTTCTGATGTGAAGATGGAATATATAGGTCCATTCCTTCTGGCACCTCCACCTCAATGGGTCAAAATTTAGAATATCCATGAAGCTCATAAAACTGAAAATAAACATCCGATACCATTCAGACTTGGTACATCTCAATGTTTCCATAAACACAAGTTAAAGATGTTATAAAGATGTTAAATATCGGACCATTTCTTCTGCTACAAGATCTGTTTTGAAGATAATATACAGGGTGAGATGAAAAATCTGCAACCAACTTCAGACTGCTGTCATGGTTCGAAAACTAAAGAAGCGAATTGATCGCAAAACGAGCGGTGTGGCCGAGCTCATTTTTCAATATTTGCCATTAAAATTCCAAAAAAAGCAAGAACTTACAGCGCAACAGAAAGAAAATAGACTCAAAGAGTTAAAGAGTTGCTTCATTTAGCCGAAAGTGGCGAACTGCCGATTTTTGTTTTCTCCGAAAAGAAAACATTCGTTGTCAAGCAGTTTGTCTAAAACAAAATGATCGTATTTACTTGCTGAAAATGTGCACCTTCGGTTGGCCACCAGAACTCAAGCGAAGGCCATGGTGATGGTGTGGGCCGGTCCGCTCGTATTAATCGACCGTGGCATCAGAATAAATGATTAATATTATGGCGAAAATATTGTGGAGGGTGTATTAAAGCCTTGGCTTTATTAAAGACTTGGGCACTCAACATTCGGGCAACGTGACCAACATTCGGGCAAGGTGACCAATTCGAACAAATCTAAACTTAATAAAATTGATAAATTGTATCAATAATATTCTTAATAAGGTTCGGAATAATTTATCTCAAAACCAATCCCACAAATCAACGATTAAGGATCTGATAGTCTTTGGAAACACGTTCGTAAAATACGCATATTTATTGTGCTGATAACCAATGGCAAGATTATATTTAACTATTCGGAAAAAGGCGCTGATAGTCAAAAAATATGATCTTTTACATTCACCATTATTTTGCTGATAGTCCTTGAAAAGATAATTCTCTGAAACACCAAAGTATTCAGAGTGCCGATCCAATTAGAAAAAAATGTCATGCGATATAACAAATGGTAGATTTTATAATTTTCTGCCAAGAGGCCAGTAACAACTGAAATGCGAACATGTAAAAAAGGCCGGGCCAAATTAAGAATACCCTCCACGATTGGAACTTGAAAAAATTAACAAGTAAAAAAACATTAAGTTCGGACGGCCAAACTTTTAATACCATCCACCTTAGGGTAAAGGAAACATTAGAAGAAATGTGGCAAAAACCATTAAAATGCCGAATATTGGGAGGTACCGTTATATGGGGCCTATACCAAAACGTGGACCTATAATTACAATGACTCGCCACACGAACTGGGACCCATTATGATCTACAACTACCAATTTTTAGACATATCCGTGAAGAAATGTGTCAAAAATAATCAAAATAACCAATATCGGGATGTACCGTTATATGGGGACTATACCAGAACGTGGACCGATATATCTAATTTTCAATAACAACAATTCTAGACACAATAAAAATTGATCTGCCAAATTTTGGCGCTCTACGTCAAATAATGTGGGTTGTATCGTGATTTTAACAGACGGACAGACAGACAGACGGATAAACAGACGGACAAACAGACAGAATTTAATGCTGATTATGAATATATATACTTTGTGGGGTCTACGACGAATATTTACGGATGTTACAAACGGAATGGCAATGTTAATATACCCTCCTTTCCAAGGTGGAGGGTATAAAAATACGATTTGAACTAAAAGCGTTACATTAGGGGCTATACAAAGACGTGGACCTTCATACGAATTGTTGTATCTTGGCTTTTGTACCCATTAGGACCATCAAATACGAAATTAAAAAAAATACCGAAAAACGGGAGGCGCCGTTACAGACAATTCATCCATTATCCATTAAGATCTTCCAATGCAAAATTCGAAACAATTCCGGTCCATAATGTCACTAATAATCATCGAAATACCTAAAACCGTTTTATGGCGGCTATACAAAAATGTGGACCCACATGAGCCATTAAAAAACTTAACCTACCTGCTGGCAAAATAAACATGTGTGCAAAATTTAAGCCTTCAATCTCAATTCGTTCGAAAGATAGCGGAATTATAAAAGACAGACGGCCTTTGGTAAACCGGCTGAGAATTTTATGCTGAACAAGATTTTATATACTTTGTTGAGTCTGACAAAAGTATTTCGAGGAGTTACAAACGGAATGGCAAAGTTAATATACCCTCCATAGCTATGTACAACTAAATAGTACCAAACATAGCATCATTTTCGAAAAAGAAAAATGACAGCTTATTCAAATGATTTATTTCAATTCAAACAAATTTGATTTAAAAAACTTTCAATATTTCAAGAAAAGTTTTCCCTTTTTTGATTAAAACAAACAATTCTTGGTAATATTTAAATGTAGTTGTTACTCTTGCATCATTATCCTGTCTGTGTTGACTGAATTTATAAAAAAAATATTTTCCCTATTCTCCCCCACAAAATCTTAAAATAACAGTTACAGGCATTGGTCCCTGCATTGCTACATTTGAAATTATTAGTTTGGAAATTATTTATTTTATTATACCCTACAACACTATGCATTGGGGGTATTATAAGTTTGATTGGGCTAAAAATTATGTAACACCACGAAATATTGATTTCCCACATAGGAATGTATATATGGATCTTCCTATCTCGCCGAGCTGAGTCGATCTAGCTATGTATGTCCGTCCGTCCGTCTGTCCGTCTGTCCATGTTAATTTGTAATCACTCTACAGGTCGCAGTTATGTCCCGATCTTCACGAAATTTTGAATGTTGGTGGGGTTAGGGTCAGAATAGAACCCTATTTCTTTTGGAGATGATTGCACAATATTTAGGGGTTGAAATGGACCAAACACTGAAAAATTTCATGAATTTGCAGTTGCTCAACAGGTCACAACTATAGACCAATCGAAGCGAAAGTTAGCATGAGGCTATAGCTTTAGGCCGGGCAGAAGCATTCCAATTTTGATGGTGATCGGGTAATATTTAGTGGTTGAAATAGACCACAACATTTGTGATAATTAAAATTCAAATTTTCCATTAAACAGCGAATATTTTTAATGCCGGCGAAATCACAAATAGACGAACAGGTCAATTCTGACCGTTACGTAGATGCCGATAGTAAAAATATCGAATATATATGGCGAAATATATACAATGTTGTTAGTTAGAAGAGGATGTTAGTTAGAATGGCTGGAGCGATTTTGACCAATTCTGTCAATTTAGAATGCCCTTTTGGCATAAGAGTATAATATCTAAAAACATCGCATAAAAAGATGCCAATAATGATTTTCATATAGATTTTGTAGTATTTTGTGACATTTTTTTCATTTTTTCATTTTTTTTATCGCATGCGATTTTTTCAATTTGATTTATAACATTGAAGTGTATATTTTGTAATATTTTTTCACTTTATAACACAGGTTGGGGTTATTATTTATATACAGATTGCAATTATCGTTCGATCCCCACGAAATTTTTCACATAGGTAGAGTTAGGCTCAGAAGGGCTAAGTCTATTGTTTTCAAAGATGTCCGCAATATATTTAGGGGTTGAAATGAAGCAACAACTAAAAATGGTCCTGATTTTGCAGGCAAAATAGAAACCAAAGGACACTAAATCTCGCCTGAAGTTAGAGTTTAGGACAGCGGGTAGAATGGACCACTAATTTTGTGTGAAAAAATACCAAATGAACCAAAAACAGAAAAATGTTCCTGATCACACAATTGAATTATATTTAGCTGTAAATGGACCACAACAACTAACAGCACGACGGAGTGCGCAAATGTTGGACATATGTCCCTGGTCAAAAAGCTAAGGGCAATATGTTGGCAGTGTTCTATGACATAATTTCAAAAGCGAAATCTGCCAAAATAGATTTGGACATAAGGGGTCTTCTAATATATTTTAGTGTTGTAGGGTATCATATGGTCGGCCCAGCAAGACTATAGCCTTTGCTTACTATGGTCGGCCCAGCACGACTATAGCCTTTGCTTACTTGTTTTCCAATATTTTTTATCGCATGCGATTTTTATACCCTACACCACAAGGTGGTCAGGGTATTATGTCTTTGTGCATTTGTTTGTAACAGGCAAAAGGAAACGAGATAGACCCATAGTTCCTTTTGATGATCTGCATAGAATCACTTTCTGAGTTGATTTATGCATGTCCGTCCGTCTGTCAGTCCGTCTGTCCATGTATTTTTGTAAACAAAGTACAGTTCGCATTTATTACCCGATCCAGATGAAAATTTCCACAAATCATTCGTTTGGTCCAAGGACGAACCCTATTGAAATTGGAGATAATCGGTAAAAATTTAGATATAGCTCCCATATATATCTTCGTCCGATTTGCCTTTTATTGTGCACCAAACGTGTAATATAAGCCCAAATAGTATGGAATTTTGCACATACAAGCAAATTAGGCATGAAAATAAGTATGCTAAATTTGATTGAAGTTGGTTCAGATATAGCTAAAGCTACCATATATATTGTTCATCCGATTTGTTATTTTTGTCCTCCGCAGCCGTAATATGCACTCTGTAACAACAATATTTGGGGAAATATATCAAATACAGCTCAGAAATACATATGCTAAATTTTATTGAGTTCGGTTTAGATTTGGATATATCTCCCATATATAACTTCGTCCGATTTACCTTTTATTGAGCACCAAACGTCTAATATTTGCCCAAATGGGATGAAATTTGGCACTTATGACCGAATTGAGTCTAGAAGCTAGTATGTCAAATTTCGTGAAGATCGGTTCAGATATAGCTATAACTCCAATATATACTGTTCATCCGATTTGTTATTTTTGTCCTCCGCAGCCGTAATATGCACTCCGTAACAACGATATTCAGGGAAATATATCAAATACAGCTCAGAAATATCTTTGCCAAATTTTATCGAGATCGGTTCCGATTTGGATATAGCTCCCATACATATCTTTATACGATTTCAAATTAGTTTTGCACCAAATGGGCAATACAAGTCCGACTTTAAAAGATACAAATGCTTCGGCATATTTAGTCGTTTGAACTTTAAATTATAATTATAATCATAGCGTATATGATTGAATTCTCCCATAAAAATTTTAATTGTTATGTGGAGCTCTACTAAATTAGCAAAGTGGTGTAGGATATCATACTGGTTTTTTGATTGTATCAATCGACATTAACTTATTTCACTCTTCCGTGGTATACTGCTCTCCAAGGAGCACACCCAACATATAATCTAGACATATTCAATTTTGGGAGTCCTTTCCAAAAAGCCTTCGTCATTCACTTGTCTGCAAATTGCATTTTCTTGTCTAGCATTTAGCAAAATTCAATTCAATTTCCAGAAAACATTTCGAAATAAAATAGGGGAGCAATGGAATTTGAAAGTATAGATTTCTTTTTATGTTTTATAGCATTTCTTATTTATTGTTATGTCAATTGCCACTTTGTGGAGGGGCAATAGCAGCTAGGGTTGCGATTCCGACAAAAAAAACGACCCCACTGCTTTTACTCCCCTTTTTAACAACATACACTTTTCTGTGAATACTTTTTGTGCCATTCAAAGATAAACATTGCCTTTTGGTGGAACATTATTTTTTCAAAGAACGAACAAAGCCAGCAAAAAACAAGTTATCAAAGGTTATAGACGTGCGGGGCCGACCATGTGATACCCTACAACACTACAATATGTTAGAAGCCCCCTTATTTCCAAATCCACTTTTGAAAGAATTCGCTTTTGAAATTATGTCACGGAGCAATGCCGAGATATTACCCTTAGCATTTTGACCAGGGACATTTGCCCAATATTTACGCACTCCATCGTGCTGTTAGTTGTTGTTGTCCATTTTACAGATAAATATCCAAAATGCTAGAATTCTTCCCAGTCCTAAACTCTCTTCTCAGGCGTGTCGATTTGCTTCAATTGTGTGATCAGGATTTTTTTTTCTGTTTTTGGTTCATTTGAACCGCTAAATATTCTGTGATCATCTCCAAAAGCAAGGGACCACTCTGTATCTCCCAATTTAGACTCATCTATATGATTTGCTTGTCTAGGATACTTGGCTATATTCGGGCGGGGCCGACTTTATGATACCCTACAGCACTTTGCTTATTTAGTAGAGCTCCACATACACGCTATGATTATAATTATAATTTAAAGTTCAAAAGACTAAATACGCCGAAGGATTTGTTTCTTTAAAATTCGGAATTGTATTGCTAATTTGATATATATGGGAGCTATATCCAAATCTGAACCGATCTCGATAAAATTTGGCAAAGATATTCCTGAGCTGTATTTGATATATTTCCCTGAATAACGTTGTTACGGAGTACATATTACGGCTGTGGGTAACAAATATAACAAATCGTATGAACAATATATATGGGAGCTATAGCTATATCTGAACCGATCTTCACCAAATTCCTTCTAGACTCAATTGGGTCGTGTGTGCCAAATTCCATTCCTTTTGGGCAAATATTAGACGTTTGGTGCACAATAAAAGGTAAATCGGACGAAGTTATATATGGGAGATATATCCAAATCCGAACCGATCTTGATAAAATTTGGCAAAGATGTTTCTGAGCTGTATTTGATATATTTCCCCAATTGATGTTGTTAAAGAGTGCATATTACGGCTGCGGAGAGCAAAAATAACAAATCAGATGAACAATAATAATTGGAGCTATAGTTATATCTGAACCGATTACGATCAAGTTTGGCATACTTATTTCAGGCCTAATTTGATTGTATGTTCAAAATTCCATACACGTTTGGTGCACAATAAAAGGCAAATCGGACGAAGATATATATGGAAGCTATATCTAAATTTTTACCGATTATATTCAAATTCAATAGGGTTCGGGTAATAAATACGAACTGTACTTTGTTCACAAAAATACATGGACCGACGAACGGACGGACATGGTCCATTCAACCTCTAAATATATTGCGGACAACCCAAACCTGTCTTGCTATTTATATCGGATATATTTACTATCGGCATCTACGTAACGGTCAGAAATGATCTTTTCGACCATTTGTGATTTCGCCGGGATTAAAAATATTCGCGGTTTAATGCAACAAACTGAAGGAGAAGGCTAAAATTTTGCACACATGTATATTATGCCAGTAGGCAGGTTAAGGTCGAAAATGGGCAATGTAGGTCCAAGTTATCATATAGCCCCCATATAACGGTACCTTCTATTCGGTATTTTGATGAATTTAGCGACATTATTCACCGGAATTGTTTCAAATTTGGCGTTTGAAGTTCGTAATGGATACTGCAGCATAAAACAGAAAATGGGCCATGTAGGTCCACGTCTTCGTATAGCTCCCATATACTGTACCCCCGATATTCGGTATTTTGATGATTTTAGCGACATTATTTACCGGGATTGTTTCAAATTTCGCATGTGAAGTTCGTAATGGATTTTCTGGCCCATGCCATTTTCTTTCTTTGTTAGATGGAATCTGAAATCCTGTTATGAAAAAATCTATGGATAACAAGTAAGCAAAGGCTACAGTCGAGCGGGCCGACCGTTGAATACCCTACAACACTACAATAAATGATACATTTTATATAGGCGATATACTCGAAAGAATTCCACAAGATATTGTGACAAATAATAAAAGAAAACAATCAGGTTCCGTTCTCTAATTTTCGATTAATTGCAACTTAAACGAATTTGCTCATTTCCTATTTATTGGTAGATGTTGCACTTAAATGGTCTTCCTAGATCTGGAACCAATATTTCCCAAAGACCTACAATCTCTCAGAAGTGGCAAAAGATTAACATTTATTATTGAGTTTTGACTGAAACGCATCTATATGAGATACAGACATTTGACTACATTCTTCAACGAAATCAGCGTTAATGAAATAGTCAGAAGTGCGTCTTTCCTGTATTTGTGAATTCTCCAAAAAGTCACTGGAATGGACATTTTCGTATTTTGTCTACAAAAGTTGGCAAACTCCTTCATACATTGAATATTTTTGGATGGCCATCCAAAAATGCTTGGCTTTTGCAATGTCCGGTAATCCCCATTCAAATGTGCGTGAGGATCGGGCGATAATTACGACCTGCTGAAAATTTATGGGTGTGAAGATAAATTGGAAAGTTAAATTGGATGTTAACAGAACACAGTCACTTAACAGAGCTCTGTTAAGGACTTAACAGAGCTTTGTTAAAGACTTAGTAGAAAGAAAATTTTGAAAAATATAAATATTTGTTAATTATTATATTAAAATTTATTACTTCGGTAATAAAAATTGCTTGAATACAAATTAAATAAATACTATGCAGCACCAACTATAGAACAAACCGTTTCAGAGACCCAAATAATAAGGTCCTAACAGATTGAACCACTGTGCAAAGCCTATAAAACCTGCGCGGATCAATCTAGGCTTAAATGAAAGGTCTCTCCGAGCACTTTCAGCCCATATATAGGTTATAGTCCAAAACCGTTTCAGAGACCCAAATTGGACCCATCCTTAATAATAATAAGGTCCTAACAGATTGAACCACTGTGCAAAGCCTAGGACCTTATTTTTATCTGCTAGGACCTTATTTTTATTAAGGATGGGTCCAATTTGGGTCTCTGAAACGGTTTTGGACTATAACTTATATATGGGCTGAAAGTGCTCGGAGAGACCTTTCATTTAAGCCTAGTTTGATCCGCGCAGGTTTTATAGGCTTTGCACAGTGGTTCAATCTGTTAGGACCTTATTATTATTAAGGATGGGTCCAATTTGGGTCTCTGAAACGGTTTTGGACTATAACCTATATATGGGCTGAAAGTGCTTGGAGAGACCTTTCATTTAAGCCTAGTTTGATCCGCGCAGGTTTTATAGGCTTTGCACAGTGGTTCAATCTGTTAGGACCTTATTATTATTAAGGATGGGTCCAATTTGGGTCTCTGAAACGGTTTTGGACTATAACCTATATATGGGCTGAATGTGCTCGAAGAGACCTTTCATTTAAGCCTAGTTCGATCCGCGCAGGTTTTATAGGCTTTGCACAGTGGTTCAATCTGTTAGGACCTTATTATTATTAAGAATGGGTCTCTGAAATAACCAATATATGGGCTGAAAGTGCTAATTTGTATTCAAGCTATTTTATTACCGAAGTAATAAATTTTTATATAATAATTAACAAATAATTATATTTTTCAAACTTTTCTTTTTTACTCAGTCTTTAACAAAGCTCTGTTAAGTCCTTAACAGAGCTCTGTTAAGTAACTGTGTCTGTTAACATCCAATTTAACTTTCCAATTTATCTTCACACCCATTGAAAATTTTGCAGTTTTTTGGTCCATTTCAACCCCTAAATATAGGGCGATCATCTCCAAAAAGAGTAGGCTTCTATTCTGACCCTCATCTTATCCCCATGCAAAATTTAGTAAGGATCGGTCCATAAATGCGATCTGTATATGATATCCTGATATCCTAACTACTTAGTTTTGTTAGCTGCAGAAATATTACCCAATGTTTAATTCAAAATGGAAATATGCCAAAAAATATGACAAAATTGAAAAAATATGAGAAAATATTACAAAATCAATATTTTCATCATTAGAGAGATATTTTTATGCGATTTTTTAGACGTCTTTTCTTTCCTGCCAAGAGGTCATTCTGAATTAATGAGAACTGTCGAGATCAGTTCAGCCGTTCTCGACATATATGAGATCTTTCAAGCATATCTTCTTTGATAGACATATATATCGCACATATTTTGCTATATATCGATTTGTTCGATGTTAACATCAATGTAAAGATCAAAAGTACCCTTGTCATGGGTTTGTGATTTCGCCGGGATTTAAAATATTCGCGGTTTAATGAAAAATTTTGAATTTTTTCAACAAAAAATATATGGTCTATTTTACCCGCTAAATGTTATCCGATGACCACCCAAATTGGTAGGCTTCTTCCCCGCCCTAAACTCTAGCTACATGCTACTGCAAAATCCGACATTTTTTCAGTATTTGGTCCATTTCAACCCCTAAATATTTGGCGATCATCTCCAAAAGTAATAGGGTTCTATTCTGACATTAACCCCACCTACATTTTAAATTTCGTGAAGATCGGGCCATAATTGCGACCTGTAGCGTGATTACAAATTAACATGGACAGACGCACAGACGGACGTACATAGCTAGCTCGGCGAGCTAGGAAGATCCATATATACTTTCCTATATGGGAAACCAATATTTCGAGGTGTTACATAAATTATGGCCCAATCAAACTTGTAATACCCCCAACACATAGTGTTGCAGGGTATAATCAATTTTATAATTCCCCCAACACATAGTGTTGTAGGGTATAAAAACATACGTATTTTGACAATAGTGTCACTATAAAAATTACTTGTTTCAAATGCCTGTAAAAATATTCGACCTTTAGAAGGCATCGTAAAATTCTTGATAATTCAAAGCCTCTTTTTCGTATTCTGTCTTGATACTTTTAATTACTATTATAATTATAGTTGTGTGTGTATTTTTTATTTAAAGCAAGAATAACCTGACCATAACCTCACCAATCTTCCTCATGTAATTTGTCAAAACAACCCAGAATTTCCTCACATGCTCTTTTGAAGAACCAAGGACATATTCGACATTAACTCATCACCAACAAAAATATAATGTCTGAAATGTGTTTGACAAGACCATGCTTTTCGTAACAAACACTCCTCTTTCTCACTCTCTCTCTCTCTCTCTCTCTCTCTCTGTAATTAGTCACCCTAATCCATCTGCAGTTGTTGTTTTTGTTGTTCTAATAAGTAATTTACTACAATTAGTTAGTCTCATTTAAACCCTTTGCCACTTCCGCTCCATTAGGACCAATTAATGTATGTTCTCCAAGGGTCATTGAATCCGGTGTCCTTGTATGTATGTGTATGTGTGAGTGTATAAAAAATTGTCCTTGACAAAATACATCTGGAAACCCTTTAAATGGATGCCATGATAAACTAAAAGTATTTTGTCATTGGCAGTTTAAAAATCCGTTGAGCTCGTTAAAGCACTGGTGGAGGAGACTAAAACGGCTGATATCCTCAGAAAAAAAAGAAGAATTTGACAAAAAAAAAAAAAAAAAAAAACTGTGTTTGTGTGTCAATTGGTTACGAGCACACACACACCCATACACTCATGGTTAAAAGCCAAAACAAAATACATTGGTTTTTAGTTAACAACAGAAGCTGGAACAACAAATGCCTTTTGGAAAATAAAGAATGTGTTTGTTTAGACAAAAAAACAGTGAGGGCCTTTTTTCCTCCATCTCTCTATGTGTCTCCTTTTTGGTTTTCAATGAAAATCACTGTATATCCTCTTATGTCGGTCGGTGTGTGTGTGTGTTTGTCTGTGGCATCCAGTCTTTTGTTTCGATATCCCATTTTGTGACCATATCATTGAGTGTTAGTCTCGTCGTTTTGTTATTTATCTGTATTTATGTTCGAGAGGCGTTATTTTTCGACTGTATTAAGTGTGGTTATGTGTAAATATGTTTTGGCAAAAAAAAAAAAAATATTTGAAATATTTTTTGGGTTTAGACTGGAGATTCTTCTTTTGTTGTTGATTTAAGCTGGTGCTGATATTTTGTGATGTTTTTATTTGCTTATAAAGATGTTCAGTCAGCGTTTATTAATTGTCTTTAAGGTTGGAAATATTAACAGTGAACTAGGAAGAAAATTTGGGTGAAGAAGGAAGGATTAAAGGATCTCAAATATGTGCTCTTCAAATTTAGATCTAGACGGTTTCATAAAGAAGGGAGACTTTTAAAAGAAAACTTATTAACAGGAGGCCTTTTAATTGTCCTATACAAAAAAAAACCTTCGGATGTCTTTTATAGAGTTCTAACGCCTTCTATTCACAGAAGACCGTTGAGAAGTCTTTTATAGACAGAAGGCCTTTGAAAAGTTTTTTATAAACAGAAGAACTTTCTGAGGTCTTTTAAAGACCGAAGACCTATAAGAAGTCTTCTACGTACCGAAGACCTTTAAGAAACCGTCTATGTTCCTAAGACCTTTATTCCTAAGACTATTCAGAGAGTTTTGTTCTATAAAGAGAATACCTTTCAGAGTTCTTCTATAAGAGAAAACTTTTCAGATGCCTTCTATAGAAAGAAAACCTTTCAGAGGTCATCTATAGACGGAAGACTTTTCAGAAATCTTCTATAGACCGAAGACTTTTCAGAGGTCTTCTTTTAACAGGAGACCTTTCATAGGTCTTCTATTGAAAGAAAACATTTCAGATGTCTCTATAGACAAAAGACCTTTCAGAGTTTTTATTGAATGAGGATTCTCGGAGACCTTTTATGGACAGAAAACTTTCTCTGGTTTTCTATGGACAAAAGACCATTCAGAGGTCATCTATAGACTGAAGACCTTTCTGAAGTCTTTAATAGACAGAAAACCTTTGCGAGGTCTTCTATTAACCGAAAAACTTTAACAGGTCTTCTATAGGCAGGGTACCTCTCTTTCATAGACAGAAGACTTTTCAGAAGTTTTCTATAGACAAAGACCACTCTCGGGGTCTTCTATAGAAATAAGACTTTCAGCCAGAAGACATTTCAGAGTATTTTTTATTGGCAGAAGGACTTTCAGACGTCTATTTTAGGCAGAAAACCTTTCTCGGTTTTTTTTTATAGACAAAAGACCTTTCAGAGGTCATCTATAGACCGAAGACCTTTCTGAAGTCTTTAATAGACAGAAAACCTTTCCGAGGGTCACTATTGATCGAAGACCTGTTAGAGGTCTTCTATAGACAGAAGACCTATCTTTTATAGACAGAAGACTTTTCAGATCTATAGACAGAAGACCTGTCAGAGGTCTTTTATAGACCGAAGATTTTTCATAGGTCCTCTACAGATGGAAGACTTATACATAAGACTTTTCAGAGGTCTTTCATAGACAGAAGACTTTTCCGAGGCATTCTTTATGGAGAAGACCATCCAGAGTTCTTTTTTAGGGAGAAGAGCATCCAGTGGCCTAAGGTATTCTATAAGCAGAATACTTTCAGAGACTTTCCACAGGCAGACAGACAGACAGAAGAACTTTCCAAGGTGTTTTTATAGACAAGTTTTCTATTATTGACAGAGAATTTTTCAGAGGTCTTCTATGGAAAGAAAACCTGTCAGACGACCTTTATAGAAAAAAAGAGCTTCATGAGGTCTTTTACAGAAATTATACCACTTCTATAGATAAAATTTTTTTCAGAGGTCTTCTATTGACAGAGAACCATTCTGGGGACTTCTATGAACATGAGGCTTTTGTAGAGTTCTTCTGTTACAAAGAAACATTTCAGAGGTTTTCTATAGATATTTTAGAGGTCTTCTATATATCTGTCAGAATCTGTCTATGGGCAAAAGACCTTTCAGAGGTTTTCTTTGAACAAGAGGTTTTCCATGGACAGAAAGTCTCTCAGAAGTCTGTTATAGATCGTTCCTCCCCAATAACACACCCGAAAAAAATCTTCTTTCAACCACTGTTTCCCTCCATATAAATATGTTATAATATTTATTTCACTTCCTGCCGTCATTAAAAGCCAAAATATTCCTCCCATTCGTACAGGGCGTTTTTGCCTGTCACTCCAATTCACTCCAAGTTCCCCTCTCGTCTCCATTCTCTTTGGTTTCTTGTTTTTTGTCTGAGATGTTTATCATGTATTTAAGCAAATTGCTGTTTAGTTTTTATATTTGTTAACAACTCTCAATAGTGTCGTTTTCATTGCAGAAAATGCTTATTAAGGGATTTGTCTTTGTCTCATTCTGCTTGGCATGCTTTATTTGATGCCATCAATGCCGTCGTCGCAGTCGTCATCCTTCTCATTCTCATCACTTCTCTGTCTGGTCGTTTGGATCTCCTCTGCTTTCTTTTTAATCAACCCCAAACTACAATTTGTCGGTTATTTGCTTTCATTTCGTTTTTTTTTTTTAATTTTTTGCTGTTCTTTTGTTTTCTCGTTCCATTTGTTGCTGGTGTTGAACATTGTCTTCATCATTTTGTTTTTGTTGTTGTTTTGTGGCACATCCCCATAATGGTTTATTGTGATTTTAGTCCTCAATTTCTTTGCATAACTTTTAAAGTAAATTTAACATCAGGAAAGAGAATTAAGAAAAAAGTAAGGGGAGTTTTTGATGGGATTTGAAGTTATGTCATTGAAATCTATCCTGGCTTGATTTGAAATAAATTTAAATTTACTCTAGATACTGAATTATTGTAATGAATACCATATTTTTATGGAATAATTAAAATAAACGTAAACGAATAATATGGAAATTTCTTCAAAATCCATGAGAATATCAAGTCTGACTTTGCGGCGTATGACTTATATGATAAACTGATGAGTCAACACTCATACGCCACCATTCACATTTCAAAGATTAAGTTATTCTTTTAAAGGTGGAAGAAAAGTAAGTCGCAAACGCATTGACACCTAAATTTCTACGTTGGCTCCCAGAGTAGGTTAATCCTGTCAAGCACCTCCGTCATGGCGACTTCCTTCATTTTATCTTTTCTTTGAAATATTTCATTATTTCCCCTTTTGCATGAACCGCAGTTTATATTGAGCTGAATATTGCGGATTGAGCCCAAATATAGTTTGTTTTTTAATTTTTTGAATTTTTATTTTAAGTTTTATTAAACAAGTTAAATGGATCAGTCGGTATTGCCAGCTGCATATCCTCAGTCAATGTTCGGTTATTTAAATATAGTTTGACTGTTATGCAGGAGTGGACCAATATTTTCAATTTCGTATCTGATATAAATCTAACGAAAATATTAAAACATATCAGGTTTAGATTTTATATTGGCTACTTTCTTCACTTAATTTGAGGTATTGGATAATTTTTCGATAAGATCGCGCTTTATGGGTGTTATAATTATATAAAATTTTGACACGTTGTAAGGGAGTAATAGACGGAAACACGGACGGACATCGCTAGATCGACTCCAAATGTTCTCAAACGGATTTGGTTCAAAGAGATCTAGTTAGACCCGTTTTTTTTTAGCTCCCATATATATTTTTATCCGATTTTAGGTTTTTTGTGCACCTAATGGCTAATATCAGCCAAAATGGAGTGCATTTTGGGGAGGTCCGTTTTCATTTGGTGGAACTTGGCTAAGATATATATTTTTTAATGCATTCTATCTGGAAATGACAGCAATGCTATTTGGTATAAAAGGTAAAAATGGTGAAAATCGATTCAAAATTGGATATGCCTATCATATATTAGTTCCTTCTGAGACCAAATTATAAAACCATGATATTCATTCAAATGAAATTAATAGTTGACATGATCTATTTCAAATAAATTCCCAATGTACATAGTGGTGTAGGGTATCATATAATCGGCACCGCTCGACTTTTGAGTTTTCCTTAGTGGTTTTGTTTAAAAAGAAGCAAGTGTGGAATGCCACACCTTCTGACACCTACTCTAAACAAATGGATGTGAGGCCCCGATATAGCTCGTACTTGGAATATGGTAGTAACAAAACTAGTTCTGGAATAAGAGCAATATTGTCCCACTCCTTGTCCCATTCCGAAAACTACCACTTAAATGAAAACCGTTATATATGGACAAAACGAAGACGTAGAACTGCATACGATTTTTTTCATAGACTGTAGTGCCCAACACGAACTTCATATACGAAATTTATTACAATTACGGTGAATAATCTCCCAAAAATCATTAAAATACGGAGTATCAGGAGATAACGTCATATGGAGGCTATACGAAGACGTGGACCTGCATACGATTTCTGTGTCATAAGTTGTAGAACTTCATGAACTTCAAATACGAAATAATTCGGTAATTAATACCGCTAAAATCATGAAAATACCAAATATAGGGAGGTACCATTATATGAGGGCTATGCGAAGATCTAGACCTGCAAACAAAATTTTTTGTCATTGGTTTATTACCCATTAGGATCTTCCAGTACGAAATTTTGAAACCATTCCGGTGAATAATGTTTACTTGCCAAAGAGGTCAGCTGGAAATGTGCACCTTCGGTTGGCCACCAGAACTCAAGCGCCAGCCATGGCGATGCTTCACCGCTCGTATTAGTTGGCCGTGTCATCAGAATAAATGCGCGAAAATATTCAAGAACGTGTATTAAACCCTTGGGCACGCAAACATTTTGGCCGCAGACTTTGGACATTACAACAGGACTCAGCACACGCCTCCCAAGAATGGTTACAAAATGACGTTCCTCGCTTCATTCCCAGCGAACAATGGCCAGCAAAATCTCCGTATACCTATCCGTTGGACTATTTTAGAAAGCAAGGTTGTCACTAAAAAATAACAAAGTGTCGATCACCTTAAGCAAGCGCTTCGCCGGGAATGGGCTAAAATATCGCAGAGCAAAATTCGGGCAGCCTGGAAGGCCATAACTCCTTCCAAAGATTACCAATTCGAACAAATCTAAACTTATTCTAAAATTGGATGCTATTTCCGTTTTTTTCCTATCATTCAATAAAATTAAAAGAAAAAACAAATAAAAACGCAGTAAGTTCGCCGGCACCGAACTTTGAATACCCTCCACTATTTAGAACGAATTTGGAAATTTTCGAAAAAGATAAAATTCGCCAAAAATTTTGCAAACATCTTAAAAATACCGAATATAGCCGTTATATTAGGACCTGTACGACGTGCAACTGCATATTGAGATTCGAAACTTGAAATAAATTATGTCATTCCATTTGTAGCTCCTCGAAATACTCATGTCAGACCCAACAAAGTATATATATTCTAGATCAGCGTAAAATTCTAAGACGATTTAGCCATGTCCGTCTGTCTGTCTGTCTGTTGTAATCACGCTATCTTTCGAACAAATTGAGATAGAAGGCTACAATTTTGCACACATGTATATTTTGCCAGTAGACAGGTTAAGTTCGTAAATGGGTCATGTATGTCCACGTTTTCATATAGGTACATATAACTGTACCTCCCTCAGTATTTTAATAATTTTAGCGACATTATTCACCGGAATGATTTCATATTTGGCATTTGAAGTTCGAAATAGATACTACAGCCTGAGACACAAAATTGTCTGTGCAGGTCCACGTCTTCGCATAGCCCCCATATAACCGTACCTCCCTATATTCGGTATTTTGACGATTTTGGCGACATTATTCACCAGAATTGTTTCAAATTTTGTGTTTGTATATCGTAATGAATGCTACAGCCTAAGGCAGAAAATTGTCTATGCAGTTCCACGTCTTCGTATAGCCCCCATATAACTGTGCCCCCCGATATGCGGTATTTTGATGATTTTAGCGTCATTATACACCGTAGTAGTTTCAAATTACGTATTTAGGTTTCGTAATGGAAACTACAGTCTGTGACAGAAAATTGTCTATGCAGGTCCAGGTCTTCGTATAGGCCCCATATAGCAGTATTTTTACGATTTTAGGTGCATTACTCAACGAAATTATTTGAGATGTCACATTTGAAGCTGGTAAGCTACAGCCTGTGACAGAAAATTGTCTTTGCAGGTCCAGGTCTTCGTATAGCTCCAATATAACGGTATCTCACTATATACGGTACTTTGATAATTTTAGCTACATTATTCAACGTATATTTCAAGTTATCGAATTTGAATATGGTAAAAGCTTATGACAAACAATGCCTTTGTAGGTCCACGTCGTATAGATCCAATAAAACGGCTATATTCGGTATTTTAAAAATTTAAACAGAAGTTTTTAAGGATTTTATTTTTTGAAAATTTCCAAATTCATTTCAAATGGTGGATGGTATTTAAAGTTTGGCCCGGCCGAACTTACTGTTTTTAACTTGTTTTTTTTTTTGACTCTTTATTTTCACCGTGCATTCTATTTTATTATGAAAAAAAAAATAAAAATTAAACCTTAAATCATATTTAAACGCAATAAACAACCCATGGCTAACAACAATATTTTTGCATTAATTAATAGGAATTTTTATTACCGTTAAATGTGTTTATTCATTTGGTCATTGCCTTTGTCCAAATTATTCGTCTGAATACCAAACGCTCCCAAAAAATATTCAAACAAATTAATTGGCTAGCAAAATGTAGCCTATTTAGCTTTTCCAGTCGCTTTTCGAAACTACAATATAAATTGTTGACATAGTTAAAATTTTAAATTCGTCATGCGATGGAGGGTTCGAACAAGTTCATCGCGCCCAAATGTTATGAAATTTTTTTGTTTGATTGTTTGTTTAAATATTTTTGCTAATTTTACATTAACTATTAGCCAAAAAAATTTAAAAAAAAATATGAATAAAAAATATGTATATTTAACAACAGCATTTTTTCAGACCACAAAATCACTAAAGTAAATATGGAATTAAAACATGTATATTTAACAACATAAACATAAAATAAATAGCATAATTATTATTATTATTTTTCCATCATTAACACAAATCGATTTTTGAAATGTTGACACTGGAAAAAATGAATATAAACTATGTGAAATTAACTTGAAAAAAAAAAAAAAACGGTAAGGAAAGGTCAACAATCTAACTATATGATCAAACTATATGATACCCTACAAGACTATGGGTATTTAGCAGAGATCCCGTAACAAAAAAAAAGGTTTATATTTGGAATTTATATGCATGATATAACTTCGAAATGTATTATAATAAAAGGAATTTTTTGAAGCAATAAATATAAGGGCACGAGTTTAACCAAATGGAAACATTCGGATTAATATGAAAAAATTTATCCAATTTAGGCTGATATTACAATAACTGTAAAATCGGATAAAGATATATATATATATGGGAGCTATATCCAAATCTGATCCGATCTCGACAAGATTGGGCAAAAGTATTTTCGAGCTGTATCTAATACCGCTGTTGTGGGGTGTAAGGGACTTAAACATCATATAGTATGAAAGTGCCAATGACAATTTGGGCTGATATTAGCCATTTGGTTCAAAATAAGCCCGATATCGGATAAAGATATATTTGGGGACTAAAACCAAATTTAAATCGATCTTGTCAAAAGGTTATGCCCTTATTTCTGGGCTGCATCTGATATCCGGTACCAAAGATCATTGTTGTTGAGTGCATATTACGCATGTGGGAGCTATAACCATATCTGAACTGATCTTTACCAAATTTGATGTATTTTGACAAAATTCAGATCATTTGGATTGATATTGGCCATTTGGTGCACAATTAACCCGAAATAGGTTGAAGATATGCCGGAAGAGATAAAAAAACTGCAACAAAGTTAAACGCCACATTTTTTTCTTAATTTTTTTTCTTTTTTTTTTTTTTTTTTTTTTTTGAATGAAAGCATAACATCAAATTTTAGAATAAGTTTAGATTTGTTCGAATTGGTCACCTTTGGCACGAATTATGGCCTTCAAATGGTCAATGAAACCGTCACACGCTACCCGAATGTTGCTCTGCGGTATTTTGGCCCATTCCCGGAGAAGCGCTTGCTTGAGGTGATCGACACTTTGGTATTTTTTAGTGCCAACCTTGCTTTCCAAAATAAACCGGACACAATAGTCCAACGGATTGGTATCCGGAGATTTTGGTGGCAATTTTGCACTGGAAATGAAGCAAAGAACATCATTTTGTAACCATTCTTGGGTGGCGCGGGCTGAGTGCGATGGTGCTGAGTCCTGTTGGAATGTCTAAATGTTGCTCTGCGGTATTTGGTCGACACTTTGGTCAACCTTGTTTTCCAAAATATTCCAGACACAATAGTCCAACGGATTGCTATCCGGAGATTTTGGCGGCCATTGTGGGCTGGAAATGGAGCGAGGAACCTCATTTGTAACCATTCTAGGGTGGCGCGGGCTGAGTGCGATGGTGCTGAGTCCTGTAGGAATGTCCAAGGTCTGCGGTCTGTCTACACCCTCCAGAATATTTTCGCGATAATATTCGACTTTTATTCTGATGCCATGGTCGATTAATACGAGCGGAGAGCTATCATCGGCTGTTATGGCGGCCCACAACATCACCATGGCCAGCGCTTGAATTCTGGTAGCCAACCGAAGGTGCACATTTTTAGCTGACCTCTTTGGCAAGTAAACACGATCATTTCATTTGTTTACCAACTGCTGGACAAATAATGTTTTCTCATCGGAGAAAACCAAAAAAGGGCAAAGGGAAGCTACTCTTTAGCTTTTTTGAGTCTCTTTTCTTTCCGTTGCGGTGTATGTTTATGCACTTTTTGGAATATAAATAGCTTTACCCCGAGCTCATTTTTCAATATTTGCCGAATGGAATATTGCGATATGTTCAGCTCACGTGCCATTTTTCGGCCAAGTCGCTTCTTTACTTTTCGAACCATTTCTTTCGAACCATTGCTGTTTTCTTCCGCCCACTTCCTGGACGTCGGGCTACGTTACCTGTATCACGGTAACGAGCGATGTTACGAGACACAAAAGATTTATTAAGGAAATCACACTATCGCGCTTGAATTCCATTACGAATAACTTTTATCTGGAAAAATTCTCACCAAAATGCTTTTGTACGCTTGTAAACAATATAATGAGCAGTATCTAGAATAATTTTAACAGCTGTCGGACGAGTTGCTTAGAAATGACAGCAGTCTAAAGTTGGCTGCAGTTTTTTCATCTCACCCTGGACATGGGAGCTATATCTAAGTTTGAACCGATTCCAACCAATTTCAATAGGGTTCATCCTTAGGCCAAAAAAATATTGTTTGGAAAATTTCATCTTAATCGAATAATAAATGCGACCTGCAGTTTCCATGCATAAATCGTCTCAGAAAGTGATTCTATAAAGATTCTCAAAAGTAACTATGGATCTATATCCACGTTAAAAACAAATGCACAACGACGTAATACCCTTACCACCATGTGGTGTAGGGTATAAATAATATAACCAATATATGTCGTTTTTTTTTTTTTTCAAACAATTTCAATTTATGGCTTTAAATAAACACGGCAATAATTTACAATTAGTTTCGGTTTTGGCAACCACAAACATAGGGAGAGCAAAAGCTAGAGGGAAAAAGGGAGAGAATAAAAATTAATGTAATTTTGCACAAATAGCTAACATAACAAATTTTTAAAGGGGGGAGGCGGATTTGTTGACGACTGCATAGCTAGATAGCCAGCTAGCCGCCAGGCCATCTGCCTGGCCGGGATAATAAATGAGACGAAAACAAAATTAAATGATGTTCAAAACATGTAACTAACACGATTTAGTATAAAAACCAATAATTTAGTAACAAATCGAGTTTTTGCTGCTGAGCATATAAATTTAGTTTGAGAGGTCGTGTACGTATATGGCCGAAGGGCATATGAGTGTGAAAATAAATTGCCATGTATGTAACGCATACCTGCCTACATATGTAAATTAGTATTTTCCATGTGAATTAACAAGCGATTTAAAATCAAATGATTTAAATGACATTTGTTTTTGGAGAAAATTGTAAATCAAATGTAGAACAAAGTAACAAGGGGAGATATGCACAATTGATTTATATATTACTGGAAACAAGGAGGTGGGACTAGAACCAGAATATAACCATATTGTTTTTGGAGATGATCGCATAATATTAAGGGTTCGAAATGGACCAAAAACTGAAAAATTTTGCAGTAGCTCTACAGGTCGCAATTATAGACCAATCGACGCCGAATTTAGCATGGGGCTAGAGCTTAGGGCAGGGCAGATGTCATCCAATTTCGGTGGTCATCGGGTAATATTTAGTGGGTGAAATAGACCATAACATTTGTGTTAAATAAAAGTAGTATTTCCCATTAAACCGCGAATATTTTTAATCCCGGCGAAATTACAAATAGACGTACAGGTCAATCCTGACCGTTACGTAGATGCCGATAGTAAATATATCGGATATATATAGCGAAATATATACAATGTGTATATACAAAGGTAGGGGATGTTAGCTAGAATGTTTATATCTCAAGAATGGCTGGACCGATTTTGACAAATTTTGTCAATTCATAACGCCCTCTTGGCATAAAAGAATAAAATATAAAAAAATCGCATAAAAAGATGCCAATAATGATGTTAATATAGGTTTTGTTGTATTTTGTGACATTTTTTTTTATTTTTTCATATTTTTCATCGCATGCGATTTTTTTTTAATTTGACTTATAATATAGTAGTATATATATTGTAATATATTTTTCACCTTACAACACAGGTTGGGGTTATTCTATACAGATTGCAATTATCGTCCGATCCTCACGGGTAGGGTTAGGCTCAGAAGGGCTAGGCCTATTGTTTTCAAAGATATCCGCAATATATTTGGGTGTTTAAATGACCCAAAAACCGAAAATATTTCCTGATCAGACAATTGAAGCCAATCGACACGCTTAAAAAGAGAGTTAAGGACAGGGAAGAATTCAAGCATTTTGAATGACCACTGGATGATATTTAGCTATAAAATGGACCCCAACAACAAACAGCACGACGGAGTGTGTAAATATTGGGCAAATGTCCCTGTTCAAAATGCTAAGGGTAATATCTGGTCAGTGCCCCGTGACATATTTCCAAAAGCGAAATCTTCCAAAATGGATTTGGACATAACAGGGCTTCTAACATATTGTAGTGTTGTAGGGTATCACATGGTCGGCCCCGCACGACTATAGCCTTTGCTTACTTGTTTGTCATAGGCTATAGTACCCGTTAAGATCTTCAAATACGAAATTTGAAACAATTTCGGCGAATAATGTCGCTAAAATCATCAAAATAACTAACAGAGGTGGGTACCGAAGACGTGCAAATGCATACGATTTTTTATACCCTCCACCATGCTATGGAGGGTTATTAACTTTGTAATTCCGTTTGTAACTCCTCGAAATACTAATGTCAAACTCAACAAAGTATATATATATTCTTGATCAGCGTAAAATTCTAAGACGATCTGCCTGTCTAATGTTATCACGCTATCTTTCGAACGAATTGAGATAGAAGGCTAAAATTTTGCACACCTTTTTAATTTTTTCAGTAGGCAGGTCAAGTTCGTAAATGAGCCATGTAGGTCCACGTTTTCATAAAGCCCCCATATAACGGTACCTCCCGATATTGGGTATTTTGATGATTTTAGCGACATTATTCGCTGGAATTGTTTCAAATTTGGTATTTGAAGTTCGAAATGAATGCTACAGCCTAAGACAAGTTTCGCATTTGAATATTGTAATGGCTTATGACAAAAGTTGCCTATGCAGGTCCACGTCGTCGTATACAGGGTTGCCAATATTCGACGGACCCATCTGGCAACGCCATAACTTTTGACAAAGATGTCGCATCGCTTAATGACATACCGCGTTTAAAGCGTCAGTCCAAGCAGATTTTTACCATGAACCAATACACGCCACGCGTGCGCTCTGAAATAGTTGAAATTTACATTCAACAGAAGAAGTCAATTGTGAAAACTCAACGTGCTTTTAAAACATTAAAAAATGTGAGAAGTGCGCCTTCTAAGAACACCATTAAGCGTTTATACGAAAAATTTCCGACTGGTAAGGCTCTTTCTAATCCGAAGAGGCCATATAAAAGTCGACTTACAGTTTTTATACCCTACAACACTATGTGTTGGGGGTATTGTAAGTTTTATCGACGCAAAAAAAATTACATGGAGTTAGAGTTTAGGAGTGAACAGAAACCTACCATTTTGGGCGGCCATCGGACAATAATTAGCGGGTAAAATAGAGCCTATTTTTTATGTAAGAAAATAGGAAAATGTCCACTAAACCGCGAATATTTCCAAGCCAAGCCAAATCACAAATACATTAAAATATCATTTCTGATCGTTAGAATGATGCTAATAGCCAAGGCATCGGATATATAGCAAAATAGGTACAATATATATGTAAAAGAATTGATATCATTTATTATGCTTATGAATCAAGAACCGCTGGGCCGATTTTCACAATTCCCATCAATTCGGAATGGTCTCTTGTCAGAAAACGATAATATCTAAGAAAATCGAGGGAAAATGTACCAATAAACCAGTAAAGAAAGTCCTAAAGTCGGGCGGGGGCGATTTTATGATACCCTACACCACTTTGCTAATTTAGTTGAGCTCCACTTAATAATTAAAAGTTTTTGTGGGAGAACTCAATCATACACGCTATGATTATAATTATAATTTAAAGTTCAAAGGACTAAATATGCCGAATCATTTGTATCTTTTAAATTTGGTGCGAAATTAATTTGAAATCGGATAAAAATATATATGGGAACTATATCCAAATCTGAACCGATCTCGATAAAATTTGGCAAAGATATTTCTGAGCTGTATTTGATATATTTACCCAAATATCGTTGTTACGGAGTGCATATTACGGCTGTGGGTAACAAATACAATAAATCGGATGAACAATATATATGGGAGCTATAGCTATATCTGAACCGATTTCGATAAAATTTGGCATACTTATTTTCAGGCCTAATTTCGTTGTATGTGCAAAATTCCATACTATTCGGGCTGATATTACACGTTTGGTGCACAATAAAAGGCAAATCGGACGAAGATATATATATGGGAGCTATATCTAAATTTTTACCGAATACTCCAATTTCAGTAGGGTTCGTCCTTGGGCCAAACAAATGTTGTTTGCAAAATTTCATCTCAATCGGATAATAAATGCGACCTGCATTTTGTTTACAAGAATACATGGACAGACGGACGGACGTGCGCAAATATTGGTCAAATTCTCCGGGTCAAAAAACTAAGGGTAAACTCTGGGCGGTGCTCTTTGACATTAATTCAAAAACGAAATCTTCCAACATGGATTTGGATATAAGAGTGCTTCGAATATATGGTAGTGTTGTTGTATCACATGGTCGGCCACGCACGACTATAACCTTTGCTTTCTTGTTTTAATTTGTTTTTTCTTTTTTGTTTTTTTTTTTTGCATAGACTGTAGAACCCATTAAAAACTTCGAATACGAAATTTGAAAATTTTCGGGTAAATAATGTCGCTAAAATCATCAAAATTCCAAATATCGGGAGGTATCGATATATGGGCGCTATACGAAAACACTTAGTTTCGTACCTTTTGCTATTTTGTAAACGACTATATCTAAAATCTTGACATTTGGTATAAAAATTTAATTTAGGAAGTAGGGTTGATAAAATAAGGTGATTTTGAAAATGCGTAATAAATGTACTAAGTGGGCTTGGAAATTTGTTGAGCAAGCGTACGAAAGGTACTAAATGGTACTAGATTTGATATTGCGTGAAGGGATACTGCTTGAAATCTGAAATTTGGCTTTAAGATCACTGCTAGTGTGAACGGTTGAGACTTGTAGGTGGCTTAATAACTACGTACTAAAAAGTACTATTTATACCCTACACCACAAGGTGGTCAGGGCAAAAGGAAACGAGAATCACTTTCTGAGTTGATTTATGCATGTCAGTCCGTCTGTCCATGTATTCTAGTGAACAAAATGCAGGTCGCATTCATTATCCGATTGAGATGAAATTTTCCAAACAACATTTGTTTGGCCCAAGGACGAACCCTATTGAAATTGAAGATAATCGGTCAAAATTTAGATATAGCTCCCATATATATCTTCGTCCGATTTGCCTTTTATTGTGCACCAAACGTGTAATATCAGCCCGAATAGTATGGAATTTTGCACATACAACCAAATTAGGCATGAAAATAAGTACGCCAAATTTTATCGAAATCGGTTCAGATATAGCTATAGCTC
Organism: Musca domestica; assembly: GCF_030504385.1. NCBI lineage: Eukaryota > Metazoa > Arthropoda > Insecta > Diptera > Muscidae > Musca > Musca domestica. The sequence continues at coordinate 21,755,022 of NW_026712409.1, read as the reverse complement.
CCATATATATTGTTCATCCGATTTGTTATTTATGTCCTCCGCAGCCGTAATATGCACTCTGTAACAACAATATTTGGTGAAATATATCAAATGCAGCTCAGAAATACCTTTGCTAAATTGTATCGAGATCGGTTCAGATTTGGATATAGTTCCCATATATATTTTTATCCGATTTCAAATTAATTTCGCACCAAATGGGCAATACAAGTCCGACTTTAAAAGATACAAATGCTTCGGCATATTTAGTCCTTTGAATTTTAAATTATAATTATAATCATAGCGTGTATGATTGAGTTCTCCCACAAAAACTTTTAATTATTAAGTGGAGCTCAACTAAATTAGCAAAGTGGTGTAGGGTATCATAAAATCGGCCCCGCCCGACTTTAGGACTTTCTTTACTGGTTTTGGTATCTGTGTATGAGATTGAGTTAGAAGTGTAAAATTTGGCATCAGGATCACCTTTTGTGCGGTTTTGATGATACAAGGCGGAGAATTTGGTAATATCGGTTTCTGGAAATGTGTACTAAGTCCACTGAGTAGGGAAAGGAATCAAGTTCAGCAAGCGTACGAAAGGTAGTAAATGTTACAAAATTTGGCAAATGTGATCACTATTGGCGTGTAGGCTTGAAATTTGGAGTTTGGGTTTTGAAATTTGTAAATATGTATTAAATGGTAATAAATTTTGGTATTTGGTTAAGGAATTGAATAGGAAGTCTAAAATTTGCCATCGAATCACCATTTGTGCGGAATTTATGTTACATGGCGGGGGATTTGAAAATACCTGTTTTTGGAAATCTGTACTAGGTGTACTATGTTTTGTTGAAAATTGAATAAACAAACTTACGAAAGGTACTAAATGGTACTAAATTTACTATCGCGTGAACGGATACTGTTTGAAATCTGAAATTTTGCATTGGGATCCCTGTTAGATTACAGGGTTCAGATATGTGGGTAGATATATAAATACGTACTAAAAAATATTAAATGGTACTAACTTTGTCATTTGGATATGGGATTGAGTTGGAAGCCTAAAATATGACATTAGGATCGCTTTATGTGGGGTCTCGATGATACATGGTGGGGAATTTGAAAATACCAACCAGAAAGTACGAAAAGTACTTAATAGTATTAACCTTGGATTTGGGGAAGGAATAGTGCTGGCAATAAAAACGGAAGTACCTTTCAAAATTCTAATAATACGTGTACCAAAAATACTAAAATGCACTTAATTTGGGGCCATTTGAAAATATATCGCTGTTGAAGATAAATTTGTGTTAAAGAGGTGTTTACAAGTGCGCGAAAAGTAGTAAATAGTACTATATTTGGTACAATTTGGTATTGGGTGAACAGAGAGTACTTGAAATCTGAAATTTCATATTAGGATCGCTGTTCACGTGTTGCCTGGACATATGAATGTGGTTTTGGGACATGTGTACTATAATTGTACGAAAAGTACTGCATGGTACAGCGTTAAGTATTGGCTGAGGAGACGGATATATAATTTTGAAATTTGTTATTTATGTAGATTACTGCTGGTATCTGTATTTGAGAAATACGTCCTAAATTTGTACAAAAAAAAAAAAAAAAAAAAACTAGGTGGTTCTAAGTTGGGTATTGGGTGAAGGAATAGGACTGGAATCCCCAAATCATATATTGAGGTCTATGTTGGTATCTGGAATTGAGTATAATTATGTGTAGTATAATTGTACGAAATGTACCTACTTGTATTATATTTAGTTTAGGGTAAAGGGATAGAGATAAAATTCTACTATTTTATGCTGAGGTCTCTGTTGGTATTAAGGATTAAAATATGGAGGTCGCTTTTGGAAATGTATACCTTAATTGTACTAGAAATTGGTATTGGGTGAAGGAATAGAGTTGAAACCCTGAAGTTTTATATAGATATCATTGTTTGTGTTTGTGGTTGAGTAAAATACTGGTTTTGGATAAGAGTACTACAATTGTACTAAATGGTACTAACTTAAGTAATGGGGGAAATGAAAGAGCTGAAATTCTGAAAATTTTATGTAGAGGTCTCTGTTGGTGTTTAGGATTGAGGTATGAAGGTTATTTTGAAAATGCGTACTATAAATGTTCGTAATGGTACTAAATTTGGTATTGGGTGAAATGATAGAGCTGAAAATCGGAAAATTTGTATAAATGTCACTGTTGGAGGAAACAACCATTTTTGGTTATTAGTACCATAATTGTACTTAATGTTACAAAATTTGGTTAAGGGAGAAATTAAATAGCTGAAAATTCAAAATTTGATTTTCAGACATGGTGATTGTTTTGAAAATGCGTTCTACAATTGTTTCGAAAGCACTAAATGGTACTAAATTTGGTATAAGGTGAAGGAATAGAGCTGAAATCCTAAAATTTAGAAAAGGCTAATTTTTGGATATGAGTACCATAACTGTACTTAATGGTACTAAAGCAAGTAAATGAAAACAAGTAAAAAAGCAGTAAGTTCGGCCGGGCCGAACTTTGAATACCCTCCACCATTTGAAACGAATTAGAAAATTTTCAAAAAAAAAAAAAAAAAAAAATAATATCCATTAAAAATTCTATTAAAATCTTTAAAATATCTAATATAGGAAGGTGCCGATATGGGGGGATATACGATATTGTAGACCTATAAAGACAAATCTACGTCTGCTTGTAAAGTACTCACAAGAAACTCCTTGTGTATATTTTCAAAATACCGAATATCGCGGGGTATCGTTATATGGGAGCTATACGTTATTATATATAGAGAATTCTCTGTCGGGGGGTAAAGTGCTCACAAAGAACCCCTTGTGACCATTCCGTTGAAAAATATGGCTAAAAACATCAAAATACTGAATATCGGGGGTACCGTTATATGAGGGCTATACGATATTGTGGACCTATATAGATAATTCTCTGCCGAGGTATAAAGTACCCACAAGGAACTACTTGTGTGGATTTTCAGACAATTCCAATGAAAAATGTGGCTAAAATCATCAAAATACCGAATATCGGGGGTACCGTTATATGGGGGCTATACGATATCGTGGACCGATATAGCCCATCTTCGAACTTGACCTGCCTGCAGACAAAAGAGAGATCTGTGCACAATTTTAGCTTCCTATCTTAATTCGTTTAGACTGTAGCGTGATTACAACAGACGGAGGACAGGGCTAAATCGTCTTAGAATTTTACGCTGATCAAGATTATATATACTTGGGATTATATATACTGTTGGGTCTAAAATGATTATTTCGATGAGTTGCAAACGGAATGACATACTTTTTTTTTGGTGGAGGGTATAAAAATTAAGGCGCGGAAATCCTGAAATTTGATATTGAGGTCTCTTTTGGTGTCTGTGATTCAGAGAAATAACTGGATTTGGATATGTGTACTTTAATTGTACTAAATGGTACTAAATTTTGTAATATTGGAAATTAAGGAGAAAAAATTCTGAAATTTGATATTGAGGCTCTGTCGTTAGTTAAAGATACGTTATGGTAATTGTATTGAAAATACGTGCTAAAAAAGTTCGTAAAGTACTGAAGGGAACTCAATTTGGTATTGAGTGAAAGTATAGAGCTCAAATACTGAAATTTGGTGTTTGTGATTCAGAAAAATAACTGGTTTTTGATATGTGTACTTTAATTATACTAAATGGTACTAAATTTAGTAATAGGGTAAATTGAAAAGCCACAATTTTTAAATATGATATTAAGATCTCTATAGGATTGAAATATGGAGATGCTTACTGTAATTTTTGAAAAGGTACTAAATTTGCATATGTGGAAGCAGAAATCCTACAATTTAACATTTTGGTCACTGTTGGCCTCTAAGGGTTACAGATGAAGGCATTAAAATCATTTTGTACAGAAATATTAGATGTTCCCAACACAAGCTAGCTTTCCCCCTACAACCATGACTACTTTCATATGCTTTTCAAATGGTTTCCAGTCCACCCATCAAAACGATAAGCTTCCTTTTCATCTTGATCTTTCAGATTATGCAAAATTTTTTCATAGAATACCTTTTTTAAAAAAACAAGTAAGCAAAGGCTACAGTCGAGCGGGGCCGACCGTTGAATACCCTACAACACTATAATAAACCATACAGTTTATATAGGCGAAGTACTCGACAGAATTCCACAAGATATTGAGACAGATATTTAAAGAAAACTATCAGGTTTCGTTCTCTAATTTTCGAAAAAATAACAACTTAAACTAATTTGCTCATTTCCAATTTATTTATTAAATGTTGCACGTAAATGGTCTTCCTAGATCTGGAACCAATATTTCACAAAGAACAATAATCTCTCAGAAGTAGCAAAAGATTAACATTTATTATTGGTTTTTGACTGAAACGCATCTATATGAGATACAGACATTTGACTATATTCTTCAACGAAATAGTCAGAAGTGCGTCTTTCTTGTATTTGTGAATTCTCCAAAAAGCCTCTGGAATGGACATTTTCGTATTTTGTCTACAAAAGTTGGCAAACTATTTCACACATTGAATATTTTTGGATGGCCATTAGAAATGGCTTGGTTTTTGCAATGTGCCGTAACCCCCATTCAAATGTGCGTGAGGATCGGGCGATAATTACGACCTGCCGACAATTTTGCAGTTTTTTGGTCCATTTCAACCCCTAAATATATGGCGATCATCTCAGAAAAGAGTAGGCTCCTATTCTGACCCTGATCTTATCCCCATGCAAAATTTCGTAAGGATCGGGCCATAAATGCGATCTGTATATGATATCCTGATATCCCAACTACTTAGTTTTGTTAGCTGTAGAAATATTACCAACTATTTAATTCAAAATGAAAATATGCCAAAAATATGACAAAATTGAAAAAATATGAGAAAATTTTACAAAATCAATATTTTCATCTTTAATCGACTCAGCTCGGCGAGCTAGGAAGATCCATATATACTTTCCTATATGGGAAATCAATATTTCGAGGTGTTACATAAATTCTGACCCAATCAAACTTATAATACCCCCAACACATAGTGTTGTAGGTATATTTTTATGCGATTTTTTAGACGTTTTTTCTTTCCTACCAAGAGGCCATTCTGAATTAATGAGAACTGTCGAAATCAGTTCAGCCGTTCTCGGCATATAAGAGATCTTTCAAGCATATCTTCTTTGATAGACATGTAAATCGCACATATTTTGCTATATATCCGATTTGTTGGATTTTAACATCAATGTAAAGATCAGAAGTAACCTCGTCATGGCTTTATGATTTCGCCGGGATTTAAAATATTTGCGGTTTAATGAAAAATTTTGAATTTTTTCAACACAAAATATATGGTCTATTTTACCCGCTAAATATTATCCTATGACCACCCAAATTGGTAGGCTTCTTCCCCTCCCTAAACTCCAGCTACATGCGAAATTCCGCGTCGATTGGTCTATAATTGCGACCTGTATAGCTACTGCAAAATCCGACATTTTTTCAGTATTTGGTCCATTTCAACCCCTAAACATTTGGCGATCATCTCCAAAAACAATAGGGTTCTATTCTGGTCCAAGCCCCACCTACATTCTAAATTTTGTGAAGATCGGACCATAATTGCGACCTGTAGAGTGATTACAAATTAACATGGACAGACGGACAGACGGACATACATAGCTAAATCGACTCAGCTCGGCGAGCTAGGAAGATCCATATATACTTTCCTATATGGAAATCAATATTTCGAGGTGTTACATAAATTCTGGCCCAATCAAACTTATAATACCCCCAACACGTAGTGTTGTAGGGTATAAAAAAAACAAATTCAATTTCCCTATAAATACCGAATTATTTTAGGCATTCTCTGCCAACATTATCTGTCGGTGGTAAAATGCGTCTAATATCTCACTGTCTGTCAAGCTCACCAACCACAATAATAACTTCATGGAAATGCCATAGAATTTTGGCCATAACATTTTGGCCAGACAATAAAATGAAAATACACAAAACGGAATCTACCTCCATTGTCAATTATTTGCGAACAAAAAAAAAAAACATCACATTCTACCAACGCAACTTATTGACACACGTGCCGTTTTTGTTTCCCAGTCTCGAAATATTTTTCGTTAGGAGTTGGTCGCCAACAATTCATGACGTTTAAGCAATTTTATGAGCATTCTTCAATTCTCCGAATGGCCATTTTGGGGATGGGAGGCCAGCCAAAGACCACCTACCTACCCACTAACCCAACCATCCCACCCAACTCATTCCCGGTTAAATACCCACACTCTCCATTTACAGTTAAATACCCATAGATAAAATTAACTGTTCATTTATTTTGTTATCATTTATTTTTTTTATCTCCTGCGTGTATGTATGTATGTGTGTTACCATGTCAGCTAATCCAATAATAACAACGACAATGTTGTCTTCAGATTTCCAATGTCGACCTCCATTGAATCGGTAATAGGAGGTAAGGAGGGGAATTGAAAGTGGCCATACATTTTCGTCATTCCCCATGTTTCGTTTCATTCTCCTCCACTCCAACTCTGCTCACCTCCTCCTAATATTATTCAGATCTAGTAATGTCACATTTTATGGAATACGACATCAAATTGTCAGCTACGTGCCCTGAATTCTTCAGAAATACCGACAAAACACAAGAAACCGGATAAAAACTGAAAGACGTGTTCATTAATTGCTCGGCCATAAGACAAAGACAAATGTTAAACGAGCAACATCATCAGTTAGCCGAAGCTATTGTCCGTGCAAAATGAATGAGTGAATGAACGAATGGGAGTCAGGGTAGACAGTGGTAACGAAATTGTATTTGCAAAGAGGTGGAAAAAAACTGGAAATGGTGGACGGAGATTGGGATAGAAATTTAGACGGCAATAGCAAGAGATGGCCGATATCTAAGGTACTTAGGAGACAAAGGTAGTTTAAAATGGACAAAAATTCCCGAAAAAAATTAAAACTAAAGCAATTCTAAATATTCAAAATTCATTCATTGATAAGCCTACCCATACAATGCCATGGCCCAGCTTCATAAGAACCAAATTAAATCTGGAAATTAATTTAATAATAAGACAGTTTTTGAGTCAGTTTTTAGTTTTATTTCATTTTTGCTTTCCGATAAAAAAAAAAACAAAAAAAAAACTTCCTTAAAGCTTGAAAGAAGTCTTAAACAGATTGAAAAACAAGTAAGCAAAGGTTATAGTAGTGCGGGGCCGACTATATGCTACCCTACAACACTGCAATACGGTAGAAGTCCCCTTATGTCCAAATCCATTTTGGAAGATTTCGCTTTTGAAATTATGTCACGGAGCACTGACCAGATACTACCCTTAGCTTTTTGACTAGGAACATTTGCCCAATATTTACGAACTCCGTCATGCTGTTAGTTACGGCTAAATATAATCCAATCGTCATCCAGAATGCTAGACTTCTTCTCTGCCCTTAACTCTCTTCCTATGCAAAATTCCGTGCCGATTGATTTAAGTTGTGTGATCAGGAGAATGTTTCTACTTTTTGTACATTTAAACTCCCCATTATTTTGCAAGAGGCCTCTCTGTATCTTCAAATTTAAACTTATCTATATGATTTGCTCGTATACGATATTTGGTTATATTCGTCAACGAAATCAGCAAAAACAAAAAAGCAGTAAGTTCGGCCGGGCCGAACTTTAAATACCCTCTAACATTTGGAACGAATTTAGAAAGTTTCCAAAAATAAAATCCGTTAAAAATTCTGTTAAAATCTTAAAAACATATTGGGCTCTATACGACGTGGTCCATTGTTTGTCATAGGCCCTTATTCAAATTCGAAGCTTGAAAAAAAAACGGTGATTAATGCAGCTAAAATCATCAAAATATCGTATATAGGGAGGTACCGTTATATCGGAGACCAGGATCTGCATAGCAAATTTTCTGTTATAGGCTGTTGAATCCATTACGATATTTGAAATATATGACATCTCAAACAATTTCGGTGAGTATTGTACCTAAACTCGTCAAAATACCGAATATTGGGGGCCTATATGAACACCTGGACCTGCATAGACAATTTTCTGTCACAGACCGTAGTTCTATTTATTTATGAACTCTAAATACGTAATTTGAAACTACTCCAGTGAAAAACCAGTAAAGAAAGTCTTAAAGTCGGGCGGGACCGACTTTATGATACCCTACACCACTTTGTTAATTTAGTAGAACTCCGCATAACAATTAAAAGTTTTTATGGGAGAATTCAATCATACACGCTATGATTATAAGCTTCATTTAAAGTTCAAGGATTAAATATGCCGAAGCATTTGTATCTTTTAAATTCGGACTTGTATTGCCCATTTGGTGCACAATTAATTTGAAATCGGAAAAAATATATATGGGAGCTATATCCCAATCGGAACGGATCTCGATAAAATTTGGCAAAGATATTTCTGAGCTGTATTTGATATATTTCCTTGAATATCGTTGTTACGGAGTGCATATTACGGCTGTGGGTAACAAATATAACAAATTGGATGAACAGTATATATGGGAGCTATAGCTATATCTGAACCGATCTTCAACAAATTAGACATACTAGCTTCTAGACTCAATTCGGTCGTAAGTGCCAAATTTCATCCCATTTAGACAAATATTAGTCGTTTGGTGCACAATAAAAGGTGAATCGGACGTATTTTTATGTATGGGAGCTATATCCCAATCTGAACCGATCTCGATAAAATTTAGCAAATGTATTTCTGAGCTTTATTTGATATATTTCCCCAAATATTGTTGTTACAGAGTGCATAAGGTCAAATATAACAAATCGGATGAAAAATATACATGGGAGCTATAGCTATATCTGAACCGATTTCGATCAAATTTGGCACACTTATTTTCAGGTCCAATCTGATCGCACGTGCGATCATACTATTCGGGCTGATATTACACGTTTGGTGCACAATAAAAGGCAAATCGGACGAAGATATATATGGGAGCTATATCTAAATTTTTACCGATTATCTCCAATTTCAATAGGGTTCGTCCTTGGGCCAAACCAATGATTTGTGCAAATTTTCATCTTGATAGGGCAATAAATGCGAACTGTACTTTGTTTACAAAAATACATGGACAGGCGGACGGACGGACATGCATAAATCGACTCAGAATGTGATTCTATGCAGATCATCAAAAGGAACTATGGGTCTATCTCGTTTTCTTCTACCTGTTACAAACAAATGCACAAAGACATAATACCCTGACCACCTTGTAGTGTAGGGTATAAAAACGCTAAAATCACCAAAATACCGAATATTGGGAGGTACCGTTATATGGGGGCTATACAAAGACGTGAACCTGCACAGATAATTTTCTGTCAAATTTGAAACAATTCCGGTGAATAACGTCGCTAAAATCATCAAAATACCCAATCTCGAGAAGTGCCGTTATATGGAGGCTAAATGAAAACGCGGACCTACATGGCCCATGACTTAACCTTCTATCTCAGAAGGTTAAATTTTAACATTCTATCTCAATTCGTTCGAAAGATAGCGTGATTAAAACAGACAGACAGACGGAGAGACAGACAGACAGAAAGACAGACAGACTTTGTTGGGTCTGACATGAGTATTTCGAGGAGTTACAAACGGAAAGACAAAGTTAATATACCCTCCATAGTATGGTAGAGGGTATAAAAAGCAGTTGTGTATTTTCGATTTCGCCTGTAAGTTATTTTCAGCGTGTCTGTAGAATGGAAATGTTGGTATTTTTTCACACAAAAGTAGTGGTCCATTCTACCCCTAAACTCTAACTTCAAGCGAGATTTCTTGTCCGTCGGTTTCTATTTGTGACCTTTATAACGGCCACAAAATCAGGAACATTTTTTGTTGGTTCATTCAACCCCCAAATACATTGCGGACATTTTTGAACACAATATGCCTAGCCCTTCTGAGCCGTTGAAATACCATTGTGAAAATTTTCGTGCGGATCGAACGATAATTGCAATCTGTATATAAAAACCCCAACCTGTGTTGTAAGACGAAAAATCGCAATCGCAAAATTTGTCAAAATCGGTCCAGCTATTCTTGAGATATAAGCATTCTAGCTAACATCCCCTTCCTTTGTATGTACAGATTGTATATATTTCGCTATAAATAACCGATATATTTACTATCGGCATCTACTAAACGGTCAGGATTGACCCGTTCGTCTATTTGAGATTTCGCCGGGATTACAAATATTCGCCGTTTAATGGAAAATTTGACTTTTATTTAACACAAATGTTATGGTCTGTTTCACTCACTAAATATTACCCGATGACCATTCAAATTGGAAGGCTTCTGTCCAGCCCTAAGCTCTAGCCCCATGCTTACTTTCGCGTCGATTGGTCTATAATTGCGACCTGTAGAGCAACTGCAAAATCAGAAAAATTTTATGTTTTTTGTCCATTTCAACCCTTAAATATTATGCGATCATCTCCAAAAGCAATAGGCTTCTATTCTGGCCCTGGCCCCACCGCCATTCTAAATCGACCCATAATTGCGACCTGTAGAGTGATTGCAAATTAACATAGTCAGACGGAGAGACGGACGGACGGACATACATAGCTAGATCGACTCAGCTCGGTGAGATAGGAAGATCCATATGTACTTTCCTATGTGGGAAACCAATACTTCGAGGTGTTACATAATTGTTGGCCCAATAAAATTTAAATACCCCCAACACATAGTGTTGGAAGGTATGAAAATAATAATAAATAAATCTCTCTAATATTCCTTGAATTTCTATCCCCCTACAGCTAAAAGTGAAGCCAACAACTTTACCTTAGCGCAAATATTATTCGCAATAAGTTCCAAATAAATACTTCTTTCCAGAGAACGGCCCTTGTAAGCCATCATCCACAGCAAATATGCCTGATGAGCCTCTTAACCAACGGCGAAACGTGTCGCATAGTGGTGAGTGTGTCATAGTGTCTATCTGCCGTTTCTTTTCACTGCGAATCTCCGATCTCGAAAGAGAAAAAAAAACGCATAATTTATTCGTCTTTTTTAATTTGTTTAAACGAATTGTATTTTAATTTTTTTTCTCTTATTTCACCACAGTCTAGGGTCCGTTAATAAAAAAGCAAGGTCTACACCTTACAAACGTTTAACACCAATGCCACTCGAATATATAAAATCTTAATACCATCTTTGTAAACTGTCATGGCTCTGACAACAAGTGGCAGAATTCACGTTTAGTTTGTCTAACACATACATATAAATGTGTATATATATATACTTATTCGTTTTTTCAGTATATAATGAATACAGTCAAACGCCGATACAATGAAAACTGCATGCATTTCAATGTCAGTATAAGCTATCGCATTATGGAAAACCCAAAATCTGGCCAACCCTAATTTTATAGATGACCAGTCAACTGATATGAGGTCTATAATTGAGGTTTTTTCTAGTAGAACTTTTAATTCCTTAGAATATTAAAATTATATATATTATAAAAATCATATTAAGCCCACTTCGACTTAGATGCTACCAGACGATGCTCTTAAGTTGGGGTTTTTATAGAAACCAAGTTGATCTGTGAATAGACAACGAGTTGAGTTTCTTATAGAATATCACTACATGGCACAGATATGTGCTGAGTGTGAAGAACAGACACCCACTTCTCTTTGGAAAATTAGAGTTGGAGCAGAATCACTCTAATGAAACTGAGTAGAAACAATTAAAATATCAAATAATTTCGGCCGCGCCGAACTTTCAATACCCTCCACCATGTTGAAGGAACTTGCAAAATTCGCCAAAAAAAAATCCGTGGAAAAATACCGCTCAAAGGAGATTCATTTATGAGGAGTATACGGAAACGTGGAGTTGCATAAAATAATCTCATAGGTCATAATACCCATTACGAACTTTAAATACGAAATTTCGGTAAAAGGTGTCGCTAAAATCATAAAATGACCGTATATCGGGCAATACCGTTGTTTGGGGGCTATACGATATCGTGGACCTATACAGGGTGAGATGAAACAAGGTAAAAGGCAGTGAGTTTGGCCGGGCCGAACTTTGAATACCCTCCACCATTTGCAACGAATTTAGAAATTTTCAAAAAATAAAATCCGTTAAAAATTCTGTTAAAATCTTAAAAATATCGAATATAGCCATTATATTAGGACGTGGACCTACATAGGCATTGTTTGTTATAAGCCATTACCATATTATAAACGGGTATTATGTAGCTTCTTCAAAATACCGTATATAGAGAGGTACCATTATATCGGAGCTATACGAAGACCAGGACCAGCATAGACAATTTTCTGTCACAGAACTACAAATACGACATCTCAAACAATTTCGATGAGTATAGTAATTAAAATCTTTCAAATACCTAATATTGGGGGGGGTACCGCTGTATGAGGGGCTATACGCAGACGCGGACCTTCACATACAATTTTCTGTCTTAGGCTGTAATATCCATTACGAACTTCAAATACCAAACTTGAAACAATTCTGGTAAATATTGGGCAAATGACTAGGGACATTCCAAATCCTAATTTCAAAAGGATCCTAATTTGAAAAATTTCCTAATTTCAAAAGCGAAATCTTCCAATATGGATTTAGACATAAGGGGGCTTCTAATCTATTGTAGTGTTGTAGGGTATAACATAGTCGGCCTCGCACGACTATAGCTTTGCTTACTTGTTTTTTTTTTTTTTTTTTTTTTTTTTTTTTTTTGAAAATGGCCATATTCGTTGTAAATAGTGGAGGGTATTCAAAATTCGGCTCGGCCGAATTTACATCTTTTTTACTTGTTAACTTGTTTCAATATAATTTTTCCTTAGAAAACCATGTGGTCTTCCAATAAAAGACCAAAACATTCTCTTTTAGTCATCATATAACCATGTTCTCCTGTAAATCTTGCCAGAGTTTCTTTATTTCAAATTTTTCTTTTGCCCAGACACTCCGGCTGTGGCAGCATCAACATTACATTCGTCAGTGCTGCTCTACTACGTGATGTCTTCACGAGTCGGGTGGTGGGTTGGTTGGTTGGTACGTGAAAATTGATTAATTATGTGAAAAAGGACTTAAATGAGCAAATGAGAACATGTTCAAGGAATAGAAATAAATTAATTAAACTCCTACTCGGACAGTAAATGCTTTAGTTGATGGTGTGTTAGTGTGGATGTGTGGGTGTGATTCCGCTTGAAAGTGTGAATTTTTATATTTGCCTGTGGGCTAGATAAAATTGCTCAGAGCATCTTTGGCTATTGAACCAATCACCCATTCAACGACCAAGGCCAACAAAAAAAGTAGCACGTAGGAATGATCTTGGGCAGATAAAAGTGATGAACACCCAAAAGAACACACGCACACACACCAAAAAAAAAACTTCCACTTGTAGTGTGCAGACCAAACAAACAAAAAAGCACTTTTCTTAAAGTTCCTTTAAACTAAAAGAAGAAGAAAAAAACGAACAACACCAACAAAAGAAACTTGTTCGTGTTTAAGTTCGGTTTAGTTCCACTTGAGTTCCATTCTTGGCCACTTTTTTTCCTTTTTGCTTGTCGGCCACGTTCCTTTCATGTTGGCTTGTTTCTTCTATCCCTGTTTATACAACTAATTAAGACTTTGACAAGAGGTTAGAGATTTAATTAGTATCGATACTTAGGAACATCGAAAAAACGGACTTAAGTTGATACAAAGTCAAAAACAAGAAAGTTTCGAGGGTTCGATTGAACACAGCCACAAACATCTTGTCAACACAATGAATTATTGAATAGAAGAAAAATCAACAACATTAATTGTGGGAAAGGACAACTGTGAAACAAGGTAAAAAGCAGTAAGTAAGTAAAAAAAAAATCCGCTAAAAATTCTATTAAAATCTTAAAAATACCGAATATAGCCGATATTTTTGTTTGTCATAAGCCATTACCATATTCAAATTCGAAACTTGAAATAAACGGTGAATAATGTAGCTAAAGTCATCAAAATACCGTACATAGGGAAGTACCGTTACATCAGAGCTATACGAAGACCTGGACTTGCCTGTAGCATCCATTAGGAACTTCAAATATGACATCTCCAACAATTTCGGTGAGTATTGTAAATAAAATCGTCAAAATACCGAATATAGGGAGGTAGAGATATATGGGACCTATACGAAGACCTGGACATGCATAGACAACTTTCTGTCATAGGCTGTAGTATCCATTACGAACTTCAAATACCAAATTTGAAACAATTTCGGTGAATAATGTCACTAAAATCACCAAAATACCGAATATCGGGAACTACCCCAAAATATGGGGGCTATATGAAAACGTGCACCTACATGGCCCATTTACGAACTCAACCTGCCTACTGGCATAATATATATGTCTGCAAAATGTTAGTCTTCTATCTCGATTCGTTCGAATGATAGCGTGATTACAACAGACAGACCGATAGACAGACAGACAGACATGGCTAAATCGACATAGAATTTTACGCTAATCAAGAATAGATGTACCTTGTTGGGTCTTACATGAGTATTTCGAGGAGTTACAAACGGAATGACAAATTTAATATACCCTCCATGGTGTGGTGGAGGTTACAAAAATGGTGATAAAGAGGAGACAAATCAAAGCCCTTAATATCACAACTTAATGTTTCCCAAGGACAGGCAAAAGGTCTTGTGGCATCGAACCCTTTCCACAAGACTTCTCTGCCACTCCCAACTTATTTCATTATGTCCCCATGCCTATTTGGGTATATTTTACATTTTTCCTATGTCAACGTTCCCACATCAAAATTTGAGAGCCCCTCTACGCAGTAGACATCATACGCTTCAAACACACACGTTATCAATGCACACACACACACACACCCCCACATCTTCTTGGGAAATGACAAAAGCTATAGTGGTTGTGAACGAGGTAACCTTGACAACGGCAATCAAACCTCCCTCCCAAAGTGTCATGCTGATCCCGAAACTGTTACAACCAATAGAACACAACTCAAGAATTTCCCAGAAACAGATATCAAACGACGAGCACCAATTAAAATGTCAATTAAACTCGATATTTTCCATGCAATTAGTTCGAGGAATTGCGAAATTCTTAGGAATTTGGGTGGTGCGATGCAAAATGGCGATGCAAATTGGAGTGTCAGGGAGAAGCGATTACGTTGAGTAACAATAACAATTTTGATGAAATTTTCTATTAAAAATCAATTAAAAATGCGAAATTTTAAGCATGAAACTGTGGATACTGGGCAGATAGGCTTGCTACAGTGTGTGAAAGGAAAAGATCGACCTTTTGTACTACTTCTATAATTTTAACAAGTAAGCAAAGGTTATAGTCGTGCGGGGCCGACCATGTGATACCCCACAAAACTACAATATGTGAAAAGCACCCCTCATGTCCAAATCCATTTTGGAAGATTTCGCTTTTGAAATTATGTCACGGAGCACTGCCCAGATATTACCTTAGCATTTTGACCAGAGACATTTTCCCGATATTTATGCACTCCGTCGTGCTGTTAGTTTTTGTGGTCCATTTTACGGCTAAATATAATCGAATGGTCATCCAAAATGGAAGAATTCTTCACTGTGATTAACTATCTTCTCAGGGGTGATGCTATTGATGCTATTTCCGACATTTTTTGCTTTCATTAATAAAATTTAAAAAAATGTAAAAATTATGGCGTTTGACTTTGTTGAAGTTTTTTAGCTTACCCTTTATACCTATATACATCCCTTTTGGGGTCGGAAATTGTTAGACATCCCTTCTTAGTTAAACTATGCATGAAACATCATTCTCTATCTCTACACCATTTCCTTGCAATAGAGTCATGTATTATTTTTCACCAGAAATCCCATTATCCCAAAGCCATTTACTAATAAAGGCTATATTCTAGACACAAACACAAAAAAAAAATCAATCGTTTAAATGTAAATAAACCAAAATGTTATCCGCCCTCATGAAGAGTCAAAACTGTTTCAAACCCTTTTTATCTGTATCTCAGAAGGAGATAAGTAAATACTGCCACATGTTTCAGCAAAAAAAGAAACAAAAACAATATTTTGTATGGACCCAGTATTATGACTATGCAAATGAAGTGATTCCTTTTTTGTGGGGTACTACAATTAACTAAGAAAAAAAAACTGAAGCTATGAATATATTTTTAAACAAGGATTCTAAGAGAATTTGTTTTCGAAAAAAAGTTTGAAGTTTAATTTTTTATGCTTCCCATACGCTCAGCAAAATACACACACACACACTCGCATGCATATCATCAGCAATCACTTAGTGGAATGGGTAAAGTTTTAATGTTATAGTCGCATATAATGGGCGACCATAACTGCGTCTTGTGCAGGAATTTGTTGTGTGTGTGTGGGTTGGGGATATGATAACCACTTATAACCCATCAAGTTTTTATGTTCTCATCATCGTATTATGAAGTTTTTTTTCCTCTTTTTTAATGAATATTTTTTCTTGGAAACAAAAGCAACATAAGTTTTTCATCGGGTTTCTTTAGCATTAAAAATAATACATGAAACAATGTGCCGTCGGATAAAAAAATTGTTACCAATAGGGGCCTCTCATAGATGATAAATATGTTTTAAAATAAAAGAACATGGAGGACTTACAAATTCTCTAATGTCGACATACTGGGTGAGATAAAAAAAACTGCAACAAAGTCAAACGCCATGATTTTTACTTTTTTTTTCAAATTTTATTAAATGAAAGCAAACAAGTAAAAAAATTAAGTTCGGCCGGCCCGAACTTTTAATACCCTCCACCTTAGTGTAAAGGTGACATTAGAACCCATTATCACCCACAAATACCAATTTTTAGACAATTCCGTGAAAAAAAGTGGCAAAAATTATCAAAATACCAAAAAATCGGGAGGTGCCGTTATAAGGGGGCTATATCAAAGCGTGGACCCATACATACAATATTTCGCCACATGAACTAGGACCCATTATGACGTACAAAGATCAATTTTTTAGACAAATACATGAAAAAGTGTGGCAAAAATCATTAAAATACCGAATATCGGGAGGTACCGTTATATGGGGGCTATACCAAATCATGGACCCATACATGCAATGTTTAGCCACCGGAGCTGGAAACCATTATGACCCACAAATACCAAATTTTAGGCAAATCGGTGTAAAAATGTGGCAAAAAAAACTAAAATACCGAATATTGGGAGGTACCTTTATATGGGAACTATACCAAAACGTGGACCGATATATCATTTTCAACCATAACCAACCATTCTAGACACAATACAAATTGTTCTGCTAAATTTTGATGCTGTACGTCAAATAATAAGACAGACAGACGGACAGAGAGATGGACATCATTAAATCGACTTAGAATGTTATGCTGATTATGAATATATATACTTTATGGGGTCTTCGACGAATATTTAAGGATGATACAAACGGAATGAAAGGTGGAGGGTATAAAAATGTGGGAAAAAGCATCAAATTTTAGAATAAATTCAGATTTGTCCAAATGGCCAATGAAACCGTCGCACGCTGCCCGAATGTTGCTCTGCGGTATTTTGGCCCATTCCCGGCGAAGCGCTTGCTTGAGTTGATCGACACTTTGGTATTTTTTAGTGCCAACCTTGCTTTCCAAAATACTCCAGACACAATAGTCCAACGGATTGGTATCCGGTGGCCTCATTTTGTAACCATTCTTGGGTGGCGCGTGCTGAGTGCGATGATGCTGAGTCCTGTTGGAATGTCCAACGTCTGCGGCTAAAATGTTTGCGTCCCTAAGGCTTTAATAGACCCTCCAGAATATTTTCGCGATAATATTCGGCATTTATTCTGATGCCACCGTCGATTAATACGAGCGGAGAGCGACCATCGACTGTTATGGTGGCCCACACTATCAACAAGTCCGTCGCTTGAGTTCTGATGGCCAAACGATCATTTGGTTTGTTTACAAACTACTGGGGAATAAATGTTTTCTCATCGGAGAAAACCAAATTCGGCAGTTTACCACTTTCGGCCAAGCGAAGCAACTCTTTAGCTCTTTTGAGTCTATTCTCTTTCTGTTTTGGTGTAAGTTTTTGCACTTTTTGGAATTTTAATAGCTTTAAACCGAGCTCAGTTTTAAATATTTGCCGAATGGAATATTGCGATATGTTCAACTCACGAGCCATTTTTCGGCCACTGCGACGCCGCTTTCGATCAAGTCGCTTCTTTACTTTTCGAACCATTTCTGCTGATGTTGATGTTTAACTCCGTCCCCTTCCTGGACGTCGGGCTACGCTACCAGTATCACGGTAACGAGCGATGGCACGAGACACAAAAGATTCAGCTTGAATAAGTCGAATAACTTTTTTCTGGAAAGTTCTCACCAAAATACTTTTGTAACTTTTTTTTTTGTAACTTTTGTAAACAATATAATGATCTGTCACTGGAATAATTTTAGGAGCTGTCGGACTGACAGCAGTCTGAAGTTGGTTGCAGTTTTTTCATCTTAGCGTATAAAGACACATGTTGATAGGTGATATGATCTACTTCAAATAAATTCTTTTGTTACGGTAGCTTTACTAAATATGCATATTGGTGTAGGGTATTATAGAGTAACACTCCCCCCCCCCCCACTTTTGACTTTTCCTTACAGTTTTTTTTTTTTTAATTGCAAATCAGAAATCTTGCAAAGATCAACAAACAACATTACTTTACTTTAACATTTATTAATTTTTTTATTACTTAAACTGAATTACATTGCCCACATAAGAAAGGATAAATACTCTTGGAATTATCATAATATACATTAAATCCCTTTGATTTTATTTGACATAAATAATTGATCATATTTTTGCAGCTATGAAAATGATTATTGCTAAGATTAATTGATTCGATGCGACTGATACTGCAGGAAATCTAAGTATATAAATCAACATAAATCTATTGGTATTTACGTTTGTGCAAAGGTATGGCAGCTAAGAACAATAAAAATGCAGTGACCAGGTGTTAAGGGTGAAAATATAAATTTGGATTTTAGATGTTTAACTGACATGTCATTACAGAAGATTGCAGCAATGCAGTTTTACTGCATCAGGTAATATTTAGTGGGTAAAATAGACCATAACATTTGTGTTAAATAAAAGTCAAATTTTCCATTACACCGCGAATATTTTCCATTCCGGCGAAATCACAATTAGACGAACAGGTCAATTCTGACCGTTACGTAGATACCGATAGTAAATATATCGCATATAAATAGCGAAATATATACAATGCATATATATACAAAGGAAAGGGATGTTAGCTAGAATGCTTATATCTCAGGAATGGCTGGACCGATTTTAACAAATTTTGTCAATTTAGAATGTCCTCTTGGCATAAAATAATAAAATCGCATAAAAAGAAGCCAATAATGGCTCTAATATAGATTTTGTAGTATTTTGTGACCTTGTTTTATTTTTGCATATTCTTTCTCGTGTATATTTTGTAATACTTTTTCATCTTACAACGCAGGTTGGGGTTATTATATACAGATTGCAATTATCATCCGCTCAGAACGGCCAAGCCTTTTGTTTTCAAAGATCTCCGCAATATATTTAGGGATTGAAGTGGACCAAAATATATATATATATATATATATATATATATATATATATATATATATATATATATATATATATATATATATATATATATATATATATATATATATATATATATATATATATATATATATATATATATATATATGTGCATTGCATGCATTTTGTTCAGGAACTCCTTTTCTTCAATAGGCCCTTAGGCCTATTGAAGTTCGAGGGCCGGTCAAAAATCAAAGGATCTCCTTACCGAAAATCGAGGATTTTTTGACAAAATATCGTGATTTTTTAAGACTGGATTCTAGGGATATTCTACATCCCTGAATATATTGATTTTTTAAGAGTTCTCCTAATAAAAAATTGAAAATTTGTAAAAAAATGAATGACCTCCTGTCCCAAAAAAAAAACGTGGGTTTTTCAAAGAAATTAAAGAAAAAATTGAAATATTTTTTGAAGGACCTCCTGATCGAAAATTGAGGTTTTTTGAAAGACTGTATTTTACCGCTTTTAAATAAGTTTTCTAATAGTGAGTTTTAAGACATTTTCTAAAATTCCTTCTAACCAAAATCATTGGCTTTTTATACCCTCCATTAGGGTATATTAACTTTGTCATTCCGTTTGTAACTCCTTGAAATACTCATGTCAGACCCAACAAAATATATATATTCTTGATTAGCGTAAAATTCTAAGTCGATTTAGCAATTTCCGTCTGTCCGTCTCTCTGTTGTAATCACGCTATCTTTCGAACGAATTGAGATTGAAGGCTAAGTATAAGTTCGTAAATGGACCATGTAGGTCCACGTTTTCATAAAGGCCCCATATAACGGTACCTCCTGATATTCGGTATTTTGATGCTTTTAGCGACATTATTCACCGGAATTCTTTCAAATTTGGTATTTAGAGTTCGTAATAGATACTACAGCCTATGACAGAAAATTGTCTGTGCAGGGTCACGTCTTCGTATAGGCCCCATATAACGGTACCTCCCTATGTTCGGTATTTTGATGATTTTATTGACTTTATTCACCGGAATGGTTTCAAATTTGGTATTTAGAGTTCGCAGTGGATACTACAGCCTATGACAGAAAATTGTTTATGCATGTTCACGTCTTCGTAGAGCCTCCATATAACGATACCTCCCAACATTCGGTATTTTGATGATTTTATCGTCATTATTCAGCGGAATTGTTTCAAATTACGTATTTAGAGTTCATAATGCGAATAACAGTCTGTGACAGAAAATTGTCTATGCAGGTCCAGGTCTTCGTATAGGCCCACATATCAGTACCTCCCTATGATCGGTATTTTGATGAGTTTAGGTACAATACCCACCGAAATTGTTTGAGATGTCGTATTTGAAGTTCGTAATGGAAGCTACAGCCTGTGACAGAAAAATTTCTATGCCGGTCCAGGTCTTCGCACAGCACCGATATAACGGTCCCTCCCTATATACGATATTTTCATGATTGGTAATGGCCTATGACAAACAATGCCTTTGTTGGTCTACGGTATTTTTAAAATTTTAACAGAATTTTTAAGGATTTTATCTTTTGGAAATTTCCAAATGCTGGAGGTTATTCAATGTTCGACCCGGCCGAACTTAGTGCTTTTTAACTTGTTAAATAAATACATGGTGCCCCCACAAATTTTTGGGCTTTAAAGAAAATCTTGAGTATCTTGGAATCGTGGATTTTAAGTATTTAACTGGCCTGGCAAAAAAATGTGGAACTTTAAAGGTCACCCCAATAAAAATTCGTTAATTTGTGAGAATATTTTAAAGATTTTCTAGCTAAAACCCGTAATTTACGAAAGGCTTCTTGTTGAAAGATTTCGGAATTTTTAATAATATGTTTTATGGATTTTATTAAAAATATTTTATTGGGTTTTTCTTTTTTCAATTCATCAGAATTCTGATGTTAGTAAAAAAACTCAGTAGATTTTTTTTTAAAAGTACATTCAGAAGAACTTCCTAGCAAACAAACCTTTAGTAGCATTCGGTTAGAAAACACACCTATATGTATATGTAAATGACCATACTGTGAGGATATATATCTTTCAGCAATCCGACAACGAAATTCTTTCTTCATTTATGATTATTATTTTATACGAATAAGCATCTATTGCAATAATAGAGTGGAAATATATCTATATGGAGTATATATTTCATCACAATATTGCACCTATGCTTGTGGCTGGATTTCCTAATTATAAGCCAAAAAAAGTTTTTATGGGTTTTTATGGGAGAATTCAATCATACACGCTATGATTATAATTATAAGTTAAAGTTCAAAGGACTAAATATGCCGAAGCATTTGTATCTTTTAAATTCGGACTTGTATTGCCCATTTGGTGCAAAATTAATTTGAAATCGGATAAAGATATATATGGAAGCTATATCCAAATCGGAACCGATCTTGATAAAATTTGGCAAAGATATTTCTGAGCTGTCTTTCATATTTTTCCCTGAATATCGTTGTTATGGAGTGCATATTACGGCTGTGCGTAACAAATATAACAAATCGGATGAACAGTATATATCGGAACTATAGCTATATGAACCGATCTTCACCAAATTTTACATACTAGCTTCTAGACGCAATTCGATTGTAAGTGTCAAATCTCATCCCATTTGGGCAAATATTAGACGTTTGGTGCACAATAAAAGGTAAATCGGACGAAGTTATATATGGGAGCTATATCCAAATCTGAACCGACCTCGATAAAATTTATCAATTGTCTTTCTGGGCTGTATTTCATATATTTCCCAAATATTGTTGTTACAGAGTGCATATTACGGCTGCGGAGGACAAAAATAATAAATCGAATTCGATCAAATTTGGCATACTTATTTTTAGGCCTAATTTGGTTGTATGTGCAAAATTCCATACAATTCGGGCTGATATTACACGTTTGGTGCACAATAAAAGGCAAATCGGACGAAGATATATATGGGAGCTATATCTAAATTTTGACCGATTATCTCCAATTTCAATAGGGTTCGTCCTTGGGCCAAACAAATGATTTGTGCAAAATTTCATCTGGATAGGACAATAAATGCGTACTGTACTTTGTTTACAAAAATACATGGACAGACGGACACGCATAAATCGACTCAGAATGTGATTCTATGCAGATCTTCAAAAGGAACTATGGGTCTATCTCATTTCCTTTTGCCTGTTACAAACAAATGCACAAAGACATAATACCCCGACCACCTTGTGGTGTAGGGTATAAATAGTTATTCTTATAAACATATGCAATATATATTTAACACCTTAACACCCATTTCCAAAAATCTCCATCATTAACATTCGACATAAATAAAGTTGTATAACATTAAGAATTATAGTTAAGTTCAATATTCTCCACGCACACTGATACACAAAAATAAATGGATGAATGTCTTCTTGAACAGTTTACAAATTGATGAGAATGTGTGCTATCAAATTTAATTGGATCAAATTAGGAATACCATCCAACAAAAACAACAAATACAAAGACAACCATAATACAGAAGCCATAAAAACAAGGCCAGACCATAATCGTTTGCAGTCAATGAAAAACAATTTTCATACATTTAAACACTCTTCTGCGCCCGGCTACCTGAAGCCATTGACCTGAATACATGGGTACCTTAGACGAAGACTACTGATGCCCGTGCCGTTTATGCTGCTGCTGTATTCGAAATATAATCTTCGGCCAAATGAAATCCATGGCATTGGAATGCTAATCATGAGACGATGATGTTTGAAGGTCTTCTCTCTCTCTCTCTCTCTCTCTCTCTCTCTGTGTGTGTCTCTCTGATTTTCAAGGAAATGTAGATAGAACGACTTGAAAATGATGATGGCATCCAAAGGTATGGTGTTAACGATGGCCACTTAGTGTGAATGGGTGTGGAGATAGTTGTTAGTGTCTGTATGAGGGTGGAGGGAAAGGGAAATTGCACTGTGAAGCATCAACAATGGGTATCGAATGTGTGGTAACCGCTATTTGTTATATGTAAACTTAAATTGTAATCAATTCAAACTATCTTTAACATTTTATGAAAAATATAAATAATTCTATGGACTATGGAAATTTTATAGTTATTTTTTACATTTTGACAATTTACATTGACTATACTTCAAACCCGGTACACATTGTATACGTCGTAATGCCTACACACCATTAGACCAAAAAACCCTATTATAGCCAATTTAGTTGAAAAAGAAGGGGGAAAGCAGTAAATTTGGCCAGGCCGAGCTTTTAATACCCTCCACCATTTGGAATACCCATCATCGTTATATTGGGGCCTATACAAAGACATGGACCTATATATGCAATTTATGGCATAGATATGCAAATACGAAACTTGAAACAATTCCGGTAAATAATGTCGCTTAAATCATCGAAATACCGAATATAGGGAAGTATCGTTATATGGAGGCTATACGAAGACGTGTACCCATATAAGGAATTTTCTGTCATAGGATGTAGTAGCCATTATGAACTTCAAATTCCAAATTTCAAACATTTCTGTAAAAGTTTGACACAAATAATCAAAGTACCGAATATCTAGAGGTACAGTTATATGAGGAGTATATCAAAACTTAGACCTATATTGCTAGAGAGATTTCAACAGACGAACGAACATCAGCATATCGCCAAATTATAAACAACAGGTAAGCAATGGCTTTACCTTTAGCATTTTGACCAGGGACATTGGCCCAATATTTACGCACTAAAAATCCAATGGTTGTCCACAATGCTAGACTTCTTCCCTGTCCTTAATTCTCTTCTCATGCAAAATTCCGTGCCGATTGGTTTCAATTGTGTGATCAGGAAAATTTGTATGTTTTTGTTCATTTGAACCCCTAAATATCTTGCGATCATCTCCAAAAGCAATATGCTTCTATTCTGACATTAACCCCTACTCCATTTTAAATTTTGTGTGAATCGGGCAATAATTGCGACCTGTAGAGTGATTACAAATTAACATGGACAGACGGACGGACGGACGGACATACAGCTAGATCGACTCAACTCGGCGAGATATGAAGATCCATATATATATTTTCCTATGTCGGAAACCAATATTTCGAGGTGTTCCATAATTTTTGGCCCAATCAGACTCATAATACCCCTAGCATATAGTGTTGTAGGGTATAAAAATTGCCAACAAAGGTTCACCTCTCTTCGAAGACCTCATGAAGGTCTTCAGTGAATTGTGGATTCGTCTATGGAAAACCTAGAAGCTCTTCTATCCATATATGACCTGTATAATCTAATCTGCCCATAGAGGATGTTGAAGATCTGTAAAAGCTCCTCAACATGTAAAATACATATAAAAGCTCTTTAATACATTGAAGTTCTCTCCTATCTATAGAAGAGCTTTGAATGTTATATTGTCTACAGAAGGTCAGTCCATAGAAGTCCTGTAATTTTTTTTTAATAAATTGAAGACCAGTAATAGGCCATCCACATATGGAAGACCTGTGAAGGTTCTTCTATTTTCAGAAGAGATTTGAAAGCCCTTTTTTCTATAGAAGGACTATAGAAGGGTCTTCTGACTGTTAACGCTTTTCAGTCAATAGAAGGCTTTTGGTCTATGAAGCTCTTCTATATGACCTGTATAAGCTAATCTGCCTATAGATCTGTAAAAGCTCCTCAACATTTAAAATACATATAAAAGCTCTTTAATACATTGAAATTCTATCCTACCTATAGAAGAGCTTTGAATGTTATATTGTCTACAGAAGGTCAATCCATAGAAGTCCTGTAAAAGTTTTTTCTATAAATTGAAGACCAGTAATAGGCCATCCACATATGGAAGACCTGTGAAGGTTCTTCTATTTTCAGAAGAGATTTGAAAGCCCTTTTTTCTATAGAAGGACTATAGAAGGGTCTTCTGACTGTTAACGCTTTTCAGTCAATAGAAGGCTTTTGGTCTATTAAAAACCTGCAAAAGCTTTTCTGTTGATTGAAGACCTCTATAAGCACTCATAAAGAAAACCTTAAAGGGGTTTTCTATCTACAGAAGAGGTATTAAAGCCATTCTGGCAATAGAAGGACTATAAAGGATCTTCTCTCTATAAAAAAAAAACTTTTCTGTCAATCGAATGTAGAAGAAAGTCTGTTAAGGGTCTTCATGCTACAGGCCTATAAAAGATCACCTTTCCATATAAAACATATAAAAGCTCAATAAAATTGTAAAAGATCTTCCGCCAAAAGAAGAGTGATTAAGGGTCGTTTGTCGATAGAAGACCTGTAAAAGGGAGGGGGGTTTCGATTTAAGAAGACCGGTAAAGGGCGTTTTACCTATTTTCAACTGAATTCTCCATCTATAGTTTTTAAATTCTCTTTTATCTACAAAATGCCTGTAAATAATCCTCTATCTACAGGAGAATTGTTAACACTCTAAACACTTAAAAGCTCTTCTATATATAAGACCTGTAAAGGGATTTGAAAGCCCTTTTGCCTATAGAAAAACTATAAAGACCTTTAAAAGCTTTTCTGTCATTATGTATATTTAAAACCTATAAAAGCTCTTCTGTCTATTGAATACTTGTAAAAGCTCTTTTATCTATTTAAAATTATTTAAAAGAAGATCTTTAAAGTGTATTCTACCTACAGGCCTGCAAAGGGTCTCATTTCCATATTAGGCAGTAAAAGCTCTTCTGTCAATAGTCGAGCTGAAAAAGCTCTTCCGTCAATAGAAATGTGGTAAAAGATCTTTGGTCGATAGAAGACCTCTAAAAGGGAGTTTTGGTTATAGAAGACATCAAGTAAATGGGGTTCTGACTATAGAAAGACTTAGGAAGGATCATTAGTTTATAGAAGAAATTTAAAAGGTTCTACCTATAAAGACCATTAAAAGTTCTTTACTTCATCGAAGACCTAAAAAAGCTCGGCGGTTTGTAAAAGAGTTTTGAACGGAAAAGCCAAGGCATATATACCCATATCCATGATTTGGAAAGTAAAAACAAAATAAAAACCATTCACCTAATTTTAAAGCTACAAAAAGGGCGGAAAAATAAAGAAAGTGGAAAATATATAAATTTCCCTTAAATTGCCTGCCATTTCTACTCCATCTCCCCCCGTTCGCTATTAATGATGTTTATTTTCTTTCTCTGGGAATCTTTTGTTTTCTTTAAATTTTCACAATAACAGGGTAGACATTCTGGCATATAATACATATTCTCAGTCTTCGGTAGGTTGGATAACTTCTCCTCCCACAACTACCAACCATTGTACATGTATCACCACTCTGATATCTTGTCAGATAAACAAGGAACAGGAAAACAGCATCAGATGCCGAAGCAACGAGAATTTGCACAGAGAAATGTTGTGCTACCGTGTCCGAACATGAACGTCTGCTACGTTTCATATATATGTGCGTACATTTGTATATTTATTCGTATGTATGTATAAATGTTACATGTATAGTAGTTTTTGTTGTCGTACAACTAAAGCTGTCACGTAGCGTAAACATAACCACATTGAAATGTGTTTTCCGTCAACAAATAGCGCGATGCTTCCACAGCTTCCACAAGGTAAAGGAAGAACAGCAAAAAAAAAAAGTCGAAAGGAAATCAATTCCGTTTTTGTTGTTTCCTTTTCAAGGTAGATGGTCTTCATGTTGGTCTTTTTAAATATTCATCCTACTTATTTGGCAAGACAGTGTCATAAGTGGGATTGTTATTTAGTCGTAGTAGGCTATTGTTTAATTAAAATACTTAAAAGAAAATAAAAAATTAAAAGTGAATTTACTCGAATATTAGGACAAAGAGAGAAGTTGTTTATTCCATTTTTGAAAAATGATGTAGTCTCATATAAATTTTTCCTTGTTTTCAAGGATTTAGGAGACAATCATATACAGGGTGAGATGAAACAAGTAGGCCGGGTCGAACTTTTAATACCCTCCACCATATGGTACAAATTTGGCAATTTCCAAAAAATAAAATCCGTTAAAAATTCTGTTAAAATCTTAAAAACAGTAAAGAAAGTCTTAAAGTCGGGCGTTGCCGACTTTTTGATACCCTACACCACTTTGCTAATTTAGTAGAGCTGCGCATAACAATTAAAAGTTTTTATGGGAGAATTCAATCAAAGTTCAAAGGACTAAATATGCCGAAGCATTTGTATCTTTTAAATTCGGACTTGTGTTGCCCATTTGGAGCACAATTAATTTGAAATCGGATAGAAATATGTATGGGAGCTATATCCAAATCGGAACCGATCTCGATAAAATTTGCCAATGATATTTCTGAGCTGTATTTGATTAATTTTCCCTGAATATCGTTGTTACGGAGTGGATATTACGGCTGTAGGCAACAAATATAACAAATCGGATGAACAGTATATATGATAGCTATAGCTATATCTGAACCGATCTTCACCAAATTTGAGATAGTAGCTTCTAGACTCAATTCAGTCGTAAGTGCCGAATTCCATCCCATTTGGACAAATATTAGACGTTTGGCACACAATCAAATGTAAATCGTTCGAAGTTATGCATGGGAGCTATATCCAAATCTGAACCGATCTCGATAAAATTTAGCAAACGTATTTCTGAGATGTATTTGATAGATTTCCCCTAATATTGTTGTTACAGAGATATCTTCCTCTATGGGAGCTATATCTAAATTTTTACCAATTATCTCCAATTTCAATAGGGTTCGTCCTTGGGCCAGACAAATGAAGTGTGCAAAATTTCATCTGGATAGGGCAATAAATACGAACTGTACTTTGTTTACAAAAATATATGGACAGACAGACGGACAGACAGACGGACGGACATGCATAAATCGACTCAGAATGTGATTCTATACAGATCATCAAAAGGAAGTATCGGTCTATCTCGTTTCCTTTTTCCTGTTACAAACAAATGTACAAAGACATAATACCCTGACCACCTTGTGTTGTAGGGTATAAAAATCAAACGTGGACCTACACATGCAATGTTTCTCCAAAGGAGCTTGAACCCATTATGACCTACAAATACCGATTTTCAGACAAATCCGTGAAAAAATGTTGCAAAAATCATCAAAATACCGAATATTGGGAGGTAACGTTATATAGGGAATATATCAAAACGTGGACCTATACATACAATACAAGTCCGAATTTAAAAGATACAAATATTTAGTCCCTTGAACTTTGAATTTTAAATATAATCATAGTGTGTATGATGGAATTCTCCCCTAAAAACTTTTAATTGTTATGCGGAGCTCTACTAAATTAGTAAAGTGGTGTAGGGTATCATAAAGTCGGGCGGGGCCGACTTTACTGGTTTAATGATCAATTCATATTTAATGATCGTTTTAGTTAGTCACCGAAAATCGCGTTTTTTATGAAATGTTTTGTTGAGAACATTCCGACCGATAATCATAAATTTTCAAGGATTTTTCGCAAGTCCTCCTTGCACTGAGATGGGCTTACTTAGTTTGTTTTTTTTTAATGTTTTGTAGCTATGGAGATTACTTAAAGGACTTATTGTTAAGAATTGCCTATTTATGTGTATTTTCCGAGAACTAGCTAGCCAAAACCCCTGGAACTTTAAGAATGTTTTTAGTTATTTCCTGACCTAAAATGTTTACTTTAAATTTCTCAACCGAAAATTGTGGATTTTTTTGGAATTTTTTTTCAGAGAACTCCTCTATGAAAATCGGAGGTTTTCCAGGATTTTCTTGACCGAAAGATATGAATATGGAATATGGAAAAATTTAAAGAATTTTTAAAAATGCTGTAACACTTGAAATGAGCTTTCAAATGCATAGGGAACCCAACAAATTTTTGTAAGAGCCACTGTCCGTATCCTAAAATTTACTCCAAGAAAAATATTTTCCTTATATTCTCCTTTCTTCTCCAATGCACTGTGCACCACATTCGTTCGTCTTCAAAGCGGACTGCTGACCACTTACAACAATGATACAGCCAATAATTGTGTTAAAAAACATACCCAAAACCAATGAGTTTTTTCGCCTTGATCTTTTAATGTTTTGCACATTTTTTCGGGGAAAGGCCAGGGAAAACACGATTAACTAATATTAATAAACCATTTCGACATTGGCTATAAGTCCTTCAACCGGCAGCGAAGGCAAAAATCAACATCGGATTTTACACATGTGATGTATTCACGCTTATCCAAGGATACTCGAGTTAAATTATATTGGGCAATGGAAATGTTAAATAAATAAGACATAAAAGCAATGTTGCAAAGCGCCATATCAAAATGAGCCCTTAAAAAAAACACTTCAGAAAATATTAAAAACTTCCTTGGAAAAATTTAAACATTTGTCCAGATGTGGTATATCAAGTGTTCTAACTACATTGTTTTGAAAAAAAAAAAAAAAAAAAACATCCGCATTATTTTCACACCATTATGACCCATATTTTAGCTGCCACCCTTTCTCATAACCTCCACCATTCTATGGAGGATAGTTTAGTTTTGACATTGCGTTTGTAACTCCTCGAAATATTCATAATAGACCCCACAAAGTATATATATTCTGGATCAGCATAAAATTCTAAGACGATCTAGTGATGTCCGTCTGTCTGTTGTAATCACGCTGTCTTTCGAACGAATTGAGATAGAAGGCTAAAATTTTGCATATTTGCATAGTTTACGATTAGTCAGGTTAAGTTCGTAAATGAAATTCGTAATGGATACTATAGCCAAAGACAAAAATTGTCTGTGTAGGTCCATGTCTTCGTATAGCCCCCCATACAACGGTGCCTCCCGATATTCGGTATTTTGATGATTTTAAATACATTATTCACTGGAATTGTTTCAAATTTGTTATTTGAAGTTCGTAATGGATACTACATACAGCATACAACAAAAATTTCGTATCTAGGTTCACGTTTTCGTATATACCCCATATAACGGTGCCTCCCGAAATTCGGTAGTTTGATGATTTTAACCACATTATTCACCGGAATTTTTTTAAATTTGGTATTATAGCCTACACCACAAAGTGGTCAGGGTCTTTGTGCATTTTTTTGTAACAGACAAAACGAAACGAGATAGACCCATAGTTCCTTTTGATGATCTGCATAGAATCACATTCTGAGTCGATTTATGCATGTCCGTCCGTCCGTCCGTCTGTCCATGTATTTTTGTAAACAAAGTACAGTTCGCATTTATTGCCCTATCCAGATGAAAGTTTTCACAGATCTTTTGTTTGGCCCAAGGACGAACCCTATTGAAATTGAAGATAATCGGTCAAAATTTAGATATAGCTCCCATATATATCTTCGTCCGATTTGCTTTTTATTGTGCACCAAACGTGTAATATTAGCCCAAATATTATGGAATTCTGCACATACGACCATATTAGGCCTGAAAACAAGTATGCCAAATTTTATCGAAATCGGCTCAGATATAGCTATAGCTTCCATATATATTGTCCACCAAACGTTTAATTTAAGTCCGAATAGGATGGAATTTGGCACTTACGATCACTCAATTTGATCGTGGAAACAAGTATGTCAAATTTGGTGTAAATCGGTTCAGATATAGCTACAGCTCCGTTGTTCATCCGATTTGTTGAATTTTTCCTGCACTCCGTAGTAACGATATTCGGGGAAATATATCAAAAACCGCTCAGAATATATAGCCGAATTTTATCGAGATCGGTTAAAATTTGGATATAGCTCCCATATATATCTTTATACAATTTGTAGTTAATTGTGCACCACCAAGCCCTAATTTTAAGGGCACAAATGCCTCGGCATCTGTAGTAGAAATCGATTCAGAGGAGGATATTCCTCTCATATATTTGCTCCTTTGGACTTTGAATTATAACTTTAACCGTAGTTGGTATAGTTTAATTCTCACAAATTCCCCATAAAAACTTTTATTTGTTATGTTAGGCTACACTAAATATGCAAAGTGGTGTAGGGTATCATAAAGTTGTCCCCGCTCGACTTTAAGACTTTCTTTATTGTTTTTTTTTTTTTTTATTCGAAAATTTTTAAACTCGTCCCATTTAGTGGAGCGTATTCAAAGTTCGACCCGTCCGAACTGACGGTTTTTTATTTTTTTAAATCAATTTAATAAATTGACACTTGTCGCCACTGATTTTTTTTTTTTTTTTTTTTTTTTGCGCTTTCATTCCGACCACATTTCTACACGGTCTGTTTATTGTTTGTTTCAATATGTTATAATATAATTAAATTTAAATATTTACATTTGCCAGACGACGAGTTTGCGTTGAATATATTTGCGGTTAATGAGGTCGTTTTGTTTTTAGCATTTTCCGATAAAAACTTTTGGGCACAGCAACAACAAGATAAAACATTTTCATTTATTTTCCAATCGATGTTCAAACAATGAAAACGGATATTATTTTTTTTTTTTTTTGGGGTGTGGGAGGTTTATGATTTTTACACCAAGAAAAAAAATAATTCGAACTTCAAAATTAACCAAATGCCTTAGCAACAAGGGTGTGATTTGGGCTTTGACTTTAGGTAATTTAGAAAATTTCATTGGAAAATCCGAAAATTTTTAAAAATTTTCTCTTTGTATATCAAAAAAAAAAAAAAAACACACACACACACATCCGCTTAATGTTACCAACTGCGTAAAAATCCACTTAAGTGTAATTATTGCATTTAAAATAATTATTGGTTGGTAAAAAAACAGGCCAACACCCAGAGGGGGGTTGAGTTTTCCTGAACAACAAAAGCAACACAATTTCATAATAATCCGTAAAGTAAGTAATATGCTTAATGAATATTGTTGGATTATATTTTAAACTCGGTTAATTTAAAGTTCATATGCTCATGTTACAACATAGCCATACAACACCATACACCATTGTCCGGACTGTTATGGTTTATGAAAAATCAGAGCACATGTTTTGAGGAATAATTAATGTGCACTTTTATAAGGGTTTTGAAACCAAACTTAAAACTTAACATTGCAAAGTAACCAAAATAGAGGAGGCAAATTCCCCTCACATCCACACTTTTAGAATTGTTTGGTTTAAGATTATTCGGAATATCCCCTCATTAGGTAAATACAGGGTGAGATAAAAAAAAACTGCAACAAAGTCAAGCCCCGTAATTTTTATATATTTATACCCTCCACCTTGGAAAGGAGGGTATATTATCGTCGTAGACCGCATAAAGTATATATATTCATAATCAGCATAAAAT
Source organism: Musca domestica (assembly GCF_030504385.1). Lineage (NCBI taxonomy): Eukaryota > Metazoa > Arthropoda > Insecta > Diptera > Muscidae > Musca > Musca domestica. Next base: position 21,722,367 of record NW_026712409.1, on the reverse strand, counting down.
TCTAAGTCGATTTAACGATGTCCGTCTGTCTGCCTGTCTGTCTTTTGAAATCACGATACAGCCCACATTATTTTACATAGAGCGCCAAAATTTAGCAGAGCAATTTGTATTGTGTCTAGGATGGTTGGTGTTGAAAATGAGATACATCGGTCCACGTTCTGGTACAGTCCCCATATAACGCTACCTCCCGATATTCGGTATTTTGATTATTTTTGGCACATTTTTTCACGGATTTGTCTAAAAATTGGTATTTGTAGGTAACAATGGGTCCCTGTGCGTGTGGAAAAACATTGCATGTATGGGTCCACGTTTTGGTATAGCCTCCATATAAAGGTACCTCCCGATATTCGGTATTTTGATTATTTTTACCACATTTTTTCACGATTTTGTCTAAAAATTGGTATTTGTGGGCCAGAATGGGTTCCAGCTCCGGTGGCGAAACATTGCATGTATGGGTCCACGATTTGGTATAGCCCCCATATAACGGTACCTCCCGATATTCGGCATTTTAATGGTTTTTTCCGCTTTTCTTCTAATGTTTCCTTTACCCTAAAGTGGAGGGTATTAAAAGTTTGGCCCGGCCGAAATTAATGTTTTTTTACTTGTTTTTTTTTTTTTTTCAAATTTTATTGCATGAAAGCAAAAAATGTCGAAAATAGCATCAAATTGTAGAATAAGTTTAGATTTGTTCGAATTGGTCACCTTTGGCACGAATTATGGTCTTCAAAAATATCTCGTTTGAAGATTACATTTTTTATCAAAATTAGCCTCGTATTGTTTTAAGAAGACACTATATACCCAAAATGCAAGAATTACAAAAAAAAACCTAATCTGGAAATTTCAAAAAATGTGGAAGAGGGACTTGCTTTCTCTATTTAGGTTACTTTGTCATCTCAATCGAAAATAATGGATTTTGAACAACATTTTTTTCAGAATTTCCCGACCGACATTTTTTTTTTAACCCCATGGACTCAAATCGGTACAAAATATTTTTCTAAAATTGCGATCAAAGTGAATGAATAAAATAATATTCATACAATATCTAAGAATTGATTTTCTTTTCCGAATTAAAAATCTTAAATTCTTTTTGTGCCCAAAAAAAACCCCGAACATCCTATTTTCAATTAATTTATACACCCCCTGTCCACTTACAATTCCCTTTTATTACTCACTTCAATAAATTAAAATTCTGCATAAAAATAATGTTGTTCTTCTTCAATTATCGACAGCACAAAGAGAGTTTTGATTAATTGAATTTTTTGAAATTTATGACATTATTTATTGGCCATTGTTGTAAAAATATGTCAAAGCCTTGTTAAGCAGCTTAGGCTGTTTAGTCTAAACATTCTATTCATTTATGAAACAACATTAAATTTGAGTTACGAAGGCCTTCAAGTTACGAATTGCCTGGGTAATGGCTCAATATGAAATTATAATATTTTTACAAAAAAACACCCTCTCTCTACCACTCCATGCCACATGGTTGCCATCCATGGTTGTCAACATCGTTTGTCCGTTCGTCTGTCCGTCCATCTTCCACTCTCATCCCATTTGTAACAGTCCGTAACATCATTTTTCATTTTTATTCCCTTTCAAAAGAAATAAAAAACCCCAGGAAGAAAACCATAAAATATGAGCAACAACAATTATAACACTCGCCCTTTCTCTCGAAAAATGCCGCATGGCATGCCAGGCCGCATAAGTGGCCCAGGCCGGAGGAGGACGAGGAAGGAAATCAAACGACCATTAAATTAAAAATCACGTACTTGTAACTCATTATAATTTCCGTGGTGACATTAATCATAAATTCAATTGTTTGGAGACCGTGAAAACGCTACTAAAGGAAACTCGCAGAAAACCAAACTGATGGCATTCATTTGGGCAAGTAGTGTTGGAGAGCGAATTGTTGCTGGATGACTGACTCGGGACCACAAGCACGCCCAGGACGAGTTGCATGAATGTTGGAGTCAAACTAATAAGGAGACATTCGATTTTTGCATGAAGGATATTGAAAGGAAGATAAGGGATTATATTGGAAAATAGATAGCAATACGAGATTGCGAAATTATCGGAAAAATATTGAAAACATCGACATTTCACAATCCCTATATTGGTATCTGAAATTCAGAGGATAAAAGACACACTGAAGATATTTTATAACCAGAGGACTTTTAAAGCAGATAGATCCTATACAGCCAAACAGAACTTAAAATCTCCGATACAAAAAAAAATGTTTTAAAAGCTATTTTATTTTATAAATATTTATTTGCAGAAGACCTTTGAAACCTATGTTTCTCACGGAAAACAATATAAACCTACCCTATTCAAGAAATATCCTTTCAAGCTTTTATTAAATAAAATCTTTTCAATCGTTGTTATAAATAAAGAGCTTCAAGATTTTCTATAAAAGAAGAGCGTTCTAAGCTCTTCTGTATATAGAGGCCTTCTTAAGTTTTTAAAAAGATTTTCTAAAGCTCTTTTAAATGTAAGAAACACTTAAAAACTCAGCTATTGTTAGGTGAAGTTCTAAAATTCTTTCATATACAGTAGGCCTCCCAAAGCTTTTTTTATTAATAGAAAGCACTATTCATAAAAAAACATTTAAAGCTCTTCTATAAAAATTATAAAGATAAAAAAGTCGTCAAAATATCTACTATAGTTAGATAAAGTTCCAAAGGTATTTCACAAATGGTAGGACTATTGAAGCTTAAAAAATCTCTTCTTTAACTAGAATACCTTCTGAAGCTAGGAGATCTCCTGAAGCTCTTCTATAGCTAAGAGACCTCCAGAAGCTCTTCTATAGCTAGGAGACATCCTGAAGCTCTTCTATAGCCAGAAGACCTTCTGAAGCTCGTCGTAACCTAGAAGACCTTCTGAAGCTCGTCGATAGCTAGAAGACCTTCTGAAGCTCTTCTATAGCTAGAAGACCTTCTGGAGCTCTTCTATAGCTAGAAGACGTTCTGGAGCTCTTCTATAGCTAGAAGACCTTCTCAAGTTCTTCTATAGATAGGAGACCTTCTCAAGCTCTTCTATAGCTAAGAGACCTTCTGAAGCTCTTCTATAGCTAAGAGACCTCCTGAAGCTCTTCTATAGCTAAGACACCTCATGAAGCTCTTCTATAGCTAAGAGACCTCCTGAAGCTCTTCTATAGCTAAGAAACTTCCTGAAGCTCTTCTATAGCTAAGAGACCTTCTGAAGCTCTTCTATAGCTAAGAGACCTCCTGAAGCTCTTCTATAGCTAAGACACCTCATGAAGCTCTTCTATAGCTAAGAGACCTCCTGAAGTTCTTCTATAGCTAAGAGACCTCCTGAAGCTCTTCTATAGCTAGGAGACCTCCTGAAGCTCTTCTATAGCCAGAAGACCTTCTGAAGCTCGTCTATAGCTAGAAGACCTTCTGGAGCTCTTCTATAGCTAGAAGACTTTCTGAAGCTGTTCTATAACTAGAAGGCCTTCTTAAGTTCTTCTATAGCTAAAAGACCTTCTCAAGTTCTTCTATAGCTAGGAGACCTTCTCAAGCTCTTCTATAGCTACAATACCTTCTCAAGCTCTTCTATAGCTAGAATGCCTTCTGCAGCTCTTCTATAGCTAGAAGACCTTTTGAAGCTCTTCTATGACCAAAAGACCTTCTCAAGCTCTTCTATAGCTAGAACCCCTTCTGAAGCGCTTCTATAGCTAGAAGACCTTCTGAAGCGCTTCTATAGCAAGAAGACCTTGTCAAGCTCTTACATTGCTAGAAGACCTTGTCAAGCTATTCTATAGCTAGAAGACCTTGTAAGGCTCTTCTATAGCTAGAAGACCTTGTCGAGCTCTTCTATAGCTAGAAGACCTTCTGAAGCTCTTCTATAGCTGGAAGACCTTCTGAAGCTCTCCTATAGCTAGAAGACCTTCTGAAGCTCTTCTATAGCTGGAAGACCTTATGAAGCTCTTCGATAGCTAGAGTCTATAGCTAGAAGACCTTCTGAAGCTCTTCTATACCTGGGAGACCTTCTGAAGCTCGTCTATAGCTAGAAGACCTTCTGAAGCTCGTCTATAGCTAGAAGACCTTCTGAAGCGCTTCTATAGCAAGAAGACCTTGTCAAGCTCTTACATTGCTAGAAGACCTTGTCAAGCTATTCTATAGCTAGAAGACCTTGTAAGGCTCTTCTATAGCTAGAAGACCTTGTCGAGCTCTTCTATAGCTAGAAGACCTTCTGAAGCTCTTCTATAGCTGGAAGACCTTCTGAAGCTCTCCTATAGCTAGAAGACCTTCTGAAGCTCTTCTATAGCTGGAAGACCTTATGAAGCTCTTCGATAGCTAGAGTCTATAGCTAGAAGACCTTCTGAAGCTCTTCTATACCTGGGAGACCTTCTGAAGCTCGTCTATAGCTAGAAGACCTTCTGAAGCTCGTCTATAGCTAGAAGTCCTTCTGAAGCTCTTCTGTAGCTAGAAGACCTTCTGAAGCTCTTCTATAGCTGGAAGACCTTCTGAAGCTCTCCTATAGCTGGAAGACCTTCTGAAGCTCTTCTATACCTGGGAGACCTTCTGAAGCTCTTCTATACCTGGGAGACCTTCTGAAGCTCTTCTATACCTGGGAGACCTTCTGAAGCTCTTCTATAGCTAGGAGACCTTCTGAAACTCTTCTATAGCTAGGAGACCTTCTGAAGCTCTTCTATAGCTAGGAAACCTTCTGAAGCTCGTCTATAGCTAAAAGACCTTCTGAAGCTCGTCGCTAGAAGACCTTCTGAAGCTCTTCTATAGCTAGAAGGCCTTCTGAAGCTCTTCTATAGCTAGAAGACTTTCTGAAGCTCTTCTATAGCTAGAAGACCTTGTGAAGCTGTTCTATAGCTAGAAGACCTTGTGAACCTCTTCTATAGCTAGAAGACCTTCTAAAGCTGTTCTATAGCTAGAAGACCTTCTGGAGCTCTTCTATAGCTAGAAGACCTTCTCAAGCTGTTCTATAGCTAGAAGACTTTCTGGAGCTCTTCTATAGCTAGAAGACCTTCTGGAGCTCTTCTATAGCTAGAAGACCTTTTGGAGCTCTTCTATAGCTAGAAGACCTTCTGGAGCTCTTCTATAGCTAGAAGACCTTCTGAATCTCTTCTATAGCTAGAAGACCTTCTGGAGCTCTTCTATAACTAGAAGGTTTTTTTAAGTTCTTCTATAGCTAGAATACCTTCTCAAGTTCTTCTATAGCTACAATACCTTCTCAAGGTCTTCTATAGCTAGAATGCCTTGTGCAGCTCTTCTATAGCTAGAAGACCTTCTGAAGCTTTTCTATAGCTTATCTTTACAAAAAACGTCCCTTCTTAACCTTCTCTTTTGTTTAAAGGCCTTTAATTTTTTTTCTAAGCCCAAAGCTTCTACAAAGCTTTTCAATGTAGAGAAGGTCTTTTAAAGCTGTTCTACGAAATGCTTGAAAGCATTCTTATAAAAAGTATAGCTTTTTAAGCGTTGCCATACTAAGAGAAACTTTAAACGAAAAGTTAAGCAAAGAAGATCTTCAAAAGCTTTTCTGCACAGAAGATATTTTATACATTTGTTTTTGCAGAAAAAAACTTTTTCGAGCTTTGCAGTGGCTGGAAGAACTTTTAATGCTCTACTGTGACCAGAAGTCCTTTTAGAAGATTTCCTTTGCAGTGGAGATACTTTTAGGTGTTGGGTTTAATGGAATTTTCGGAACTTTTTCTCTACAGAGAAGAAATTAGAGCTCCATCAAGTTTCTCTCATGATTCTCTATATGTGTTCTCTTAATGGGGGTTATGTCCAAAGGTCTCCCTTTGCCTCATGTAGAGTACAACTTAATTTGTGTCAATTCAAATTATGTGACATTTTTCAACTTTCTCCTCATTCTTCGTTTTCTACTCCTTCTTGGTTTGCATGACTGGTGATTGGAGACATCTGCTTGGGCAAATCTTGCCACCAATAACGAATTCAAGATTTGCCCGCTTGCCAAATCTGTGATCGGTTGAATTATAAGATTTGTCTCCACGTACTTTTGATTACTTCCAATGTTATTAAATAATAATTTATGGGGAATATATTAAAGGAAATTTCCCCAAGTCGGCCAGCCAGCCAGTCAGTCATCCATTTCGCCACAGAGCTGCTATGCTCTCCTGCAACTGTCTTTGGTGTTTGCTTTGAATTTTCATTTTAAATCATTTTGATTGTCGTACTATCGCAACTTTTCAGCTTTCGAATACAAAGATAAATGCCCAAGCAAATACGATGAACATTTTGTGGACAGATAAATTCTTCAATTGCCAACTTTATGACGAAAGATTGGAGGAAGAGGGAGGGAACAAACTGACGGCAGTCGACGTTATTGCTTTGGTCGTCATAGATGACGAAAAGGAAACAGAAGTTACCAAAAATTATGCATGAACTTTTTGTTTTGGTTGTGTGTGTGTGTGTGAGTGTTTTTTATACCCTCCACCATACTATGGAGGGTATATTAACTTTGTAATTCGGTTTGTAACTCCTCGAAATACTCATGTCAGACCCAACAAAGTATATATATTCTTGATCAGCGTAAAATTCTCAGACGATTTAGCGATGTCATGTAGGTCCACGTTTTCATATAGCCCCCATATTTTGGGGTAGCTCCCGATATTCGGTATTTTGGTGATTTTAATAACATTATTCACCGAAATTGTTTCAAATTTGATATTTGAAACAGAAACATAGACCTATGACAGAAAATTGTCTGTACAGGTCTACATCTTCGTATAACCCCCAAATAACTGCACCTCCCTATATTCGGTATTTTGATGATTTTAGGACATTATTCACCGGAATTGTTTTCAATTTAAGGTTTGAAGTTCCAAAGAGATACTACAGCCTAAGACAGAAAATTGACTGTGCAGGTCTACGTCTTCGTTTAGCCCCCATATAACGGTACCTTCCGATATTCGGTATTTTGATGATTTTAGCGACATTATTAATCGGAATTGTTTCAAATTTGGTATTTGAAGTTCGTAACGGATACTACAGCCTAAGACAGAAAATTGACTGTACAGGTCTACGTCTTCGTATAGACCCCATATAACGGCAACTCCCAATATTCGGTATTTTGATGATTTTAGCGTCATTATTCACCGGAATTGTTTCAAATTACATATTTAGAGTTCGTAATAGGAACTACAGTCTGTGATAGAAAATTGTTTATGCAGGTCCAGGTCTTCGTATAGGCCCCATATATTAGTACCTCCCTATATTCGGTATTTTAACGATTTTAGGTACAATACCCACCGAAATTGTGTGAGATGCCGTATTTGAAGTTCGTAATGGGTACTACAGCCTGTGACTGAAAATTGTCTTTGCTTGTCTAGGTCTTCGCACAGTTCCGATATAACGGTACCTCCCTATATACGATATTTTGGTGATTTTAGTTACCTTATTCACCGTTTATTTCATGTTTCGAATTTGAATATGGTAATGGCTTATGACAAACAATGCCTATGTAGGTCCATGTCGTATAGACCCCAATACAATGGCTATATTCAGTGTTTGAAAAATTTAAAGAGATTTTTTTAAGGGTTTTATTTTTTGAATATTTCTAATTTCGTTCCAAATGATGGAGGGTATTCAAAGTTCGACCCGGCCGAACTTACAGCGTTTTAACTTGTTTTTTTCGTTTTTGCTAAGAAAACTTTGTGTGGAAACTTTACGGATGAGTACCAATTTTTTTTTTGTGGAAGTATTAGACTCGTAGGGAGAGCCAGATAAATAGTTATATATCACTTTATTTATGAAAGAGCAAAAATCTAAAATCACCATAAGACCAAGTTTTATTTATGGCAAATAGGGATTAGTGCAGGGTTCGTATGATTTTATTTTCTGGTTCTATTAAAGAACTTTAAAGGTTTCAGCAATTTGAAAACAATTATTTACTAAACTCTTGGGATGGAAGTTTTTTATTTCATATTTACCCAAGTGGAGGACAGGGTTCATATATACATAAGTTTTCTGTCTATTTATGAAAAAAAAAAACAGAAGAATATGACATGTGTGTGTGTGTGTGGCAGGACTAAGGACTTTGCACATATTGGGACGAAAGGCATACAAAAATTTAAAGCACTTGAAGTATTTTTCATCAGAAAAATTTTCCAATTTTCGATACTTTTAACTTCCAAAAATTCTCAAATTTCCATCGAATTCATTAAAAAGTAATCAGCGTAAATGGGAATATGTGTTTTGTCTCACAACTCAAATTGATGTTGATTCCAGAAACTTGTTGAATCCATGTAAATCATTTTCAAATTCAATGAAATCCAGTCCTTCACCGCGCTGCCCCGCTCTCTCTCTCTCTTTCTCTCAGTTGATTTGGCACACAAACCGTAATCATGTTTGCATTGGCACAAAACTTGACACCACTGCTGATAGTTGCACAAGTAGTGGTGGTATTTGTTTGTGGTCATTTGTCAAATGGGAATAAAGACGCAAGTGCCAGGAAATAAAATTCCGCTTATTTCACGTCACACTTGTTGCCGGCGGTATAGCAGGACGATAATAGACAGCTTAGTATGAAGAGATTTCCAACGAAAATGTCACATTAAATCGTTTGCATCGGAGAGATTCGAGGATAATAAGATGTGAGTGTGATCAAGGACATTAAGAGAGACAAAAGATGATTTCAAGGATAATTTTTCAGACACATTCTAAAATAAAAAAAAGAGAATTTTTTGACAATATTTTTTCAAGATCATTCTAAAATACAATCGTTGTTTTTTTAATATTTTCAGGAACATTCTCCGATATGAACGCGGATCTTTTTAAACTATTTCTTAAAGACATCAACGAGGATTTTTAAGAGTTGTTTTTCAAAAAATAAATAAATAAATAAATAAACAAGTAAAAAAGCAGTGAATACCCTCCACCATTTGGGAGGAATTACGAAATTTTCAAAAAAAATCCAATAAAAATTTTGTTAAAATCTTAAAAATACCGAATATCGGAAGGTGCCGATATGTGGGGATATACGATATTGTGGACCTATATAGACAGTTCTATTTCTGGAAATAAAGTATTCGCACGGAGCTCCTTGTGTGAAATTTCAGTCAATTTCATTGAAAATTATGGCTAAAATCATCAAAATACCGAATATCGGAGGTACCTTTGTGGGGGAATATCGTGGACCTATATAGGTTGGCACTACAAAATACGAAAGTGTCGATTACCTCAAGCAAGCGTTTTGACGGAAATGGGCTAAAATACCGCAGAGCAACATTCGGGCAGCGTGTGTCAGTTTTATTGGCCGTATGAAGGCCATAATTCGTGCCAAAGGTGACCAATTCGAACAAATCTAAACTTATTCTAAAATTTTATGCTTTTTCCGATATTTTTTTGCTTTCATTAAATAAAATTTAAAAAAAAATTAAAATTATGACGCAGATTTTTAATCTCACTCTGTAAACAAATGTGTTAGTTCTACGCTTATAACTCAAGAATCGTTGTCTGATTTTTAGAGATTTTAAATTTTCCAAATTTTAAACAATGATTTAAATATTTATTTTAATTTTTTTTATTAATTTTCAAAATAATTTTCCAATCACTTGGATTTTTTGAATTGTTTTCCACACACTTGGATTTATAGAAATATTGTTAAGCTCATGGTATTCTAAACAATTTTTAGAACTTCCGTTTTTTACGAACTAGCATTTTTATAAAAAACAAGTAAGCAAAGGCTATAGTCGTGCGGCGTCGACAATGTAATACCCTACAACACTACAACATGTTGGAAGCCTTTTTTGTCCAAATCCATTTTCAAAAATTTCGCTTTCGAAATTATGTCATAGAGAAATGCCCAGTTATTATAGTGGTCCATTCTACTCTCTGTGCTAAACTCTAACTTCATGCGAGATTTCGTGTCCTTTGGTTTCTATTTGTGACCTTTATAATGGCTGCAAAATCAGGAATATTTTTAGTTGTTGGTCCATTTTAACCCCAAAATATATTGCGGACATCTTTGAAAACAATAGGCCTAGCCATTCTGAGCATTACCTTACCGCTGTGAAAATTTTCGTGAGAATCGGACGATAACTGCAATCTGTATATAATAACCCCAACCTGTGTTGTAATGTGAACAAATATTACAAAATGTACACTTCAATATTATAAGTCAATTTGAAAAAATCGCATGCGATAAAAAATATGAAAAAATAAAAAAAATGTCACAAAATACTACAAATTCTAAATCAACATAATTATTGGCATCTTTTATGCGATTTTTATACCCTACAACACTATGTGTTGGGGGTATTATAAGTTTGATTGGGCCAGAATTTATGTAACACCTCGAAATATTGGTTTCCCATATAGGAAAGTATATATGGATCTTCCTAGCTCGCCGAGCTGAGCCGATCTAGCTATGTATGTCCGTCCGTCCGTCTGTCCATGTTAATTTGTAATCAAGCTACAGGTCGCAATTATGGCCCGATCCTTACGAAATTTTGCGCGAAGGTGGGGTTTGGGTTTGGAGATGATCGCCAAATGTTTAGGGGCTGAAATGGACCAAATACTGAAAAAATGTCGGATTTTGCAGTAGCTATACAGGTCGCAATTATAGACCAATCGACGCGGAACTTCGCTTGTAGCTAGAGTTTAGGGCGGGGAAGAAGCCTACCAATTCGGGTGGCCATCGGATAATATTTAGCGGGTAAAATAGACCATATATTTTGTGTTAAAAAAAATACAACATTTTTCATTAAACCGCGAATATTTTAAATACCGGCGAAATCACAAAGCCATGACAAAGTTACTTCTAATCTTTACATTGATGTTAAGATCCAACAAATCGGATATATAGCAAAATATGTGCGATATATATGTCTATCAAAGAAGATATGCTTGAAAGATCTCTCATATGTCGAGAACGGCTGAACTGATTTCGTCAGTTCTCATTAATTCAGAATGGCCTCTTGCCAGGATAGAAAAAACGTCTAAAAAAAATCGCATAAAAATATCTCTCTAAAGATGAAAATATTGATTTTCTAACATTTTCTCAAATTTTTTCAATTTTGTCATATTTCTTGGCATATTTTCATTTTGAATTAAACATTTGGTAATATTTCTACAGCTAACAAAACTAAGTTGTTAGGATATCAGGATATCATATACAGATCGCATTTATGGCCCGATCCTTACGAAATTTTGTATGGGGATAAGATGAGGGTCAGAATAGAAGCCTTCTCTTTTTGGAGATGATCGCCATACATTTAGGGGTTGAAGTGGACCGAAAAACTGCAAAATTGTCAGCAGGTCATAATTATCGCCCGATCCTCACGCACATTTGAACGGGCGTTACCGGACATTGCAAAAGACAAGCAGTTTTGGATGGCCATCAAAAAATATTCAATGTGTGAAATAGTTTGCTAACTTTTGTAGGCAAAATAAGAAAATGTCCATTCCAGTGACTTTTTGGAGAATTCACAAATACAGGAAAGACGCACTTCTGACAATTTCGTTAACGCTGATTTCATTGAAGAATATAGTCAAATGTCTGTATCTCATATAGATGCATTTCAGTCACAAACCAATAATAAATGTTAATCTCCTGCCACTTCTGAGACATTATAGGTATTTGGGAAATATTGGTTCCAGATCTAAGAAGACCATTTAAGTGCAACATCTACCAATAAATTGGAAAAGAGGAAATTAGTTTAAGTTGCTATTATTCGAAAATTAGAGAACGAAACCTGATGGTTTTCTTTTATTATTTGTCACAATATCTTGTGGAATTCTTTCGAGTATCTCGCCTATATAAACTGTATCGTTTATTATAGTGTTGTAGGGTATTCAACGGTCGGTCCCGCTCGACTGTAGCCTTTGCTTACTTGTTATTTCTGTTTTTGGTTAATTTGAACCTCTAAATATTTTGCGATCATCTCCAAATGCAAGGGACCCCTCTGTATTTCCAACTTTAGACTTATCTATATGACTTGCTTGTCTACGATAATTGGCTATATTCGTCAACGAAATCAGCATAAAAAGACCAGAAGTTCGCTGTTTGTGTATTTCCATAATTGCGACCTGTAGAGTGATTACAAATTAACATGGACAGAGGGACGGACATACATAGCTAGATCGACTCAGCTCGGCGAGATAGGAAGATCCATATATACTTTCCTATATGGGTAACCAATATTTCGAGGTGTTACATAATTTTTTTGCCCAATCAAACTTATAATACCCCCACCACATAGTGTTGTAGGGTATAATTAAAAGATAATTTTTTAAGAATATTTGAGTCTGTCTGTCCGTTTGTCTGTCTGTTGTAATCACGCTATCTTTCGAACGAATAGAGATAGAAGGCTAAAATTTTGCACACATGTTTATTTTTCTAGTACAGGGTTGCCCATATTCGACAGACCCGATGACTCTTTGGGTCCATTCCAATCGACAAGGCTTGTCCGCAGGCAACATTCTTTGCGTCAATTGAATTTTTTACGGGAACAAATGCAAATCAATGCGAATAATCCGTTGTAAAGTGGACCGAGCCATGCCCAACTGCTGAGAACGGCGTTTTTGGGATGTTCTTGGGGACCTCTCAACACTGGCTCGTACGGCAGCGATATTCTCGGCCGATGGCCTTGGTCGACTTTTATATGGACTCTTTGGATTAGAAAGAGCCTTACCAGTCGAAATTTTTTCGTATAAACTCTTAATGGTGTTCTTAGAAGGCGCACTTCTCACATTTTTTAATGTTTTAAAAGCACGTTGAGTTTTCACAATTGACTTCTTTTGTTTAATGTAAATTTCAACTATTTCAGAGCGCTCACATGGCGTGTATTGATTCATGGTAACGCTTGGACTGACGCTTCAAAAGCGGTATGTCATTAAGCGATGTGACATCTCTGTCAAAAGTTATGGCGTTGCCAGATGGGTCCGTCGAATATGCGCAACCCTGTACATGGGGATATACGATATTGTGGACCTATATGTATAATCCTATTTCAGGGAATAAAGTACTCGCACGGAAATCATTTTGTGCAATTTCAGTCAATTTCATTGAGTATTATGGCTAAAATCATCAAAATACCGAATATCGGGGGTACCGTTATATGGGGGAATATACGATATCTTGGACCTATATAAATAATTCTCTTCTGGGGAATAAAGTACTCATAAGGAACTCCTTGTGTGGTTTTTCAGACAATTTCAGGGGATAAGCTACTCAAAAGGCACTGCTTGAGTGAATTTTCAAACAATTCCGTAGAAAAATGTGGCTACAATCATCCGTTATATGGGGGCTATAGGATATCGTGGACCGATATAGCCCATCTTCGATCTTGACCTGCCTGCAGACAAAAGACAGAACTGTGCCAAATTTTAGCTTTCTATATTAATTCCTTTTGACTGTAGCGTGATTACAACAGACGGAGAGAAGGACAGGGCTAAATCGTCTTAGAATTTTACGCTGATAAAGAATATATAAACTTTGTTGGATCTTAAATTATTATTTCGATGAGTTACGGAACGGAATGACGTACTTAATATACCCTCCATACTATGTATGGGGAGGGTATAATAAATAATGAGAAATGAACAAAGAGGTTTTAGAATTTTTTCAAGGACATAATAAAATGCAAACTTGTGTTTTTAAGAAGATATAACAAGGAGGAGCAAAACTGTAAACGTGGATTTTTATAGAATTTTTTTTTCAAGAGAAAATAGGAAATAAATGAAGATTTTTTTGAATTCTTTTTTTATTCGAGGACATAATGAAATATAAACAGTTTTTAAACAAACAAAATGATCGTGTTTACCTGTAAAAGAGGTCAAGTCAAAATGTGCACCTTCGGTTGGCGACCAGAACTCAAGCGCCGACCATGGTAATGGTGTGGGCCGCCATAACAGCCGATGGTCGCTCTCGGCTGGTATTAATCGACCGTGGCATCAGAATAAATGCCGAATATTATCGCTAAAACATTTTGGTCGCAGACTTTGGACATTCCAACAGGACTCAACGCCATCGCACTAAGCACGCGCCACCCAAGAATGGTTACAACATGAGGTTCCTCGCTTCACTTCCAGCGCACAATGGCCACCAACATCTCCGGATACCAATCCGTTGGACTATTGTGTCTGGAATATTTTGGAAAGCAAGGTTGGCACTAAAAAATACCAAAGTGTCGATCACCTCAAGCAAGCGCTACGGCGGGAATGTACCAAAATACCGCAGAGCAACATTGGCTCAGCGTATGATTGGCAGTTTGAAGGCCATAATTCGTGCCAAAGATGACCATGTCGAACAAATCTAAACTTATTCTAAAATTTGATGCTATTTCCGACATTTTTTTGCTTTCATTCAATAAAATTAAAAAAAAATAAAAATTTTGACGTTTGGCTATGTTACAGTTTATTAATCTCACTCTGTAAAAGAAAGTTTTGTTAGTTCCTACGCATATAACCGTTGTCTAATTTTTAGAGGTTTTAAATTTTCAAAATTTTATTCAATGATTTAAACTTTTAGTTTTTTAATCTTCACAAGTATTTTTCAAGGACTTAAACAGTTATATATTTTTGGAAGGATATGAGTATTTAAGGACAGATATTCTTACCCGCAGCTTAAGCGAATTAATTTTCAAAATCATTTTCCAAACACTTGAATGTTGTAAATTGTTTTCCATACATTTGGATTTATAGAAATATTGTTAAGCTCATGGTTTTCTAAATAATTTTTTGAATTTTCGATTTTTTACGAACTAGAATTTTAGCAAAAAAAAAAATCATAAACAAAGAGCGATATAAACCAGATTTTTTAAAAATATTCAAAGGCGTTCAAAGATTTAAACCTGAAATATTTTAAAATATTTTTTAAGAAATTCTAAGATATAAACATATTTAAGAATTATTTTGCAATCACATTTTAAAACCCTCCACCATAGTATGGAGGGTATATTAAGTCTGTCATTTCATTTGTAACACCTCAAAATATACATTTTAGACACCACAATTTATATATATTCTTGATCAGCATAAAATTCTATGTCGATTTAGCAATGTTCGTTCGCCTGTCCGTTGGTTTTAGGTTGATAAAATTTTACTCAAGTGTGTATTATATCTGCAGGATTTTTGGTGAGGAAAATGGACCATGTAGGTCCACGTCTTCCTATAGCCTCCATATAACGGTACCCCCCGATATTGGGTATTTTGATGATTTTAGAGACAACATTTTCCGGAATTGTTTCAAATTTCGCATTTGAAGTTCGTAATAGATACTACAGCCTATGGCAGAAAATTGTCTGTGCGGGTCCATGTCTTCGCATAGCCCCCATATAACGGTATTTTGATGATTTTAGCGACATTATTTACCGGAATTGTTTCAAAATTCGCATTTAAAGTTCGGAATAGATACTGCATCCCAAGACAGAAAATGAGCTAAGTAGATCCACGTCTTCGTACAGCCCCCGTATAACGGCACCCCCCGATTTTCGGTATTTTGATGATTTTAGCGACATTATTTACCGAAATTGTTTTAAATTTCGCATTTGAAGTTCGTAATGGATACTACAGCCTATCACAGAAAATTGTCTGTGCGGATCCAACTCTTCGCATAGCCCCCAAATAACGGTACCCCCCGATATTCGGTATTTTGATGATTTTAGCGATATTATTTACCGGAATTATTTCACATTTTCTATTTGAAGTTCGTAATGGATACTAGAGCCTCCACGTTTTATAACCCCCATCGTACCACCCCATATTCGATATTTTGATGATTTTCGCTAAATTATAAACATATTTTTTCAAGTTTCGCATTTGAATATTGTAATAGCTTGTGACAAAAGTTGCCTAAGCAGATGTACGTCGTCGTATAGAACCTAATATATGGCTACATTTGATATTTGTAATATTTTAATAGAATTTTTAACGGATTTTATTTTTTTATTTATTTATATATTTATTTATTTTTTTTTTTTTTTTTTGAAAATTACCAAAATTTGCACCAAATATTTTTTTTTGATTTTTGGCTTATGTATGTATATATGCGTGTGTATGCATTTGTTTTTGGCATTGTTGTTGCCAAGGTTCGTATTCATTTCATACCACATTATTCGAATCTACTGTCATTTTGTCAGTTGTTGGCATTTTTGTTGTTATTGCTACTCTCTACTGCCAGTTGCCAACTCCTTCCTTTCATATAATTTGTGCAACTACTGCACACTTGCATGAGAGGCATTTGTGTGTAAGTATATGTGTGTATCTGTGTGTATGTGTACTTGTGAATGGGAAAAAAAGCAATTAAAATGTTTGTAACTCAATTTATCAAATGGCGAACTGCAACAGCAAATGAAAAATGAGAACTATGCCAGGAATCCTCTCCACTCCACCCACCCACAAACCAAAGCACAATGGAGCGAAGGAAAAGCGGAAGGACGGAAGAAAGAACGGATAAACATACTCTATAATGCTAATTCTGGCAAGAGGATAAAGAGATGAATACAATTGAAATTAAAAGATTTATTTCACAAAAGAGCAATACTTACATTCAGCATTTATCTCTGTGCGTGTGGTTGTAGTGGGGTGGTTCCGAAAGAGAGGGATTGTTATTGTTATTAATTTAAAGAGGCTCAAAAGCATTGAATGACATTAGGAATACATTGGAGGGATATAAGCACGCCTCAGGCAATAAAAGTGCAACAAACAAGAGTTTGATCACATCACCTTTGGTAGAGGGATTTGGTTTTTTGTTTTCACCCATTCCACTTCACCCTAATGTAGATTACAATAATGCAGACATATTTGTGGTCTGTGTGTTTGGCCGGTCGCACA
Source organism: Musca domestica (assembly GCF_030504385.1). NCBI lineage: Eukaryota > Metazoa > Arthropoda > Insecta > Diptera > Muscidae > Musca > Musca domestica. The sequence continues at coordinate 21,705,613 of NW_026712409.1, read as the reverse complement.
CATTAATGCATGCAATTATTCTCTTGGTGTGGAAGCAATTACCAATTAAGTTCATGCGAAGATTTCAATTGAAATCTCCTGCATTTAATGATTTTAATAGCAAAAGCCATTTTTAATTTTCCTTTCTTTTTAAAAAAAAATTAAATTCATGTTGAAAGTGATATTGCGCATAACGTCATCAGAGATATTATCTTGAGGAAATTTTTTTTGCGAGGACCATCTGGGCCGTAAATCATACAATATAGGAGAGAAATAGAAGTATAAATATATTGAAAAATACTATTAAAAATCATAAAAATACCAAATATTGGGAGTTATCGTTATATTGGGGTCCATACGAAGAGGTGGACCTGCATAGGCGAGTTTTGTCATAGGCCATTGCAAATACGAAGCGTGAAACAATTCCAGTGAATAATGTCGCTAAAATCATAAAAATACTCACTATAGGGAAGTACCGTTGCATGGGACCTATGCGAGAACGTGGACCTGCAATTTTCTATCACAAACTGTACTATCCAATAAGAATTAAAAAATGCGAAATTTAAAACACTTCCGGTGTATAATATCATCATCAAAATACCGAAAATCGTGAGGTACCATTGTACGGGGGCTATATGAGAACGTAGACCTGAATTTTCTGTCACAGGCAATAGTACCTTTCACGAAGTGCAAATACAAATTTTGAAATAAATACTGTGAATAATATCTCAAAAATCATCGAAATACCGAATTTTGGGAGGTACCGTTATATGGGGGTTATACGAGAACGGAGGCTATACGAGATATAACTTGCAGTACCCATAATGGACTTCAACTACGAAATTTGATACAATTTCGGTAAATAATGTTGCTAAAATTATCAAAATATCGAATATCGGGAGGTACCGTTATTTGGGGGCAATACTAAAACGTGAACATATAAAGCCAAAAAAAACTTAAAAAATTCCTGATTTTGCAGTTGACCTAAAGGTCGCAATTATAGACCAATTGACGCGGAAGTTAGCATGGGGATAGAGCTTAGCGCTGGGCAGAAGCCTTGTAATTTTGATGGTCATCGGTTAATATTTAGTGGCTGGAATAGACCACAACATTTGTGTTTAACAAAGATTGTAGATAGAGTAGATTGACAAAATTTCACTCAAATGTATGTTATGTCTGCAGGACTCTTGGTATTGGAAAATGGGCCATGTATGTCCACGTTTTGGTATAGCGCCCATATAACAGTACCTCCCGATATTCGGTACTTTTCTGATTTTAGCGACATTATTCACCGGAATTGTTTCAAATTTGGTATTTGGTATTTGAGGTTCGTAATGGATACTACAGCTTATGACAAAAAATTGCATGTACAGCTCGGCGTCTTTGTAGAGCCCCCATATAACGGTACCTCCCAATATTCTGTATTTTAATTATTTAAGCGACATTATTCACCGGAATTGTTTCAAATTTAGTATTTGAGATTCGTAATGGATACTACAGCCTAAGACAGGAGATTGTCTGTGCAGGTCCACGTCTTCGTATAGCCCCCATATAACGGTACCTCCCGATATTCTGTATTTTACTGATTTTTGCGACATTATTCGCCGGAATTGTTTCAAATTTGGTATTTGGGGTTCGTAATGGATACTACAGCCTAAGACAGAAATTTGTCTGTGCCGGTGCAGTTTCGCATTTGACACTTGTATTGGCTTATGTCGTCGTATATACCCTATTGTAACAGCTACATTCGGTGTTTTTAAGGTTTAACACGGATTTTATTGTCTTTGAGAATTGCCTAATTCGTTCTAAATGGTGGAAGGTAATCAAAGTTCGGCCCGGCCGAATGTATAGCTTTTTTACTTGTTCAATTTGACTTATAGTGTTGAAGTTTATTATTATATACAAATTGCAATTATTGTCCGATCCTCACGAAAATTTTCACAAGGGTGGGATTTGGCTCAGAAGGGCTAGACCTATTGTTTTCAAAGATGTCCGCAATATATTTAGGAGTTGAAATAGACCAATAAATAAAAATGTTCCTGATTTTGTAGCCCTTATAGGTCACAAAAAGAAACAATAGAACACGAAATCTCGCATGAAGTTAGGACAGCGGGTAGAATAGAAAAAAATGTCAGCATTATTTACAGGCGATATCCGTAATACACAAAAGGCTTTTTTATGCTGATTGATAAAGCCATATAGATGAGTCTAAATTTGGAGATACAGAGAGGCCTTTTGCACTTGGAGATGATCGCAAAATATTTAGGGGTTCAAATGAACCAAAAACAGAAAAATGTTCCTGATCACACAATTGAAACCAATCGACACGTAATTTTGCCTGAGAAGAGAGTTAAGGACAGGGAAGAAGTCTAGCATTTTGGCCATGACCATTAGATTATATTTAGCTGTAAAGTGGACCACAACAACTAACAACACGACGGAGTGCGTAACTATTGGGCAAATGTCCCTGGTCAAACAACTAAGGGTAATATCTGGTCAGAGCTCTATGAAATATGTTCAAAAGCGAAATATTCCAAAATGGATTTGGACATAAAGGGGCTTCTTATATACCCTGGTGTTGTGGGGTATCACATGGTCGGTCCCGCACGACTATAGTAGCCTTTGCTTACTTGTTTAAAATATATTTCTTTTAATTTAATTTCTCTTAATTAAATTTCATTAAATTTGATTTTGAGACAATATTTTTCCAAAAAGCTTTTAAAACTACAAATATTGATTTTTAGGCAGTGTATTTCAAGATTTTCGAAGCTATAAACGTGGATTCTTAAAAACAAAAATATATTTTAGCTTTTGAAATTAGTAATGTGGTGTCAAAAATATTTCAAGGGCTTTCCAAGTGTTTTAGGAACATTTTAAAGAGATTTTTGTAGGGCTTCCGAGTTTATTAACATGGATGGTAATATATTAATACAGAGTCTCGAAATATTTTCCAAAACTGGATGTGGATTTTTGAGTTCTATTTTTCACGAATTTGCTAATCATTTGCAGGACTTTTAAAGGTGAACATGCGGATTTTAAGAAAATAATTTTCAGGGCCTTCAAAGCTATTAAAGTGGATATTTAAGAAATATTTTTTACACGACTTTCATAATTTGTTTTTTCCTGTAAATTTTCAAAATTTTGTAAGGCCATTCTTGCTTGTACTGTTGCTCAATTTGCCTCAGCTTCTTCCTCTCTTGTTTTTCATTCCTTAATACGACCACATAATTCGGACATCCTCATTGAAATCTTCATAACCATCATCATCACCGTCATCCTCATCATCAACATGAGCAGTAACATCATTCTCTTCATGTGCTTTTTGTAACAATATCACGCAAATTGTGAAATTGTTCTGCGGTTACAACGACAAACTTAAGCACATCAGCAGCCCAAGGAAATAGGTCAAAGATGCTGGAAAGTAGTTGACCTCTTTCTTAGTTTCGTCTTGTATTATTCTTTGTCTGCTTAAGAAATGTTGCTCATGTATCCTGAGGATTTCTGTGTGTGTTCGCATTGTTAAAATTGTTATAAAATGTTGGTTTATGTATGTGTGTGTGTGTGTGTGTTGGGGTTTTGTTCTGCTGTCGATTACTTTTGTTGCTGTTCAGGCCTATGGACGAACGTCGAACCAAATGACATGCCAAGGAAACTGTGAAGGCTGTTATGTTCTGTTACAATACACTTTTATTTTGGAAAACGTAAAATGTGGTTTAGTCGTTTCAAAAGTTTTTCTGCATTTTTAGTTGTCAAAACTTTCATGGAAATCTTCAATATTTCATACATGCGCGAGGGGATGGCATTGTTGGGGTGTAGTATTAGGGATGCATGCCCAAAATGCTGAAGAAGTACTTCCAAAACCATAAAATTTTATTTTTTAAATACAGTTTTATTAAGGACTTCCAGAGCAATAAACGTAGATTTTTTAATAGGAATTTCTCAAGGACTTACAGAGCCATAAACGTGGATTTTTTAATAAAAATTTCTCAAGGTCTTCTAGAGCCATAAACATGGATTTTTAATAAAAATTTCTCAAGGACTTCCAGAGCCATAAATGTGGATTTTTTAATAAAAATTTACCAAGGACTTCCAAAGCCATAAACGTGGACTTTTTAATGAAAATTTCTCAAGGACTTCCAGAACCATAAACGTGGATTTTTTAATAAAAAAATCTCAAGGACTTCCATAGCCATAAACGTGGATTTTTTAAAAAAAATTTCTCAAGGACTTCCATAGCCATAAACGTGGATATTTGAAATAAAAATTTCTCAAGGACTTTTAGAGCCATAAACGTGGATTTTTTAAATAAAATTTCATCAAGGACTTCCAGAGCAATAAACCTGGATTTTTTAATATAAAATTTCTCAAGGACTTCCAGAGCCAAAAACATGGATTTTTTAAATAAAATTGTATCAAGGACTTCCAGAGCCATAACGTGGATTTTTTAAATAAAATTGTATCAAGGACTTCCAGAGCCATAACGTGGATTTTTTAATAAAAATTTCTCAAGGACTTTTAGACCCATAAACGCGGATTTTTTTAATAAAAATTTCTCAAGGACTTTTAGACCCATAAACGTGAATTTTTTAATAAAAATTTCTGAAGGACTTCCAGAGCCATAAACGTGGATTTTTTAATAAACATTTCTCAAGGACTTCCAGAGCCATTAAAGTGGATTTTTTAATAAAAATTTCTCAAGGACTTCCAGAGCCATAAACGTGGATTTTTTAATAAACATTTCTCAAGGACTTCCAGAGCCATTAAAGTGGATTTTTTTAATAAAAATTTCTCAAGGACTTCCAGAGCTATACATGTAGATTTTTTAATAAAAAATTCTCAAGGACTTTCTGACCTATAAACATGGATTTTTTTAATAAAAAAAAATTCTCAAGGACTTTTAGAGCCATAAACGTGGATTTTTTAAATAAAATTTCATCAAGGACTTCCAGAGCAATAAACCTGGATTTTTTAATATAAAATTTCTCAAGGACTTCCAGAGCCAAAAACATGGATTTTTTAAATAAAATTGTATCAAGGACTTCCAGAGCCATAACGTGGATTTTTTAAATAAAATTGTATCAAGGACTTCCAGAGCCATAACGTGGATTTTTTAATAAAAATTTCTCAAGGACTTTTAGACCCATAAACGCGGATTTTTTTAATAAAAATTTCTCAAAGACTTTTAGACCCATAAACGTGGATTTTTTAATAAAAATTTCTGAAGGACTTCCAGAGCCATAAACGTGGATTTTTTAATAAAAATTTCTCAAGGACTTCCAGAGCCATAAAAGTGGATTTTTTAATAAAAATTTCTCAAGGACTTCCAGAGCCATAAACGTGGATTTTTTAATAAACATTTCTCAAGGACTTCCAGAGTCATTAAAGTGGATTTTTTAATAAAAATTTCTCAAGGACTTCTAGAGCCATAAACGTGGATTTTTTAATAAACATTTCTCAAGGACTTCCAGAGCCATTAAAGTGGATTTTTTTAATAAAAATTTCTCAAGGACTTCCAGAGCTATACATGTAGATTTTTTAATAAAAAATTCTCAAGGACCTCTAGAGCCATAAACGTGGATTTTTTTAATAAAAATTTCTCAAGGACTTCCAGAGCCATAAACGTGGATTTTTTAAATAAAAATTTCTCAAGGACTTCCAGAGCCATAAAGGTGGATTTTTTTTTTATAAAAAATTCTCAAGGACTTCCTGAGCTATACACGTGGATTTTTTAATAAAAAATTCTCAAGGACCTCTAGAGCCATAAATGTGGATTTTTAATAAAAATTACTCAAGAACTTCCAGAGCCATAAACGTGGATTTAAAAAAAAAAAATTCTCAAGGACTTCCACAGCCATAAACGTGGATTTAAAAAAAAAAAAAATTCTCAAGGACTTCCACAGCCATAAACGTGGATTTAAAAAAAAAAAAAATTCTCAAGGACTTCCACAGCCATAAACGTGAATTTATTAATAAAAATTTCTCAAGAACTTCCAGAGCCATAAAAATGGATTTTTTAATAAAAATTTCTCAAGAACTTCCAGAGCCATAAACGTGGATTTTTTAATAAAAATTTCTCAAGAACTTCCAGAGCCAAAAACGTGGGTTTTTTAATAAAAAATTCTCAAGAATTTCCAGCGCCATAGACGTGGATAGTTGAAATAAAAATTTCTCAAGGACTTCCAGAGCCATAAATGTAGATTTTTTAATAAAAAAATCTCAAGGACTTCCAGAGTCATAACCGTGGATTTTTTAATAAAAATTTCTCAAGGTCTTCCAGAGCCATAAACTTGGACTTTTCTTAATGAAAATTTCTCAAGGACTTCCAGAGCTATAAACGTGGATTTTTTAATAAAAATTGCCATAAACGTTGATTTTTTAAATAAAATTTTACCAAGGACTTCCAGAGCCATATACGTGGATTTTTTAAATAAGATTTTACCAAGGACTTCCAGAGCCATATACGTGGATTTTTTAAATAAAATTTTACTAAGGACTTATTTCAGGACTTCTAAAGCATTAAACGTGGATTTTTTAAATAAAATTTTACCAAGGACTTATTTCAGGACTTCTAAAGCATTAAACGTGGATTTTTTAAATAAAATTTTACCAAGGACTTGTTTCAGGACTTCTAAAGCATTAAACGTGGATTTTTTAAATAAAATTTTACCAAGGACTTATTTCAGGACTTCTAAAGTATTAAAGGTGGATTTTTTAAATAAAATTTTACCAAGGACTTATTTCAGGACTTCTAAAGCATTAAACGTGGATTTTTTAAATAAAATTTTACCAAGGACTTATTTCAGGACTTCTAAAGCATTAAACGTGGATTTTTTAAATAAAATTTTACCAAGGACTTATTTCAGGACTTCTAAAGCATTAAACGTGGATTTTTTAAATAAAATTTTACCAAGGACTTATTTCAGGACTTCTAAAGCATTAAACGTGGATTTTTTAAATAAAATTTTACCAAGGACTTACTTCAGGACTTCTAAAGCATTAAACGTGGATTTTTTAAATAAAATTTTACCAAGGACTTATTTCAGGACTTCTAAAGCATTAAACGTGGATTTTTTAAATAAAATTTTACCAAGGACTTATTTCAGGACTTCTAAAGCATTAAACGTGGATTTTTTAAATAAAATTTTACCAAGGACTTATTTCAGGACTTCTAAAGCATTAAACGTGGATTTTTTAAATAAAATTTTACCAAGGACTTATTTCAGGACTTCTAAAGCATTAAACGTGGATTTTTTAAATAAAATTTTACCAAGGACTTATTTCAGGACTTCTAAAGCATTTAACGTGGATTTTTATACCCTACAACACTATGTGTTGGGGGTATTATAAGTTTGATTGGGCCAAAAATTATGTAACACCACGAAATACTGATTTCCCACATAGGAAAGTATATATGGATCTTCCTAGCTCGCCGAGCTGAGTCGATCTAGCTATGTATGTCCGTCCGTCCGTCTGTCCGTCTGTCCATGTTAATTTGTAATCACTCTACAGGTCGCAATTATGGCCCGATCTTCACGAAATTTAGAATGGAGGTGGGGCTAGTGTCAGAATAGAACCCTATTTCTTTTGGAGATGATCGCCAAATGCTTAGGGGTTGAAATGGACCAAATACTAAAAAAATTTCGGATTTTGCAGTAGCTATACCGGTCGCAATTATAGACCAATCGACGCGGAATTTCGCATGTAGCTAGAGTTTAGGGCGGGGAAGAAGCCTACCAATTTGAGTGGTCATCGGATAATATTTAGCGGGTAAAATAGACCATATCTTTTGTGTTGAAAAAATGCAAAATTTTTCATTAAACCGCGAATATTTTAAATCCCGGCGAACTCACAAAGCCATGACAAGGTTACTTCTGACCTTTACATTGATGTTAAGATCCAACAAATCGGATATATAGCAAAATATGTGCGATATATATGTCTATCAAAGGAGATATGCTTGAAAGATCTCATATATGTCGAGAACGGCTGAACTGATTTCGACAGTTCTCACTAATTCAGAATGGCCTCTTGGCAGGAAAGGAAAAACGTCTAAAAAAATCGCATAAAAATATCTCTTTAAAGATGAAAATATTGATTTTCTAAAATTTTCTCATATTTTTTTCAATTTTGTCATATTTTTGGCATATTTTCATTTTGAATTAAACATTTGGTAATATTTCTACAGCTAACAAAACTAAGTAGTTAGGATATCCTGATATATGATATACAGATCGCATTTATGGCCCGATCCTAACGAAATTTGGCATGGGGATCAGATGAGGGTCAGAATAGAAGCCTACCCTTTTTGGAGATGATCGCCATATATTTAGGGGTTGAAATGGACCAAAAAACTGCAAAATTGTCAGGAGGTCGTAATTATCGCCCGATCCTCACGCACATTTGAATGGGGATTACCGGACATTGCAAAAACCAAGCAGTTTTGGATGGTCATCAAAAATATTCAATGTGTGAAGGAGTTTGCCAACTTTTGTAGACAAAACACGAAAATGTCCATTCCAGTGACTTTTTGGAGATTTCACAAATACAGGAAAGACGCACTTCTGACTATTTCGTTAGCGCTGATTTCGTTGAAGAATATAGTCAAGTGACTGTATCTCATATAGATGCGTTTTAGTCAAAAACCAATAATAAATGTTAATCTTTTGCCACTTCAGAGAGATTATAGGTCTTTGGGAAATATTGGTTCCAGATCTAGGAAGACCATTTAAGTGCAATATCTACCAATAAATTGGAAATGAGCAAATTAGTTAAGGTTGCTATTATTCGAAAATTAGAGAACGAAACCTGATGGTTTCCTTTTATTATAGGGTCACAATATCTTGTGGAATTCTTTCGAGTATCTTGCCTATATAAACTGTATCGTTTATTATAGTGTTGTAGGGTATTCAACGGTCGGCCCCGCTCGACTGTAGCCTTTGCTTACTTGTTTTAAATAAAATTTTAATTTTAAAATTCCAGAGCCATAAACGTGGACTTTTTTTAATAAAAATTTCTCAAGGACTTCCAGAGCCATAAACGTGAATTTTTAAATAAAATTTTATCACGGACTTATTTCAGGACTTCTAAAGCATTAAACGGGGATTTTTAAAGGATTTCTAAAGCTTAAAGCGTGGGTTTTTAAGAATTGTATTTTCTGAAGGACTTCATTTCAGGACTTCCTGAGCTTTTAACGTGGATATTTTAAGTGTTTATATATTGAAAGGACTACGTTTGGATTATTAAAGTGTTTTCGAGATATTTTTGGATTACTTCCAGAGCTTTTAGAGATGTTTTTAACTTATCTTCTGAAGGTCCTTCACAGCTATAAACGTGGGACTTTTATTTTGTTCAGGATGTTTCTTGAGGGCTTCCAGATCTCGATATTTTACGTTTTTCATAAAAAAAATTGTAGGATAATCATCTGGATTTGTAAGCATTTTTTCTGAAAAACTTCCAGAACTTTACACGTAAATTGCTTTAAAGGTGGATTTTCTTATAGATTTTCTTAAGTATATTTCTGAAGGACTTCTATATGTTGACCCTCCTTGTCTATAGGGAATGCTTGTGTCCAACTCAGACAACCCATTCTTAGATCATTTCCAAAAATGCAATTTTTCATAAACATGCCTATCAACCACAAAACGTTTTGCACCAACATCCTTTGCACGAATTTTCTTCACTCTCAATCACTTCGGTTACAATTGAAACAGTCCCCCTCCCACAGCTGCTACTGGAATTTTTGCAAGTAATATCCCCACTGCAAAAATTATGTTTAACTTCTGCAAGAACTTTTTTGTTTTTCTTACAATAGTTTGTGTGGTATTCTTTTCGGTTGGCTTGAATTCTTATCTCACAAATTACAGAAATTTGTTTAAAATTAGTTTGCAACAAATTTGCTTGCGCTCCTCCCTCCCCTCCCCTCTCCTCTAACCACCCGGCACTGGCACCTCTCCCTCTAGCTAGATGGAGAGCCTGTGCAAATCTATGTGCGTATAGTTTTAGTTTCTTTCTATAAATACTGCATACAGATTGTCTGAAAGGCTATACATTGTCTATACTCTAAGGGTTCGTTGGATGAAAAAAAAAAAAAACCAACAAAATTAATTTCTTTTTGCATGATTTCGGTTGAATGACTCAATGAATGAAAGTGCTAGCTGCTGCGGTGCTGAGACGCAGCTACAAGTGAAAGCCACAGAACTGAGAGAAATGCACTTTGTTCCAAAAACAAAAATGTTTTGGATGTTGAGTTTTGTTCTACAGACCAAGTAATTAATGGAGTCATTATCGCTGTGTGTTGAAAGGTACTTTATTTCAAGGAAATATGAGGAGTTAAAGAATCTAAGAGGAAGTTTGCTTTCCATCGCAAAAAAAAATATTCACAGAAAATAAATGTAAAAATTAATTCCAAATGAATTTAATGATTAACTCCCGGGCAAGAAGAGAAAATCGGGAAAGCACTTGATAGGTTAAATTTGTTGGAAGAATTCGTTTAAAAATATGATAGAAAAATTAATTTTAAAATTATAGAGGGCTTTCAATGATATCCTATTAACGAAATATATTTAAGGGGATGTTTTTATCTTATTTTGCAGGTCTTTTCTAGGCCTTTCCATATACAGGATTGGATGAAAAAACTGCAACCAACTTCAGACTACTGTCATTTCCAGTCCACTCTTCCGAGATCTGTTAAAATTATTCCAGTGACAACTCATTATATTGTTTACAAGCGTACAAAAGGATATTTGAGAACATTTTCCAGAAAAAAAGTTATTCGTTATGGAATTCCAGCGTGATAGTGTGATTTCTTTATGTTTGGCTGGAAAACCATAAGTGCCTATCGTTAGAGCTGCCCAGCATTTAAATATGAATACATTTTTGTGTCTCGTACCATCGCTCGTTACCGTGATACTGGTAGCGTAGCCCGAGGTCAAGAAAGTGGACGGAAGAAAACAGCAACATCAGCAGAAATGGTTCGAAAAGTAAAGAAGCGACTTGATCGAAACCCACGTCGCAGTGGCCGAAAAATGGATCGTAAGCTGAACATATCGCACTATTCCATTCGGCAAATATTGAAAAATGAGCTTGGGGTAAAGCCATTGAAATTCCAAAAGGGGCAAGAACATACACCGCAACAAAAATAAAATATACTCCAGAGAACTAAAGAGTTGCTTCGCTCGGCCGAAAGTGGTGAATTGCCGAATTTTGTTTTCTCCTATGGGAAAACATTCGTTGTCCAGCAGTTTCAAAACAAACAAAATGTGTTTACTTGCCACAGAGGTTAACTGAAAATGTGCACCTTTGGTTAGCCACCAGAACTCAAGCGCCAGCCATGGTGGCTGTATTAATCGACCGTGACATCAGAATAAATGTCGAATATTATCGCGAAAATATTCTAAAAGATGTATTAAAGCTGTGGGTACGCAAACATTTTGGCCGCAAACTTTGGACATTCCAACCAAGGCCATAAATCGTGCCAAAGGTGACCAATTCGAACAAATCTAAACATATTCTAAAATTTATTGTCATTTCCGACATTTTCTGCTTTCATTCAATAAAATTTGAAAAAAAGGCAAAATTATAGCGTTCGACTTTATTGCAGTTTTTTTTATCTCACCCTGTAAGTCTATAGAGAACACCTAATAACCATTTGAACACACATTTCGTACCTTTACAAGATTTTTTGTTGGGAGACGATCTCTACAGAGTAAGATAAAAAACTGCACTAAAATCAAATGCCATAATTTTTATATATTTTTTTTTAAATTTTATTAAATAAAAGCAAAAAATGTCGGACATATCTCCAAAATTTAGAAAAAGTTCGGATTTGTTCGAATTGGTCACCTTTGGCACGAATTATGGCCTTCAAATGACTAATGAAACCATCACACGCTGTCCGAATGTTGCTCTGCGGTATTTTGGCCCATTCCCGGCGAAGCGCTTGCCTGAGGTGATCGACACTTTGGTATTTTTTGTGAAAATCTTGCTTTCCAAAATAATCTAAACACAATAGTCCAGGGGATTGGTATCCGGAGATTTTGGTGGCCAGTGTGCACTGGAAATGAAGCGAGGAACCTCATTTTGTAACCATCCTACGTGCGCGTACTGAGTGCGTTGGTGCTGAGTCCACTTGGAATGTCCAAGTTTTTAATACACCCTCCAGAATATTTTTCGCGATAATATTTGGCATTTTTTTCCGATGCTACGGTCGATTAATATGGGCTTAGAGCGACCATTGGCTGTTATGGCGGCCCACACCATCTCCATGACCGGCTCTTGAGTTATGGTGGCCAACCGAAGGTGCACATTTTTAGCTGACCTCTTTGGCAAGTAAACACGATCATTTTGTTTGCTTACCAACTGCTGGACAACGAATGTTTTCTCATCGGAGAAAAATACATTCGGCAGTTTACCACTTTCGACCAAGCAAAGCAACTCTTTAGCTCTTTTGAGTCTATTATCTTCATGTTGCGGTGTAAGTTCTTGCACTTTTAGGAGCTCAGTTTTAATACCCTCCACCCTACTATGGAGGGTATATTAATTTTGTCATTCCGTTTGTAACTCCTCGAAATACTCATGTCAGACCCAACAAAGTATATATATTCTTGATCAGCGTAAAATTCTAAGACGATTTAGCCATGTCCGTCTGTCTGTCTGTGTGTCTGTCTGTCTGTCTGTCCGTCTGTCTGTTGTAATCACGCTATCTTTCGAACCAATTGAGATAGAAGGCTAAAAATTTGCACACATTTATATTTTTCCAGTAGGCAGGTTAAGTTTGTATAGCCCCCATATAACTTTACCTCCCGATATTCGGTATTTTGATGATTTTAGCGACATTATTCACCGGAATTGTTTAAAATTTGGCATTTAAAGTTCGTAATGGATATCGCAGCATAAAACAGAAAATGGGCCATGTAGGTCCGGGTATTCGTATAGCCCCCATATAGCGGTACCTCCCGATATTCGGTATTTTGATGATTTTAGCGACATTATTTACCGGGATTGTTTCAAATTTTGCATGTGAAGTTCGTAATGGATAGTTCAGCCCATGACAGAAAATTGTCTGTGCAGGTCCACGTCTTCGTATAGCCCCCATATAACGGTACCCCCTATATTCGGCATTTTGAAGATTTTGGCTACATCATAAACAGATTTTTCTTCAAGCTTCGCATTTAAATATTGTAATAACTTATGACAAAAGTTGCCTATGCAGGTCCACGTCGTCGTATAGGCATTCGGTATTTTTTAGATTTTAACAGAATTTTTCATGGATTTTATTTTTTTGGGAACCGCCAAATTTGACCAAATGTTGGAGGGTATTAAAAGTTCGGCCCAGCCAAACTTATAGCTATTTTACTTGTTAATATTTGCCAAATGGAATATTGCGACATGTTCAGCTCACGAGCCATTTTTCGGCCACTGCGACGCGGGTTTCGATCAAGTCGTTTCTTTACTTTTCAAACCATTTTTGCAGATGTTTCTATATAAATACATTCGGAACTCTTTAGCTCTTTTGAGTCTATTTTCTCTCTGTTGTGTATGTTCTTGCACTCTTTGGAATTTCAATGGCTTTACCCCGAGCTCTGTTTTTATACCCTACACCACAAGGTGGTCAGGGTATTATGTCTTTGTGCATTTGTTTGTAACAGGCAGAAGGAAACGAGATAGACCCATAGTTCCTTTTGATGATCTGCATAGAATCACATTCTGAGTCGATTTATGCATGTCCGTCCGTCCGTCTGTCCGTCCGTCCGTCCGTCTGTCCGTCCGTCCGTCCGTCTGTCCGTCCGTCCGTCTGTCCATGTATTTTTGTAAACAAAGTACAGGTCGCATTTATTGCCCGATCCAGACGAAATTTTGCACAGATCATTTGTTTGGCCCAAGGACGAACCCTATTGAAATTGGAAATAATCGGTCAAAATTTATATATAGCTCCCATATATATCTTCGTCCGATTTGCCTTTTATTGTGCACCAAACGTGTAATATCAGCCCGAATTTTATGGAATTTTGCATATACACCCAAATTAGGTCTGAAAATATGTATGCCAAATTTGATCGAAATCGGTTCAGATATAGCTATAGCTCCCATATATATTGTTCATTCGATTTGTTATTTTTGTCCACCGCCGCCGTAATATGCACTCTGCAACAACAATATTTGGGGAAATATATCAAATGCAGCTCAGAAATACATTTGCTAAATTTTATCGAGATCGGTTCAGATTTGGATATAGCTCCCATACATAACTTCGTCCGATTTGCCTTTTATTGTGCACCAAAGGTCTAATATTTGTCCAAATGGGATGGAATTTGGCACTTACGACCGAATTGGGTCTAGAAGCTGGTATGTCAAATTTGGTGAAGATCGGTTCAGATATAGCTATAGCTCCCATATATACTGTTCATCCGATTTGTCATATTTGTTACCCACAGCCGTAGTATGCACTCCGTAACAACGATATTCAGTGAAATATATCAAATACAGCTCAGAAATATATTTGCCAAATTTTATCGAGATCGGTTCAGATTTGGATATAGCTCCCATATATATCTTTATCCGATTTCAAATTAATTGTGCGCCAAATGGGCAATACAATTCTGAATTTAAAAGATACAAATGCTTCGGCATATTTAGTCCTTTGAACTTTATAATTATAATCATAGCCATAAAAACTTTTATTGTTATGTGGAGCTCTACTAAATTAGCAAAGTGGTGTAGGGTATCATAAAGTCGGCCCCGCCCGACTTTAAGACTTTCTTTACTGGTTAATATTTGTCGAATGGAATATTGCAATATGTTCTGCTCACGAGCCATTTTTCGGCCACTGCTATGCGGGTTACGATCAAGTAGCTTCTTTTCTTTTCGAACCATTTCTGCTGATGTTGTTGTTTTCTTCCGTCCACTTTCTTGAGATCGGGCTACGCTACCAATATCACGGCAACGAGCGATGATACGAGACACAAGAGATTTATTCACATTTAAATGCTGGAGAGCTCTAACGATAGCCACTTGTGGTTTTCCCGTCAAATATAAAGAAATCACACTATCACGCTTGAATTCCATCAGGAATAACTTTTTTTCTGGAAAATTCTCACCAAAGTGCTTTTAGACGCTTGTAAACAATATAATGAGCTGTCACTGGAATAATTTTTAACAGCTGTCGGATGAGTGGACTTAGAAATGAGAGCAGTCTGATGTTGGTTGCAATTTTTCATCTCACCCTGTATGTTATTACTTTTCTTTCAAATCCAAATTACACTTTTCTTGAAAAATTTTGTAACCTATCTAACATTTTAAAGTAAATTAATTTATTCCATTGAAAATAATTTGTTATCAACAATTGTGTGTGTGTGTATGTGTCGATGTGTTCCAGTTTCTCTCTGTGTGTGTGTGTGTAATTGAGAATTGAGAAAAACAAATTATCTATCAAAAGCCATAATCAAACTGTTGCTATGAAATTTGTTTAGACAAAAGTTTGCTGTCACAAAAGGACGACATGCATTTGTCTCCTTTGTGTGTTCAATCATATTTTCGGCACGTTTATGTCTCTATGTGCATGTGTGTTGATGCGTGCATAAATGAATAAAAACAATTAGTTTTATGAATATTTAGGCATGCATTCCAACACACATACATACATACATATATTTTTATCATTCAATTACACTTGAATAAACAAAAACCTGGATTTTTTTGTTACATTTTCTGCAAAAATTGCAAATAAATCAAATTCATGCCAAAAGTGTCCTTGTGTGTGAATCCGGAAGAAAAAAAAGAAAAATGTTCAGCAGATGTAAATATTTGTATAATGTTATTCATTGTTTGAAATAAATCTATGTAATATATACTGGCATTCAGTGTAGATGTTATTGATAATAATTGTTGTTGTTTTTTTTTTCTGCAGAGAAATACTTACCTGTCATTTTGGAATTTTTGCTGTGGAATCTACGAGGGTAGAGCAATAAGTGTGTGAATTCACAAAACATTATTCGAATTTATGTGAAATGCAGATACATTATACGTTTAAAATGATAAAGTAACACAAAACAAGTAAAAAAGCAATAAGTTCGGTCGAGCCGAACTTTGAATACCCCCCACCATTTAGAACGAATTCGGAAAATTTCGAAAAACATAACATCTGCCAAAAATTCTGCTAACATCTTAAAAATACCGTATATAGCCGTGATTTTAGGGTCTGTGCGACGTGCACCTACATAGGCATTGTTTGTCACAAGCCATTACCATATTCAAATTCGAAACTTGAAATAAACGGTGAATAATGTAGCTAAAATCATCAAAATATCGTATATAGGGAGGTACCGTATATCGGAGCTATACGAAGACCTGGACCTGCATAGGCAATTTTCTGTCACAGAATGTAGCTTCCATTACCAACCTCAAATAAGACATCTCAAACAATTTCGGTGAGTATTGTACGTAAAATCGTCAAATAACCGAATATAGGGAGGTTCTGATATATGGGGCCTATACGAAGACCTGGATCTGCATGGACAATTTTCTGTCACATACTGCAGTTTCCATTACGAACTCTAAATACGTAATTTGAAACTACTACGGTGAATAATGACACTAAAATCATCAATATACCGAATATCGGGAGGTACCGTTATTTGGGGCCTATACGAAGACGTGAACCTGCACAGACAATTTTCTATCTTAGGCTGTAGTATTTACTACGAACTTTAAATACTAAATTTGAGACAATTCCAGTGAATAATGTCGCTAAAATCATCATAATACCGAATATAAGGAAGGTACAGCTATATACGAAGTCGTGCACCTGCACAGACAGTTTTCTGTCTCAGGCTGTAGTATCCATTTCGAAATCAAATACCAAATTTGAAAGAATTCCGGTGAATAATGTCGCTAAAAGTATCAAAATATCGAATATCGGGAGGTACCGTTATATGGGGGCTATATAAAAACGTGGACCTACATGGCCCATTTACGAACTTAACCTGCCTACTGGCAAAATAAAAATGTGTGCAAAATTTTAGCCTTCTATCTCAATTCGTTCGAAAGATAGCGTGATTACAACAGACAGACAGACGGACGGACAGGCAGACAGACGGAAATGGCTAAATCGACTTAGAATTTTACGCTGATCAAGAATATATATACTTTGTTGGGTCCGACATGAGTATTTCGAGGAGTTACAAACGGAATGACAAAGTTAATATACCCTCCATAGTATGGTGGAGGGTATAAAAAGCCAGAAGTTCGCCTTTTGTGAATTTCGGATATCATCTGTATTGGTATTTTTTCACACAAAAGTAGTGGCCCCGCTGTCCTAAACTCTAACTTCATGCGAAATTTCGTGTCCTTTGGTGTTTCTTTGTGACCTTTGCAAAATCAGGAACGTTTTTAGTTCTTGGTCTATTTTAACATCTTTGAAAACAATAGGTCCAGCCCTTCTTAGCCTAACCCTAACCTTGTGAAAATTTTCGTGAGGATCGGACGATAATTGCAATCTGTATATAATAACCCCAACTTACGTTGTAAGGTGAAAAAAATATTACAAAATATACACTTCAATATTATAAGTCAAATGGAAAAAATCGCATGCGATAAAAAATATGAAAAAAAAATCACAAAATTCTACAGAATCTATGTTAACATCATAACTGGCATCTTTTCATGCGTTTTTTTTTTAGATTTTATACTTTTATGACACAAAGGGCATTCCGCATTGACAAAATTTGTCAAAATTGGTCATGCCATTTTTGTGAATATAAGCATTCTAGCTAACATTCCCTTCCTTTATATATACACATTGCATATGTTCCGCTATATATATATCCGGTATATTTACTATCGGCATTTACGTAACGGTCAGAATTGACCTTTTCGTCTATTTGTGATTTCGCCGGAATTAAAAATAATCGCAGTTTAATGGAAAATTTGACTTTTATTTAACACAAATGTTATGGTCTATTTCAACCACTAAATATTACCCGATGGCCATCAAAATTGCAAGACTTCTTCGCAGCCCTAAGCTCTAGCCCCATGCTAACTTTCGCGTCGATTCGTCCATAATTGCGACCTGTAGAGCAACTGCAAAATCAGGAAAGTTTTAAGTTTTTGGTACATTTCAACCCCTAAACATTTTGCGATCATCACCAAAAACAATAGGGTTCTATTCTGACCATAACCCCACCTCCATTCTAAATTTCGTGAAGGTCGGACCATAATTACGACCTGTAGAGTTATTACAAATTAACATGGACAGACGGACGGATGGACATACATAGCTAGATCGACTCAGCTCGGCGAAATAGAAAGATCCATACATGCTTTCCTATATGGTAAACCACTATTTTGAGGTGTTACATAATTTTTTGTTCCAATCAAACTTATAATACCCCCAACACATATTGTTTTAAGATATAAATACCAGAGTTTTTGATCTAACCTCCTGTGTAGCTTTGATTGTGATATTCCAAATATTTTTAAATAAAAATCAAAATTGACAAAGAATTACAACTCAATTTAATTCAATAAATTCAAGTGTCCTTGACTCATGAATCCAATAAATTTAACATTTGTTCAGGAATTTTAATGAAATATAACAGATAATTAATTTCAAATTAAAACAATTAAAAAAAAATAACTTAACAAACTAAAACATCAATGCATGTAACGAGATCAGGTTTTTTATTAGAAGACAATTTGGTATTCTTTGGTCTTTATTAAAGGACCCTTTTGGTCTTCCATGAGAGACCCTTAAGTCTAAGAAACTAAGAAAAGACCCTATGAAATTCTATGAGAAGACACTATAGCCCTTGGTCTTGGTATGAGTATGAGTAGACCCTATGGTCTTTTATGTCTTCTTGGTCTTGAAAACACCCTTAGGTCTTGTATGAGTAGATACTTTTGTTTTCTAATTTCGTAAGAAAACCCTGTGAAAATATCACCTTGTTTTCTATTAGAGGTTTATTTGATCTTCTATGATACTATTGCCCTATTGCCTTCAATGAGAAAGCAGTTTGGCCTTTCGGTCCCAGTGACCAGACCTTTTCGTCTTCTATCATGAGACCCTTTGGCCAACTATGAGAAGACCCTTTGGTCTTCTTGGTCTTTGGTCTTCTATGAGAAGACCCTTTGGTCTTCTATGAAAGACCCTTTGGTCTTCTATGAGAAGACCCTTTGGTCTTCTATGAAAGACCCTTTCGTCTTCTATGAGAAGACCCTTTGGTCTTCTATGAAAGACCCTTTCGTCTTCTATGAGAAGACCCTTTGGTCTTCTATAAGAAGACCCTTTGATCTTCTATGAGAAGACCCCTTGGTCATCTATGAGAAGATCCTTTGGTCTTCTCTGAGAAGACCTTCAGCTCTTCTATGAGAAGACCTTCAGCTCTTCTATGAGAAGACCTTCAGCTCTTCTATGAGAAGACCTTCAGCTCTTCTATGAGAAGACCTTCAGCTTACAGGACTTCTGCAGAGAGAAGTGATACCATAGTGTTTCTTAAAAAAAAAAGAAGACCCTTTGGTCTTCTATGAGAAGACCATTTGGTCTTCTATGAGAAGACCCTTTGGTCTTCCATGAGATGACCCTTTGGTCTTCTATGAGAAGACCCTTTGGTCTTCCATGAGGAGACATTTGGTCTTCCATGAGGAGACATTTGGTCTTCTATGAGAAGACCCTTTGGTCTTCTATGAGAAGACCCTTTGGTCTTCTATGAGAAGACCCTTTGGTCTTCCATGAGAAGACCCCTTGGTCTTCCATGAGAAGACCCCTTGGTCTTCTATGAGAAGACCCTTTGGTCTTCTATGAGAAGACCCTTTGGTCTTCCATGAGAAGACCATTTAATCTTCTATGAGATGACCATTTGGTCTTCTATGAGAAGACCATTTGGTCTTCTATAAGAAGACGCTTTGATCTTCTATAAGAAGACCCATTGGTCTTCTATGAGTAGACCCTTTGGTCTTCTATGAGAAGACCTTTTGGTCTTCTTTAAGAAGACCCTTTGGTCTTCTATGAGAAGACCCTTTGGTCTTCTATGAGAAGACCCTTTGGTCTTCTATGAGAAGACCCTTTGGTCTTCTATAAGAAGACCCTTTGGTCTTCTATGAGAAGACCCTTTGGTCTTCTATAAGAAGACCCTTTGATCTTCTATGAGAAGACCCATTGGTCTTCTATGAGAAGACCCTTTGGTCTTCTATGAGAAGACCCTTTGGTCTTCTATGAGAAGACCCTTGGTCTAGAGACCTTCTATGAGAAGACCCTTTGGTCTTCTATGAGAAGACCCTTTGGTCTTCTATGAGAAGACCCTTTGGTCTTCTATGAGAAGACCCTTTGGTCTTCTATGAGAAGACCCTTTGGTCATCTATGAGAAGACCCTTTGGTCTTCTATGAGAAGACCCTTTGGTCTTCCATGAGGAGACATTTGGTCTTCTATGAGAAGACCTTCAGCACTTCTATGAGAAGACCTTCAGCTCTTCTATGAGAAGACCTTCAGCACTTCTATGAGAAGACCTTCAGCTCTTCTATGAGAAGACCTTCAGCTCTTCTATGAGAAGACCTTCAGCTCTTCTATGAGAAGACCTTCAGCTCTTCTATGAGAAGACCTTCAGCTCTTCTAGGATAAGATCTTTAGCTCTTCTTTGGGAAGACATTCAGCTCGTCTGGGATAAGATCTTCAGCTCTTCTTTGGGAAGACCTTCAGCTTACAGGACTTCTGCAGAGAGAAGTGATACCATAGTGTTTCTATATAAAAAAAAGCTTAAAAGTTCTTCTTGAGGCAATTTGCATTTAAAGTCTTCTCAAGAGAAAAAAACATTATACAGCTCTGAAAAATGAATAAAGGTCTGCAATTTTTTATAGGTATTTCTGCAGAGAGTATTCTATTTGTATTTTTTCAGTAGACAAAGAATTTGCTTTACATTTTCTATAGATGGAAGTTCAAATATCGATCTCCCATAAAGTAGGATAAAACAACATTTAATGACTTATAAAAAATATTCTTACATTCTTTTGAAAATAGAATATCTTTTGAGGGTCTTCTCAAGAGACACGACCTTATTTAAGTCTTTGAGAGGAGACCTTTTCAATTTCTTTTTTAGAAACATGTTTTATATTTTAATTCTTTTATATTTTAAGTATTGAGCACTTCCTAAATGACTCTCTTTAGGCAAGCGAAATTATAATAATTTTTCTATATATAAAATACTTTTCTTTATGTATGCTATTCAAGATAACTGCCATGGATGGTAGGCCTTTCCAAATGATTTTAATCCGCTTACAAATAATAAACTCATAACCCCCTACACTCATTAATCTGATTTCCTCCCCTCCATCCTTCCAATTTATATTAACACTAATTTTTTACCCATCAATTTTCTCAATTCAGTAGCAATTAAACATTGAATTCCATAGCCATTAAATATTTGTCTTCAGTGCTTTATTCAAACACCATTAAAATGAAAAAGAAAAAAGGAAAACAAATTGAAAATGTTTTTTTTTCTGATTTTATTTTTCTTTTCTCTCCGGCGTCATAACTTTCCGTTCTTTTAGTTGGTATTCTGGTTATGTTCGTCTGGAATGCCAAAGGAAAATGTATTTCCATTATTTTTGTTTTATTTTCTTCTAATAACTTCTTTTTCTTCGTCGTCGTCGTCGTCTACTTTGGCATGTCTTAGTGTTCTCTTTCTTGTGGCCCTGGGGATGGGAGGTCACAAAAGTTATGTTTTTCCTTTAGATAATTGTTGGAGATTTAAGAAAAACTCTTTCAGGCATTGCAAGAAATTGAAGCAGTTCTGGAAAATGAAAAACAAGATTTGCAGTGAAGACTGCACTGCGTGAAACTTTCAAAAAATACAGGGATTAGGAAGACACTACTACCAAATAGAACTCAGAATAACAGACACGAGATTCAGCTCTTTGGGACTTAGGTTCGAAACAATTTCCTAATCCTCACCTTATTTTTAGAAATGGGGTACAAATTGAACCTCCCAAAAATTGTTTTATTTTGTTTGTTATTTTTCGTAACAGCTTGTCATAAATTTAAAGTCAAAATCGGAAATATGTCTTCTTTAACGATCCAGTAACAAAACAATTTTTTTGGTCCTCCAAAAAAAGTTATTTCAACAAAAAAGGAGCATTCCAGTGAACAATTGTTTTTCGATTTTATGGCCCTTCATTGACTGAGGTGTTGAAAATATTCACGGCTACACTAACATATGTATGCATATATGCGCATACATTTTCATGTATGCATATCAATTGATAATATTGTGGTTGTTGTAAAAATACCAACACACACACACTGACAAGGTGTGACTACTGCAATATTTGGTTTTGTTAGGTATTGAATATGGAAATTTGTGTTTGTTTTAAAGCACACACTCTCACCCAGCGGAGTGTTGATTGAGTGCGCATCGATGGAAAGCGATATTTAGTGACTTTACAAAAAGTGAAAAATGATGGATTTTGAAAAAAGTACTAGGAATTCACTTTCACCTTCAAAGAGGGGTAAGTAGATAATTTAAAACATAACTGAAATGGGAAAATTTACTAAACCTCTCTCCCTCCTCAAAAATCTTTCTCATGGAATATTTCAGTGAAAGAAATGTTTCGAAATTCACGACATGGACCGTTGAAAAAAAAGCATGTAAGAAAAGGCTATAGTCGTGCGGGGCCGACTATGTTATACCCTACAACACTACAATATGTTAGAAGCCCCCTTATGTCCATATGGATTTGGAAGATTTCGCTTTTCAAATTAGGATTTTGACTAGCGACATTTGTCCAACATTTATGCACTCCGTCGGGCTGTTAATTGTTGTAGTCCATTTTACAGATAAATATAATCCAATGGTCATCCAAATTCACAGGCGTGGCGATTGGCTTCAATTATATGATCGGAAAAACATTTCTGTTTTTGGTTAATTTGAACCCCTAAATATTTTTCAATCATCTCCAAAAACAAGAAGCCCCTCTATATCTCCAAATTTAGACTCATCTATATGATTTGCTTGCCTACGATATTTGGCTATATTCGTCAACGAAATCAGCATAAAAAAGCCTAAAAGTAATGCTGGTATCTTTCACATAGAATTAGTGGTCCATTGTACCCACTGTCCTAACTCTAACTTTATGCGAGATTTTAATTTGTGAACTTTATAACGGCTGCAAAATCAGAAAAATTTTTAGTTGTTGGTCCATTTCAACCCCCTAATATATTGCGGACATCTTTGAAAACAATAGGTCCAGCCCTTCTGAGCCCAACCCTACCCTTGTGAAAATTTTCGTGAGGATCGGACGATATTTGCCATACTTATATAATATCCCCAACCTGTGTTGTAAGGTGAAAAAATATTATAAAATATTATAAGTCAAAGTGAAAAAATCGCATGCGATAAAAAATATGAAAAAATACAAATATGTCACAAAATACTGCAAAATCAATATTAACATCTTTATTGGCATATCTTTCTGCGATTTTACACTTTTATGTCAAGAGGGCATTCTGAATTGACAAAATTTGTCAAAATCGGTCCAGCCATTCTTGAGATATAAGCATTCTAACTAACATCCCCTTCCATTGTATATACACATTGTATATATTTCGCTATATATAACCGATATATATACTATCGGCATCTACGTAACTGTCAAAATTGACCTGTTCGTCTATTTGTGATTTCGTCGGGATAAAAATGTTCGCAGTTTAATAGAAAATTTGACTTTTATTTAACACAAATGTTGTGGCCTATTTCACCCACTAAATATTACCCGATGACCATCCAAATTGGAAGGCTTCTGCCCAGCCCTAAGCTCTAGCTCCATGCTAACTTCCCCTTTGATTGGTCTATAATTGCGACCTGTAGAGCAACTGCAAAATCAGGAATTTTTCAGTTTTTGGTCCATTTCAACCCCTAAATATTATGCAATCATCTCCAAATCTTTTTGGCCCAATCAAACTTATACTACCCCCAACACATAGTGTTGTAGGGTATAAAAACATTCTTTAAATATATGAGAGAGGTAGATTTTTTTGGATCTGTATTTTCGGTATAGAACAGTGTTGGCATGTTTGTTCGGAATACAGTAGTATTTTGTTATTGCAAAATAGTAAGACCTAATCCTATTATTATTGTTTTTGTTATATAAAAACAACGTTTGTTTATTCGTGTAGAAATATGGCAATGTTTATCAAGGGGTAGGCAGGGAATACGTAAGTTTCGGAAAGAGCCACCAATCCTCACCAGTTCCTTGTTTTTTTTTTTTTTTTTTTGACTGGGAGATTCTCCCCAGGAGTTATTTTAAAAATGACTCCTATGACAAAAAATAAATTACCCAAGATTTGGAAAATGTTGAAATATGCGTGACGTATTCCACGCATGGTGTATGGTTGAGCGAAATTTAGAGAAACCCCGACATCTATAACAATTTTCGGAAATAATTGTTAATTATGATTTTTAAAAAAGGAGTGTGCCGAAAAATTCCGTATTTACATCAGATATTTTATTGAGAAAAATATGTAAATAAAGTATGAGATAAAAACCAGTAACGAAAGTCTTAAAGTCGGGCGGGGCCGACTTTTTGATACCCTACACCACTTTGCTAATTTAGTAGAGCTCCACGTAACAATTAAAAGTTTTTATGGGAGAATTCAATCATACACGCTATGATTATAATTAAAATTTAATGTTCAAAGGACTAAAAATGCCGAATTTGGCAAAAATATTTCTGAGCTGTATTTCATATATTTCCTTGAATATTGTTGTTACGGAGTGCATATTACGGCTGTGGGTAACAAATACAACAAATCGGATGATAGGGGAGCTATACCTGAACCGATCTTCACCAAATTTGGTATACTAGCTTCTAGACTCAATTCGGTCGTAAGTGCTAAATTTCATCCCATTTGGGCAAATATTAGACGTTTGGTGCGCAATAAAAAGTAAATCGGACGAAGTTATATATGGGAGCTATATCCAAATCTGAATCGATCTCGATAAAATTTAGCAAAGGTATTTCTGAGCTGCATTTGATATATTTCCCCAAATATTGTTGTAACAGAGTGCATATTACGGCTGCGGAGGACAAAAATAACAAATCGGATGAACAATATATGGGAGCTATAGCTATATCTGAACCGATTTCGATCAAATTTGACAAACTTATTTTCAGGCCTAATTTGGTTGTATGGGCAAAATTCCATACTATTCGGGCTGATATTACACGTTTGGTGCACAATAAAAGGCAAATCGGACGAAGATATATATGGGAGCTATATCGAAATTTTTACCGATTATCTCCAATTTCAATAGGGTTCATCCTTGGGCCAAACAAATGCTTTGTGCAAAATTTCATCTCAATCGGATAATAAATTCGACCTGCATTTTGTTCACAAGAATACATGGACAGACGGACGGATGGACTGACATGCATAAATCAACTCAGAAAGTGATTCTATGGAAATCCTCAAAAGTAACTATGGGTCTATCTCGCTTCCTTCTCCATGTTACAAACAAATGCACAAAGACATAATACCCCTACCACTATGTGGTGTAGATGTAAATTCGGCCGGGCCGAACTTTGAATACCCTCCATCATTTCGAACGTATTTAGCAATTTTCACAAAATAAAATCCATTAAAATTCTGTTAAAATCTTAAAAATACAGAATGTGCAGGGTTGTCCATATTCGTCGGACCCATCTGGCAACGCCATAACTTTTGACATAGATGTCACATCGCTTAATGACATACCGCGTTTGAAGCGTCAGTCCAAGCAGATTTTTACCATGAACCAATATACGCCACGCGAGCGCTCTGAAATAGTTGAAATTTACATTCAACAGAAGATGTCAATTGTGAAAACTCAAAATGTGAGAAGTGCGCCTTTTAAGATCACCATTAAGCGTTTATACGAAAAATTTCCGACTGTTAAGGCTATTTCGTATCCGAAGAGGCCATATAAAAGTCGACCAAAGCGATCGGCCGAGAATATCGCTGCCGTACGAGCCAGTGTTGAGAGGTCCCCAAGAAAATCCCAAAAACGCTGTTCTCAGCAGTTGGGCATGGCTCGGTCCACTTTACAACGGATTATTCGCAATTGACGCAAAGAATGTTGCGTGCGGACAAGCCTCGTCGATTGGAATGGGCCCAAAGAGTCATGGGTCCGTCGAATATGGGCAACCCTGTAGCTGTATGTATACGACGACGTGGGCCTGGATACGCAACTTTTGTCGAAAGCCATTAAAATATATTTAAATGCGAAACTAAAAGAAAAAATTCGGTGATGATACAGCTAAAATCATCAAAATACCGAATGTCGGGAGGTACCGTTATATGAGGGCCTGCACAGACAATTACACACTTCAAATACCAAATTTGAACAATCCCAGTGAATAATGTCTCTAATATCATCAAAATACCGAATATGGGGAGGTACCGTTATATAGGGGCTATAGGAAGACTGGGACCTGCACAGACAATGTTCTGTCACAGGCTGTAGTATCCATTATGAACTTTAAATACGAAATTTGAAACATTTCCGGTGAATAATGTCGCTAATGTCATCAAAATACCGAATATGGGGAGGTACCGTTATATGGGGGCTATACGAAGACGTACACCTCCACAGACAATTTTCTGTGATAGACTGTAGTATCCCTTAAGAACTTTAAGTACTAAATTAGAAACAATTCCGGTGAATAATGTTGCTAAAATAATTAATATGCAGAATATATGGAGGTGCCGTTATATAGGGGACCTGCACAGAAAATTTTCTGCAGCAGGCTGTAGAATCCATTATAAACTTTAAACACTAAATTAGAAACAACTCCGGTAAATAATGTATCTAAAATCATCAAAATACCGAATATGGGGAGGTACCGTTATATAGGGGCTATACGAAGACGTGGACCTGCACAGACAATTTTCTGTCACATGCTGTAGTATCCATTATGAACTTCAAATACGAAATTTGAAACATTTCAGGTGAATAATGTCGCTAATATCTTCAAAATACCGAATATGGGGGCTATAACAAAATGTGGACCTCCATGACCCATTTTCAATATCAAAAGTCCTGCAGGTATAATACACACTTGAGTAAAATTTTATCGACTTACTTCATTTCGTTCGGGAGCTAGAGTGATTTCCACAAACGGACAGAGGGACGGACATCGCTAAATCGACATGGAATTTTATGCTGATCAAGAATATATATATACTTTGTGGGGTATAAAATGTATGTGTCGAGGTGTTATTAACCAAATCACAAACTGAATATACCCTCCATACTATGGTGGGGAGCTGCATTACATGATTTACACCTTCTCTAACCAGAGTATCAAATTAATGTATGTGTATCCACATACACTCACATAGTTATGTGTACATGTGTTGAGCAAGCAAATTTTAAATTAACAATATTTATTTCAGCTACTTGCCGGATATCTTGAAATAATGCATCAACCAAATATTTCAGTTACGACTTTACATGCTGTTGTTGTTTCTTCTTCTTACTTTATTCTTGTTGTTGTTTTTCACTTACAATTTTGCTCTTAATTACATAATTTATTTAATTACTGGTATGCGTTTCGCAGTACCTTGGAAATTCGTTGAAGGTGAAACAAAACACAACAAGACACACACACACACACACACTCGTAAAAACATGTAAGAAACACACAACAACAACGAACACACAAAAAAAAAAAAGAAAACCCAAACTGCTGCAATACGTTTTCAACACATTTCCACATGATGCTCGGGGTTTCGCAGAAGTCGAGATAAAGTTAAACATATTACAAGAAACAACAACTCGACAACACCACCAACAACACGACGGCAACTAAAACCTGGTTTCCTGCAATCCTACATTCCGTAACGTATGCTGAAAATTTCCTGATGCTGTTCGTTGCTGGCTTGCATTTGAAGTTAATTCCGTTTTGAGGTTCACTCAAGCATTAATCTTTGTTTTTTGTTGTTAGTTAAGTAGTAATTAAATGACGGAAATGGAATGAATGGGAAACAACTGGATATTCTTCTCGTTGGGCCAATCTGCCTGTAAAACTCAGTCAACTACCAGCCACCGACCGACTGGCTCCTGGCTTCCTTAAGACTACTAATGTAGATTGTGAATTGGAAAACATGAAAACTTTTTGAAAACAGCAAAAAACACCAATGAGCTAACGAACGAAACAAGGTAATACCTTAATTCGCTAGTTATAGTTCAATCTGCCTTAATTAAATATCCTTATTAAGGACCATGGCAGTATGAGAGTTGAAAATAAGTTGAAGTCGTGCAGGAATATTCGGATTAAAACTGAGCTTTTTTGTTAGTAATGTCTGGCAAAGCACTTGTGTTCGGTTGGCTGGAATGGAATTCCCATGAAAACTACATATTAGATTTTAATTAAAATTTGAAAAGTTTTTTTTTGCTCAAAATTATTAAATTTTTTAGGATTAATTGCTACCATGAAGAACAACAAGTGAAAAAGCTGTAAGTTCGGCCGGGCCGAACTTTGAATACCCTCCACCATTTGGAACGAATTAGAAAATTTTCAAAAAAAATTAAATCCAATAAAAATTCTTTTAAAATCTTTAAAATATCTAATATAGGAAGGTGCCGATATATGGGGGGATATACGATATTGTGAACCTATAAAGACAAATCTATGTCTGCGTGTAAATTACTCACAAGGAACTCCTTGTATGGATTTTCAGATAATTCCATTGGAAAAAGTGGCTAAAATCATAAAAATACCAAATATAGGGGAGTACCGTTATATGGGGGCTATACGATATTGTGGACCTATATAGATAATTCTCTGCCTAGGTATAAAGTACCCACAAGGAACTCCTTGTGTGGATTTTCAGACAATTCCGTTGAAAAATGTGGGTAAAATCATCAAAATACCGAATATCGGTGGGTACCGTTATATGGGGGCTATACGATATTGTGAACCTATAAAGATAATTCTCTGTCGAGGTATAAAGTACCCACAAGAAACTTCTTATGTGGATTTTCAGACAATTCCGTTGAAAAATGTGGGTAAAATCATCAAAATACCGAATATCGGGGGGTACCGTTATATGGGGGATGTACGATATCGTGGACCTGTATAGAAAATTCTCTCTCAGGGGGTAAATTACCCACAAGGAACTACTTGTGTGAATTTTCAGACAATTCCATTGAAAAATGTGGCTAACATCATCAAAATACCGAATATCGGGGGGTACCGTTATATAGGGGCTGTACGATATTGTGGACCGATATAGCCCATCTTCGAACTTGACCTGCCTGCAGACAAAAGAGAGATCTGTGCAAAGTTTTAGCTTCCTATCTTAATTCGTTTAGACTGTAGCGTGATTACAACAGACGGACGGACAGGGCTAAATCGTCTTAGAATTTTACGCTGATCAAGAACATATATACTTTGTTGGGTCTAAAATGATTATTTCGATGAGTTACAAACGGAATGACGAACTTAATATACCCTCCATACCTTTTTTGGTGGAGGGTATAAAAAATTCAATGGGGGGAAAGTATAGAAAGCAATTTTCTAGTGATTTTTGTTTTAGAAAATTTCCTAATGGACTTCAGCTTTTGCGAATATTTCCCTAATGAGGATTTTTAAAGAATTTTTGCTAAGACCAGTAAAAATTCATCTTTGAACGGAGCTATATACGCGGTTTTTTAAATCATCTTTTTTTCTTTCAAGGAATATTGGAGCTATAGCCGTAGACTTTTAAAGCAATAACTATCTGAGCTATTGACGTAGATTTTAAAACAATTGTTCAGGGACAATCTGATGATGATGATCTGCACAGAATCACATTCTGAGTCGATTTATATCTGTCCGTCTGTATGTCCATGTATTTTTGTAAACAAAGTATAGGTCGCATTTATGGAAATTTTTTCCCAAGGACGAACCCGAAATCGAACACAATCGGTCAAAATTTAGATATAGCTCCCCTATGCACACATTTTCGTCCAATTTGCTGCTTATTTTGACCCAAGCGTAAAATAACACCGCAACTGGTATGAAATTTTGCACAAACGACCAAATTAAGCCTGGTATAAGTTTGCCAAATTTGATCGAAATCATTTCAGATATAGCTATAGCTCTCATATATATTATTCATACGATATTAGAAATTTGTCCTCCGCAACAATGATATTTGGAAAAATATATGAAATACATCACAGAAATGCCTTTCCCAAATTTTAGTTTCAGATTTGGATATAGCTCCCATATACATCTCCGATTTGCCTTTTATTGTGCTCCAAATGTGTAATACAGGGTGAGATAAAAAACTGCAACAAAGTAAAACGCCATAATTTTTACATTTTATTAATTGAAGGCAAAAATGTTCGGCTATAGCATCAAATTTTAGAACAAGTTTATGGCCTTCAAAGGGCCAATGAAAACGTCACACGCTTCGGGTAGCGTGTGTTGCTCTTCTCTGTGGTATTTTGGCCCTTCCCTGCGAAGCGCTTGCTTGAGGTGATCGACACTTTGGTATATTTGGACATCTATGGACATAATAATAGGCCAGGCCCATCTGAGCCTAACCCTACCATTATTTAAAAAATTTTGTTAAGATCGGACTATAATTGTAATCTGTATATAATAACCCCAACCTGTGTTGTAAGGGGAAAAATATTACAAAATATACATTTCAATATTTTAAGTCAAATTGAAAAAATCGCAAAAAATATGAAAAAAATAAACAGGTAAGCAAAGGCTATAGTCATGCGGGGCCGACTATGTTATACCCTACAACACTACAAAATGTTAGAAGTCCCCTTATGTCCAAATTCATATTTCGATTTTGAAATTAGGATTTTGATTAGGGACAGTTGCCCAATATTTATGCACTCCGTCGTGCTGTTAGTTGTTGTGGTCCATTTTACAGCTTAATATAATCCAATGGTCATCCAAAATGCTAGAAGATGGAAGACCCTGTCCTTAAATCTCCTCACGGGTGTGTCGATTGGCTTCAATTGTGTGATCGGAAAAAGTAATGCTGGTATTTTTTACACAAAATTAGTGGTCTATTCTACCCGCTGTCCTAAACTCTAACTTCAGCGAGATTTCGTGTCCTTTGGTTTCTATTTGTGGCCTTTATAACGACTGCAAAATCAGGAAATTTTTAGTTTTTGGTCCATTTCAACCTCTTATATATTGCGGGCATCTTTGAAAACAATAGGCCTATCCCTTCTGAGCCCAATCCTACCCTTGTGAAAATTTTCGTGAGGATCGGACGATATTTGCAATCCATATATAATAACCCCAACCTGTGTTGTAAGGCGAAAAAATATAACAAAATATTATAAGTCAAATTGAAAAAATCGCATGCGATAAAAATTATGAAAAAATTAAGAAAATGTCACAAAATACTACAAAATCTATATTAACATCATTATTGGCATATTTTTCTGCGATTTTTTTAGATTTTATACTTTTATGTCAAGAGGGCATTCTGAATTGACAAAATTTGTCAAAATAGGTCCAGCCATTCTTGAGATATAAGCGTTCTAGCTAACATCCCTTTCCTTTGTATACACACAATTTATATATTTCGCTATATATATCCGATATATTTACTATCGGCATCTATGTAACGGTCAGAAATGACCTGTTCGTCTATTTGTGATTTCGCCGGGATTGAAAATATTCGCGGTTTAATGGAAAATTTGACTTTTATTTAACATAAATGTTATGGTCTATTTCACCCACTAAATATTACCTGATGGCCATCGAAATAGGAAGGCTTCTGCTCAGCCATAGGCTCTAGCCCCATGCTAACTTCCGCTTTGAGTGGTCTGTAATTGCGACCTGTAGAGCAACTGCAACATCAGGAATTTTTTCAGTTGTTGGTTCATTTCAACCCCTACATATTGTGCAATCATCTTCAAAAGAAATAAGCTTCTATTCTGGCCCTAGCCCCACCTACATTCTAAATTTCGTGAAGATCGGGCCATAATAGCGACCTGTAGAGTGATTACAAATTAACATGGACAGACGGACAGACGAACATACATAGCCAGATCGACTCAGCTCGGCGAGATAGGAAGATCCATATATACTTTCCCATGTGGGAAACCAATATTTCGAGGTGTTACATAATTTTTGGCCCAATCTAACACATAGTGTTGTAGGGTAAATTTATTATATTGTATTCTTTAATACAACAAAATTACTTTTTTGAAAATTATTATAATCTTACATATTTAAAACCTCTATTCGACTCACTGGTGATAACAACAAATTTGAAATATCCTTTTGAAAATCAGCTCCATGATAGGATGTCTTTGCCACCCTGAAACATTAATCCTATCCAGCTATGTGAAATAATAGTCGAAACCACATTTTGGTTGAATACATAATGAACATTAAGAGAACACCACCAGCTCCCACCCCCTCCCTTCGTCTCCACCTCCTTTCAGCCTTCTTATGCAAATTACCATTCGTTTCTTACAATGCACATTGCTAGCAACAAGAAAAATGGGTTGAGTAAATGGTTGGGGGTTGGAAGGCCTTACCAAGGAGATGAATCTCATAAAGTGCTTATATTAAAATGGAACTATGGGCAAACAAATTTCCATATTCCTACAACAAAAAACAACAATAAAAGGAAAAACTTAAACTTTAACTTCAAAACTAAAATACTATGGGAATAGACAATGAAGAAGGCGACAACGACGAACGAGCAAACGAACAATGACAAGAAGACATGAAAAGAGCAATAAAGTGAGTGCGTTGAATTCGTTTTACTTCATACTCGTATTTCCTCATGCTTTTTTCCTTCATCGCCGTCCTTTTGAACTGAGATATTGTTCTTGTCGTTCCCTTTTTCCTTTTTTTTATTGAATATAAACTAATCATTTCTAGACCGCCTCCAAGGCTCTGTTAGATTTACCAACAGCAACAACAATAACAACTAGCAACTGAGCACTTACAAAAGAGTTTTATTTTCTTTTAAACTTGCGTGCCATGAAAGGCCATGCCATCTAAGTAGAGGGAAAAACAAGTAAAAAAAGCTTTAAGTTCGGCTGGGCCGAGCTTTTAATACCCTCCACCATTTGGTACAAATTTGGCATTTTCCAAAAAATAAAACCCGTTAAAAATTCTGTTAAAATCTTAAAAATACCGAATGCTTATAAGACGTGTGGGCATAGGCAACTTTTGTCATAAATTATTACAATATTTAAATGCGAAACTTGAAGAAAAATCTGTTTATAATGTAGCTAAAATCATCAAAATACCGAATATGGGGGGTACCGTTATATGGGGGCTATACGAAGACGTGGACCTGCACAGATAATTTTCTGTCTTAGGCTGTAGTATCCATTACGAACTTCACATGCGAAATTTGAAACAATCCCTGTAAATAATGTCGCTAAAATCATCAAAATACCGAATATCGGGGGGTACCGTTATATGGGGGCTATATGAAGTCGTGGACCTACATGGCTCATTTTTTGACTTTGGATGTAGTATCCAGTACGAACTTCAAATACCAAATTTGAAACGATTCCGGCAAACAATGTCGCTAAAATCATCAAAATACCGAATATCGGGGGGTACCATTATATGGGGGCTACACGAAGACGTACACCTGCACAGACAATTTTCTGGCATGGGCTGAAGTATCCATTACGAACTTCAAATGCGAAATTTGAAACAATTCCGGTAAACAATGTCGCTAAAATCATCAAAATACCGAATATCGGGGGGTACCGTTATATGGGGGCTACACGAAGACGTGGACCTGCACAGATAATTTTCTGTCTTAGGCTGTAGTATCCATTACGAACTTTAAATGACAAATTTGAAATAATTCCGGTGAATAATGTCGCTAAAATCATCAAAATACCGAATATTGGGAGGTACCGTTGTATGGGTGCTATATGAAAACGTGGACCTACATGGCCCATTTACGAACTTAACCTGCCTACTGGGAAAATATACATGTGTGCAAAATTTTAGCCTTCTATCTCAATTTGTTCGAAAGATAGTGTGATTACAACAGACAGACGGATAGACAGACAAATAGACAGACACACAGACAGACAGACGGACATGGCTAAATCGTCTTAGAATTTTGCGCTGATCAAGAATATATATATACTTTGTTGGGTCTGACATGAGTATTTCGAGGAGTTACAAACGGAATGACAAAATTAATATACCCTCCATAGTATGGTGATATAAAAACGAATTGGAAAGTATCTCACTTACCCGATTGCGGGCCGAGGAAAAAACTTATTTTTATGGCTGAGCAGTGACAATATCACTTCCTCCCTATTTTGGGCAAAACAAAACGAAGACAATTTTTTCTCAAGAACGAAGCAAAAAAAAACGTTTTATATTAGCAACCCAGCCCAAAACTAACTTCCTCAGTGATGACGACGTACATTATTTTTAGTTTAGTGCCCAAAAAACAAACTTTATGCGGACTTTAAAGTTTTATTGAAAATGAAACAAAACAAAAAATCAGCACTTGGGGCAGACAATACATGACGTCCCTTCTTTTTTGTAAGGAAATGTAAGAAAAAAATTTTTTTTGGATATTTTATGAAAGTGCAGGCTAAACAAAAATAGTGTTATATTCTTGTTGTTGTTGTTCGAATGAATTATAAATTATTTATATACAGACAAAAAAAAAATTAACAAATGTTGTTGCATATGTGTGGGTTTTTTTTAATCTTATAAAAATCGCTTCATATTTTTATACCCTCAGCCATATGACTAGAGAGGGTATATATATATCATTTGATACGGGCAAATCGTTTCTCACAGAAATAACGGTTTTGGATCCTAGATCTCTTTGAACCAAATCCGTTTCAGGACATTTGGAGTCGCTCCAGAGATATCCGTCTGTCCGCCTGTCTGGCTGGGTGGTGCCCACAATAACTCTAGAAGGGAGTATCCGATTTGATCCAAACTTGGTACATCGTAATATAATTATCAAATTTAGATAGAGTTCGGAGATTGGCAATATCGGTCTACTCCTTCCGGTACCTCCCACACAAAAGTTCAAAAGGGTAACAGAAAACAAGTAAGCAAAGGCTATAGTCGTGCGAGGCCGACTATGTTATACCCTACAACACTACAATAGATTAAAAGCCCCCTTATTTCTAAATCCATATTGGAAGATTTCGCTGTTGAAATTAGGAAATTTTTCAAATTAGGATTTGGAATGTTCCTAGTCATTTGCCCAATATTTATGCACTCCGTCGTGCCGTTAGTTGTTGTAGTCGATTTTACAGCTAAATATAATCCAATGGTCATCCAAAATGCTAATATTCTTCCCTGTCCTTAACTCTTTTCTCAGGCGTGTCAATTAGCTTCAATTGTGTGATCAGGAAATTGCTTCTGTTTTTGGTTCATTTGAATCCCTAAATAATTTGCGATCTTCTCCAAAAGTAAGAGGCCCCTGTATCTCTAAATTAAGACTCATCTATATGAATTGCTTGTCTACGATATTTGGCTACATTCGTCAACGAAATCAGCATAAAACCAGTAAAGAAAGTCTTAAAGTCGGGCGGGGCCGACTTTATGATACCCTACACCACTTTGCTAATTTAGTAGAGCTCCACAAAACAATTAAAACTTTTTATGGGAGAATTCAATCATACACGCTATGATTATAATTATAATTTAAAGTTCAAAGGACTGAATGTGCCGAAACATTTGTATCTTTTAAATTCGGACTTGTATTGCCCACTTGGTGCACAATTAATTTGAAATCGGATAAAGATTTATATGGGAGCTATATCCAAATCGGAACCGATATCGATAAAATTTGGCAAAGATATTTCTGAACTGTATTTCTTATATTTCCCTGAATATCGTTGTAACGGAGTGCATATTATGGCTGTAGGTAACAAATATGACAAATCGGATGAACAGTATATATGGGCGCAATAGCTATATCTGAACCGATCTTCTCCAAATTTTACATACTAGCTTCTAGACTCAATTTGGTCGTAAGTGCTAAATTTCATCCAATTTGGTCAAATATTAGACGTTTGGTGCACAATCAAATGTAAATCGGACGAAGTTATATATGGGAGCTATATCCAAATCTGAACCGATCTCGATAAAATTTAGCAAATGTATTTCTGAGCTGTATTTGATATATTTCCCCAAATATTGTTGTTGCATAGTGCATATTACGGCGGCAGAGGACAAAAATAACAAATCGGATGAACAATATATATGGGAGCTATAGCTATATCTGAACCGATTTCGATCAAATTTGGCATACATATTTTCAGGCCTAATTTGGGTGTATATGCAAAATTCCATACAATTCGGGCTGATATTACACGTTTGGTGCACAATAAAAGGCAAATCGGACGAAGATATATATGGGAGCTATATCTAAATTTTGACCGATTATCTCAAATTTCAATAGGGTTCGTCCTTGAGCCAAACAAAAGATCTTTGCAAAATTTCATCTGGATCGGGCAATAAATGCGACCAGTACTTTGTTTACAAAAATACATGGACAGACGGACGGACAGACGGACGGACGGACGGACATGCATAAATCGACTCAGAATGTGATTCTATGCAGATCATCAAACGGAACTATGGGTCTATCTCGTTTCCTTCTGCCTGTTACAAACAAATGCACAAAGACATAATACCCTGACCACCTTGTGGTGTAGGGTATAAAAATCGGATGGAC
The DNA here is from genome assembly GCF_030504385.1 of Musca domestica. Classification (NCBI taxonomy): domain Eukaryota; kingdom Metazoa; phylum Arthropoda; class Insecta; order Diptera; family Muscidae; genus Musca; species Musca domestica. The sequence goes on along the minus strand of NW_026712409.1, from coordinate 21,668,948 downwards.
AATATATATGGGAGCTATAGCTATTTCTGAACCGATTTCGATTAAATTTGGCATACTTATTTTCAGGTTCAATCTGATCGTACGTGCAAAATTTCATACTATTCGGACTGATATTATACGTTTGGTGCACAATAAAAGACAAATCGGACGAAGTTATATATGGGAGCTATATCTAAATTTTGACCGATTTTCTCCAATTTCAATAGGGTTCGTCCTTGGGCCAAACAAATGATTTGTGCAAAATTTCATCTGGATAGGGCAATAAATGCGAACTGTACTTTGTTTACAAAAATACGGACAGACGGACGGACGGACATACATAAATCGACTCAGAATGTGATTCTATGCAGATCATCCAAAGGAACTATGGGTCTATCTCGTTTCCTTTCGCCTGTTACAAACAAATGCACAAAGACATAATACCCTGACCACCTTGTGGTGTAGGGTATAAAAAGCCAGAAGTTCCCTTTTGGTTTATTTCGGTGTATTTCGGACACAAGTACTGGTCCATTGTACCCGCTGTCCTAATCTCTAACTTTATGCGAGATTTCGTGTCCTACGATTTCTATTTGTGACCATTATAACGACTGCAAAATCAGGAAAATTTTTAGGTGTCGGTCCATTTTAACCCCTAAATATATTGCGGGCATCTTTGAAAACAATATGTCTAGCCCTTCTAAGCCCAACCCTACCCTTGTGAAAATTTTCGTGAGCATCGGACGATATTTGCAATCCTTATATAATAACCCCAAACTGTGTTGTATGGCGAAAAAATATTACAAAATATTCACTTCAATATTATAAGTCAAATTGAAACAAATTGGAAAAATCGCATGCGATAAAAAATATGAAAAATAAAAAAATGTCACAAAATACTACAAAATCTATATTAACATCATTATTGGCATCTTTTTCTGCGTTTTTATACCCTACAACACTATGTGTTGGGGTATTATAAGTTTGATTGGGCCAAAAATTATGTAACACCACGAAATATTGATTTCCCATATAGGAAAGTATATATGGATCTTCCTAGCTCGCCGAGCTGAGTCGATCTAGCTATGTATGTCCGTCCGTCCGTCTGTCCGACTGTCCGTCTGTCCATGTTAATTTGTAATCACTCTACAGGTCGCAATTATGGCCCGATCTTCACGAAATTTAGAATGGAGGTGGGGCTATGGTCAGAATAGAACCCTATTTCTTTTGGAGATGATCGCATAATATTTAGGGGTTGAAATGGACCAAAAACTGAAAAATTTCCTGATTTTGCAGTTGCTCTACAGGTCGCAATTATAGACCAATCAAAGCGGAAGTTAGCATGGGGCTAGAGCTTAGGGCTGAGCAGAAGCCTTCCAATTTTGATGGTCATCGGGTAATATTTAGTGGGTGAAATAGGCCACAACATTTGTGTTAAATAAAAGTCAAATTTTCCATTGAACCGCGAATATTTTTAATCCCTACGAAATCACAAATAGACGAACGGGTCAATTCTGACCGTTACGTCGATGCCGATAGTAAATATATCGGATATATATAGCGAAATATATACAATGTGTATATACAAAGGAAGGGGATGTTAGCTAGAATGCTTATATCTCAAGAATGGCCGGACCGATTTTGACAAATTTTGCCAATTCAGAATGCCCTCTTGGCATACAAGCATAACATCTAAAAAAATCGCATAAAAAATACCAGTTGTGATGTTAATATAGATTTTGTAGTATTTTGTGACATTTTTTTATTTTCATATTTTTTATCGCATACGATTTTTTCAATTTGACTTATAATATTGGAGTGTATATTTTGTAATATTTTTTCAGCTTACAACACTGGTTGGGTTTATTATATACAGATTGCAATTATCGTCCAATCCTCATGAAAATTTTCATAAGTGCTCAAAAGGGCTAGGCCTATTGGTTTTAAGGATGACCGCAATATATTTGGGGGTTGAAATGGACCAACAACTAAAAATGTTCCTGATTTTGCGGCCGTTATAAAGTTCACAAATTGAAACCAAAGGGGATGAAATCTCCCATGAAGTTAGAGTTTAGGACAGCGGGTTGAATGGACCATTACTTTTGTGTGAATAAATACCAGCATTATCTACAGGCGATATCCGAAATACACAAAAGTCGAAATTCTGGCTTTTTTATGCTGATTTCGTTGAAGAATATAGCCAAATATCGTAGACAAGCAAATCATATATATATATTTCTTTTGGAGATGATTGCAAATTATTTAGGGGTTCAAAATAACCAAAAACAGAAATCTTTTTCCGATCACACAATTGATGCCAATCGACACGCCTGTGAAGATAGTTCAGGACAGGGAAGAATTCTAGCATTTTGGATGACCATTGGATTATATTTAACAGTAAAATGAACTACAACAACTAACAGCCCGACGGATTGCATAAATATTGGGCAAATGTCCCTAGTCAAAATCCTAATTTCAAAAGCGAAATGTTGCAAAATGGATTTGGACATAAGGGGGCTTCTAACATATAGTAGTGTTGTAGGGTATAACATAGTCGGTCCCGCACGACTATAGCCTTTGCTTACTTGTGTTAGCTGTAGAAATATTACCAAATGTTTAATTCAAAATGAAAATATGGCAAAAATATGACAAAATTGAAAAAATATGAGAAAATTTTACAAAATCAATATTTTCATCTTTAGAGGGATATTTTATGCGATTTTTTTTGACGTTTTTTCTTTCCTGCCAAGAGGCCATTCTGAATTAATGAGAACTGTCGAAATCAGTTCAGCCGTTCTCGACATATAAGAGATTTTTCAAGCATATCTTCTTTGATAAACATATATATCGCACATATTCTCTATAAATCCGTTTTGTTGGATGTTAACATCAATGTAAAGATCAGAAGTAACCTTGTCATGGCTTTGTGCGAAATTCCACGTCGATTGGTCTATAATTGCGACCTGTAGAGCAAGTGCAAAATCAGGATTTTTTCAGTTTTTTGTCCATTTCAACCCCTAAATATTATGCGATCATCACCAAAAGAAATAGGGTTCTATTCTGACCCTAGCCCCACCTCCTTTTTAAATTTCGTGAAGATCGGACCATAATTGCGACCTGTAGAGTGATTACAAATTAACATGGACAGACGGACGGACAGACATAGCTAGATCGACTCAGCTCGGCGAGATAGAAAGATCCATATATACTTTCCTATGTGGGAAATCAACATTTCGTGGTTTTACATAATTTTTGGCCCAATCAAACTTATAATACCCCCAACACATAGTGTTGTAGGGTATAAAACTATTTTTATAAAATCCAGTTCTTAAAAACAAAAATCCAATATTTATACCCTACAACACTATGTGTTGGGGGTATTATAAGTTTGATTGGGCCAAAAATTATGTAACACCACGAAATATTGATTTCCCACATAGGAAAGTATATATGGATCTTCCTATCTCGCCGAGCTGAGTCGATCTAGCTATGTATGTCCGTCCGTCCGTCTGTCCGTCTGTCCGTCTGTCCATGTTAATTTGTAATCACTCTACAGGTCGCAATTATGGTCCGATCTTCACGAAATTTAAAATGGAGGTGGGGCTAGGGTCAGAATAGAAACCTATTTCTTTTGGTGATGATCGCATAATATTTAGGGGTTGAAATGGACCAAAAACTGAAAAAATTACTGATTTTGCACTTGCTCTACAGGTCGCAATTATAGACCAATCGACGCGGAATTTCGCATGTAGCTAGAGTTTAGGGCTGGCAAGAAGCCTACCCATTTGGGTGGTCATCGGATAATATTTAGCGGGTAAAATAGACCATATCTTTTTTGTTGAAAAATTCAAAATTTTTCGTTAAACCGCGAATATTTTAAATCCCGGCGAAATCACAAAGCCATGACAAGGTTACTTCTGATATTTACATTGATTTTAACATCCAACAAAACGGATATATAGCAAAATATGTGCGATATATATGTTTATCAAAGAAGATATGCTTGAAAAATCTCTTATATGTCGAGAACGGCTGAACTGATTTCGACAGTTCTCATTAATTCAGAATGGCCTCTTGGCAGGAAACATAAAACGTCTAAAAAAATCGCATAAAAATATCTCTCTAAAGATGAAAATATTGATTTTGTAAAATTTTCTCATATTTTTTCAATTTTGTCATATTTTTGGCATATTTTCATTTTGATTTAAACATTTGGTAATATTTCTACAGCTAACAAAACTAAGTAGTTAGGATATCAGGATATCATATACAGATCACATTTATGGCCCGATCCTTACGAAATTTTGCATGGAGATAAGATGAGGGTCAGAATAAAAGCCTATTCTTTTTGGAGATGATCGCCATATATTTAGGGGTTGAAATGGACCAAAAAACTGCAAAATTGTCAGTAGGTCGTAATTATGGGGGTTACCGGACATTGCAAAAGCCAAGCAGTTTTGGATGGCCATCCAAAAATATTCAATGTGTGAAGGAGTTTGCCAACTTTTATAGACAAAATACGAAAATGTCCATTCCAGTGACTTTTTGGAGAATTCACAAGTACAGGAAAGACGCACTTCTGACAATTTCGTTAACGCTGATTTCGTTGAAAAATATAGTCAAATGTCTGTATTCCATATAGATGCGTTTCAGTCAAAAATATTGGTTCCAGATCTAGGAAGACCATTTACGTGCAACATCTACCAATAAATTGGAAATGAGCAAATTAGTTTAAGTTGCTATTACTCGAAAATTAGAGAACGAAACCTGATGGTTTTCTTTTATTATTTGTCACAATATCTTGTGGAATTCTTTCGAGTATCTCGCCTATATTAACTGTATCGTTTATTGTAGTGTTGTAGGGTATTCAACGGTCGGCCCCGCTCGACTGTAGCCTTTGCTTACTTGTTTTTTTTTTAATTTTAATTCTTTTATGTCAAGAGAGCATTCTGAATTGACAAAATTTGTCAAAATCGGTACTGCCATTCTTGAGATATAAGCATTCTAACTAACATCCCTTTCCTTTGTATACACACAATTTATATATTTCGATATATATATCCGATATATTTACTATCGGCAGAAGAATTGACCTTTTCGTCTATTTGTGATTTTGCCGGGAATAAATATATTCGCGGTTTAAGGGAAAATTTGACTTTTATTTAGCACAAATGTTGTGGCCTATTTCACCAACTAAATATTACCCGATGACCATCAAAATTGGAAGGCTTCTGCCCAGCCCTATGCTCTAGCCTCATGCTAACTTTGATTGGTCCAAAATTGCGTCCTGTAGAGCAACTGCAAAATTAGGATTTTTTCAGTTTTTGGTCCATTTCAACCCCTAAATATTGTTCGATCATAGGGTTCTATTCTGATCCTAGCCCCACCTCCATTCTAAATTTCTTGAAGATCGGGCCATAATTGCGACCTATAGAGTGATTACAAATTAACATGGACAGACAGACAGACGGACGGACGGACGGACGGACATACATAGCTAGATCGACTCAGCTCGGCGAGATAGGAAGATCCATATATACTTTCCTATGTGGGAATCCAATATTTCGTGGTGTTGCATAATTTTTGGCCCAATCAAACTTATAATACCCCCAACACATAGTGTTGTAGGGTATAATTATTTTCGTTGTTGAACAAGAAATTGTCATCATATTTTGTGCAAACTCTGCAAATCCCAATATTTGTATCAGTTTCGATAATGGAAATATCGGTCCACTCCAATATGTACTTCTCACACAAAGTGTTAAAATTTGGGATGATTATAACTCTTATAAAATGCGAAATACGCATTCGATTCTCTTCAATTTTCGCACATAATAATATTTTTATTAAGAGATCTGCTGTGAAGTTGGAATATGCCATTCCACTCATTCTAGTACCTTTCCCACTACGGGTCAAAATTTTGATTAATTATGAAACTCATAAAATGCGAAATGAACATCGGATTATTTTCTAACTTAACACTTCCCAATGTTTCTGCTAACACAAGACCAGGCATGAAAATGGAATATATCACTCCACTCCTTCTGGTACCACTCCCACAAAAGGCAGATACAGGGTTGCCCATATTCGATGGACCCATGTCGTCATCTTCGGCCATTTCGATGACTCTTTGGGCCCATTCCAATCGACGAGGCTTGTCCGAAGGCAACATTCTTTGCGTCAATCAAATCAATGCAAATAATCCGTTGTAAAGTGGACCGAGCCATGCCCAACTGCTGAGAACGGCGTTTTTGGGATGTTCTTGGGTACCTCTTAACCCTGGCTCGTACGGCGGCGATATTCTCGGCCGATCGCCTTGGTCGACTTTTATATGGCCTCTTCGGATTAGAAAGAGCCTTCAGAGCGCTCGCGTGGCGTGTATTGGTTCATGGTAAAAATCTGCTTGGACTGACGCTTCAAACGCGGTATGTCATTAAGCGATGTGACATCTCTGTCAAAAGTTATGGCGTTGCCAGATGGGTCCGTCGAATATGGGCAACCCTGTATTTAAAAAAAAAATAATAAATTTGTACAGAAGGAAAAAAGGATAATCAGATGTTGCTCCACCTTTGCCAATCCTAATATTTGCATCAGTGCCAGCTCTGGTGCGAAAATTAACAATATCTGTCCACTACATAAAGTACTTCCCCCACAAAGAGTCAAAATTGTGAATATCCATGCACCTCATAAAACGCGAAATTGATATCTGATTCCATTCAGTTCACTTGGTACAGCTCATTATTTCCATCAACGCAAAACTTGTTAAAAGATAGTAGAAATCCGATCATTCCTTCTAATACCTCCCCAAGAAAGGGTCAAAATTTTGAATAATCAAAATTATCACAAAATCCGATATAAGCATTTGCTTCTCTTCATATTTCACACATCCTATTACTTCTACTAACACAAGATCTACTGTGGAATGTATCGGCTCACTCCTTCTGGTAAATTCCCCACAAAAGGTAAAAATTTTGAATAACCATGAAGCTTCATATCCGATTCCGTTTAGACTTGGCACATCCTAATATTTCCAACAGCACAAGATATGCTATATAGATCTCTAGGACCATTCCTTCCGGCATCTCCCCCCACAAAAGATCTAAGTTTTGAATAACCAAAATTATCATAAAATCCGAAATAAGCATTTGGTTCTCTTCAAATTTTACACATCCTATTACTTCTACTAACAAAAGATCTGCTGTGAAGATGGGATATATCGGTCCACCAGAAGGAAGTTAACATTCGATTCCATTCACCCTTGGTACATCTCAATATTTCCATCGACACAAGATCTGCTATACAGATAGTAGAGATTGGATCATTTCTTCTGGTACCTCCCCCACATATAGGGTTCAAGATTTTGAAGAACAAAACGCTCTTCTCAAATTTCACACACATAAACATTTTTGCTAACACAAGATCTGGGATGAATATGTCGGCTACATCTGGTACCTGACACATATTTCAACATTTTCTATAAAATATCACATATCTCATAGAAAGTGAATGAAGTAACCAATGTCGTCCGAACCTGCCACGTTACAATATTTATATCCGATACGAAATGGACAATATTGGCCGCTATTGACATAGAGGGTCAACAATTTGAATAACCAAAACAGAAGTCAAAATATATTTAAATAATCGAACATTGGCTGAGGGTATGTATCTGTCGGCAAAACTCATGCTTTTCAACTTGTTATACTTTAACTTCGATATAGCTTAAAAACAGAAACAAAGATCTGCCTTCGTGCTCACGGTCCTGTGGCGACGGGAATGAATAGCGACAGTCATAAAACCAGTTAGTGGCAATGGTCATCATCTTCATCGTAAACTGCACCATCAACAACAACAAAAACCAACATTGAATACACAAAGTTGTTTGTTGGCCGAGGTTTTGTGCTGCTTTTCATAGTTTTCTTTCATTTTTTTTATTGTTGGAAACTCCAAAATTCATCCATCTAGCTCAAATTTTTGTTCTTGCAACTGCCGAGGTTTATGTGTCAACTAATCCTTTCAATAAACTAAAGTTTGAAAAAGGGCACCGACACGGGACGCAATACCAACGAAAAGGTTGATGACTCATGGTTCACAAAAATTCTGAGCGATTGAATTTCTTTACAGATGAGGTGAAAAAAAAATGCTATTAAGCTGTCTATGTCGTAAACGATGAGCTTATTTTGTTACAAAATATTTTTCAAAGAACCTGGAAGAAAAATACTAAACAGAGTTAGGTGGAAAATAATCTGTAGCAGGTGAGGAGGTCATATTTTGGTCATTGTCCTTATTAACAGAATAATGAAAAATATGCTGATTTTTCCGATAAAAAATATTCTTAAACAAGTAAAAAAACATTAAGTTCGGCCGGGCCAAACTTTTAATACCCTCCACCTAAAGAAACATTAGAAGAAATGTGGCAAAAACAATTTAAATACCGAATATCGGGAGATACCGTTATATGGGGGCTACACCAAAACGTGGACCTATAATTACAATGTTTCGCCACACGAACTAGGACCCATTATAATCCACAAATACAAATTTTTAGACAAATCAGTGAAAAAATGTGGCAAAAACCATCAAAATACCAAAACGTGGACCTATACATGCAATGTTTTGCCACACGCACAGGGACCCGTTATGACCTACAAATACCAATTTTCAAGCAAATCCGTGAAAAAATGTGTCATAAATCATCAAAATACCGAATATCGGGAGGTACCGTTATATGGGGACTATACCAGAACGTGGACCGATATATCTCATTTTCAATACCAACCATCCTAGACACAATGCAAATAGCTCTGCTAAATTTTGGCGCTCTACATCAAATAATGTGGGCTGTATCGTGATTTCAACAGACAGACAGACGGACATCGTTAAATCGACTTAGAATTTTATGCTGATTATGAATATATATACTTTATGGGGTCTACGACGAATATTTAAGGATGTTACAAACGGAATGACAAAGTTAAGGTGGAGGGTATAAAAATAGACACCTGTGGCTCTTTAAGTCCTTGATAAGATAAAACAAGTAAGCAAAAGCTATAGTCGTGCGGGGCCGACCATGTGATACCCTACAACACTACAATATGTTACAAGTCCCTTTATGTCCAAATCCATTTTGGAAGATTTCGCTTTTGAAATTATGTCATGGAGCACTGTCCAGATATTACCCTTAGCATTTTCGCCAGAGACATTTGCCCAATATTTTCGCACTCCGTCGTGCTGTTAGTTGTTATGGTCCATTTTAGAGATAAATATCATCCAATGGTCATCCAAAATGCTAGAATTATTACCTGTCCCTAACTCTTTTCTCGGGCGTGTCGATTGGGTTCAATTGTGTGATCAGGATTTATTTTTCTGTTTCTGGTTCATTTGAACCCCTAACTATTTTTCTATCATCTCCAAAAGCAAGAAGCCTCTCTGTATCTCCAAATTTAGACTCATCTATATGATTTGCTTGTCTACGATATTTGGCTATATTCGTCAACGAAATCAGCCTAAAAAACCAAAAGCTCCTTTTTTGTGTATTTTGGAAATGTTGGTATTTTTCATACTAAAGTAGTGGTCCATTCATCCCGCTGTCCTAAACCCTAACGTCATGCGAGATTTCGTTTTCTTTGGTCTCTATTTGTGACCTATATAAGGGCTGAAAATCAGGAACATTTTCAGTTGTTGTTCCATTTCAACCCCAAAATATATTGCGGACATCTTTGAAAAGAATAGGCCTAGCCATTCTGAGCCTAACCCTACCCTTGTGAACATTTTAGTGAGGATGGGACGATAATTGCAATCTGTATATAAAAACCCTAACCTATGTTGTAAGGCAAAAAAATATTAAAAAATGTATACTTCAATATTATGTCAAGTTGAAAAAATCGCATGCGATAAAAAAATATGAAAACATAAAAAAATTCACAAAATCTATATTAGAATCATTATTGGCATCTTTTTGTGCGATTTTTAAGATTTTATACGTTTATGCCAAGAGGGCATTCTAAATTGACAAAATTTTTCAAAATCGGTCCAGACATTCTTGCGATATAAGCATTCTGGCTAACATCCCCTTCCTTTCTATATAAACATTGTATATATATCGCTATATATATCCGATATATCTACTATTGGCATCTACGTAACGGTCAGATTTGACCTGTTCGTCTTTTAGTGATTTAGCCGGGATTAAAAATATTCTCGATTTAATGGAAAATTTTACTTTTATTTAACACAAATGTTATGGTCTATTTCAACCCGACGACCATCAAAATTGGAAGACTTCTGCCCACCCCTAAGCTCTAGCCCCATGCTAACTTCCGTGTCGATTGGTTTTTTGGCTCCATTTCAACCTCTAAATATTATGCGATCATCTCCAAAAGCAATAGGGTTCTATTTTGGCTCTAGCCCTACCTTCATTCTAAATTTCGTAAAGATCGGGCCTTAATTGCGAACTGTAGAGTGAATTCAAATTAACATAGACAGACGGACGGACATACATAACTAGATCGACTCAGCTCGACGAGATAGGAAGATCCATATATACTTTCCTATGTGGGAAATCAATATTTCGAGGTGTTACATAATTTTTGGCCCAAGCAAAGTTATAATACGCCCAACACATAGTTTTTTAGGGTATAAAGAGTATTGAAATTGAGAATCAACGCCCAGACTAAACGGTTGATGCCAGAAATGTGAAAGTTCTACGAGAGTCAGCAATGGTACATTGGCATGTGATGGGGCTCGGTGTTTGAAAAATCGTACTAAAATGGTATGAAAAGTACTAAAATGTACTAAAATATAATGAAATACCTCCTATTGGACAAATAAAATACATTATGAATTCTGAAAATTGGAATGAAAGTCACTGATGGAGTGTAGGATAGATGTACCCAAATGTATTTTGGATTTTTTTTAAGGTTACGAAAAATTCTAAACCGGTACTAAACTTCTTAAATGGTACCATTTATTATAATGTAAACGTATAGAGCTAAAAATTTGAATTTTTTTTTATGAGAATCAGGAGTGGGAAGTTTGTTTGTTACATAAAGGTGGTTCTGGATATGTGTACTGTAAGTGCACGAAAAGTACTAAATAGTACTATATTTGCTACAATTTGGTATTGGGTGAACAGTGAACAGTGCATAGTGCATGAAATCTGAAATTCAGTATAAGGCTCGCTGTTACCTGGAAATATGAAAGTGGTTTCGGAAATTGCGGGAAGTACTGAATGTTTCTATATTTAGTACTATTGTCTGAAGGGATTGAGATAGAACTCTGAAATGTAATATTTAAATTACTGGTGGTACGTGTGTCTGAGATATGGCGGTGGCTTGGAAATGTGTACTTTAATTGTTCAAAAAGTAGTTAATGGTACTAAATTTGATATTGGGTTCAGGAGAGGGGTAGAATCCTGTTGGTGTCTAGAATTGTGATATGGATGTAGTTATGGAAATGTGTACTATAATTGGGAAATTCGAACTTTAAGGTTACGAAAAGTTCTAAAATGGTACCATTTCGCAGTATGTGAACGGACAGTGCTACAAACTTCATATTTCGGAAATAGGGTTAAGATGTGGTTTTGGAAAAAATACTAAGTAGTACTATATTTGGCACAATTTGGTACTTGGGAAACATATAGTGCTTGAAATTTGGTTTTATGTTGGATGTAGGTGGGTTTGCATATATATACTATAATTGAGGAAAAAGTACTGAATAGTACTATATTTGGTACTAAAATTCTGAAATTTGATTTTGGGATTGATGATGGTATTTGTGTTTCAGATTTGGTAGAGGTTTGGAAATACGTCCTATATTTGTACTAAAAAGTACTCAATTGGGTATTGTGTGAAGGGATAGGGCTGGCAGGGATAGTCCCCAAAATTGATATTGTAGGTGGGTTTGCATATATATACTATAATTGAGGAAAAAGTACTGAATAGTACTATATTTGGTACTAAAATTCTGAAATTTGATTTTGGGATTGATGATGGTATTTGTGTTTCAGATTTGGTAGAGGTTTGGAAATACGTCCTATATTTGTACTAAAAAGTACTCAATTGGGTATTGTGTGAAGGGATAGGGCTGGCAGGGATAGTCCCCAAAATTTATATTGAGGTCATTGTTGTTAACTGGAATTGAGATTTAATGTAGAAAATAGTACTGAATAGTACTAAATGTGGTTTTGGGTGAAGGAATAGAGTTGAAATCCTGAATTTTGATGTTGTCATCACTGTTGGTGTCTGGAAATGATATATTTGGGGTGGTTTTAGAAAGGTGTAATTAAATTGTACGAGAAGTACTGATTTTGGTATTGGGTGAAGAAGGAGATTATAGTATATACTAGTAGTATATGGCAATACTATGTGTATACTATAATTGTTAGAAAATTACGAAGTGGTATTAAATTGGGATAGAGTTGGAATCGCAAAATTTGAGCAAAATGTAGTGAACGGCAAATTAAGAAATTTTTTCTGTTTTGGTCTATTTCAAAATCTAGGTATTTTGCGATTATATTCAAAAACTACAGGCTTCTCTACTGATCCCAACACCATGCCATGTGGACCATATTATAGACCCCGAGCGGATTGCAAAATTATATGGACTTGAAAAATAATTTAAAAACAAGTAAGCAAAGGCTATAGTCGTGCGGGGCCGACTATGATATACCCTACAACACTACAATATGTTAGAAGCCCCCTTATGTCCAAATCCATATTAGAAGATTTCGCTTTTGAAATTAGGATTTTGACAAGGGACATTTGCCCAATATTTATAGAATCCGTCGGACTGTTAGTTGTTGTGATCCATTTTACAGCTACATATAATCCAGTCTATGCTAGAATTCTTCCCTGTCCTTAACTCTCTTCACAGGTGTGTCGATTGGCTTCAATTGTGATATCGGGAAAACATCTCTTTTTTGGTTAATTTGACCCCCAAAAAATATTTTGAAGCCCCTCTGTATATTCAAGAAACCCCTTTGTATCTCCAAATTTAGACTCATCTATATGATTTGCTTGTTTACGATATTTGGCTATATTCGTCAACGAAATCAGCATAAAAAAAGCCAGAAGTTCTAATTTTGTGTATATTGGATATCGCCTGTAAGTAATGCTGGTATTTTTTCACACAAAATTAGTGGTCCATTGTACCCGCTGTCTTTACTCTAACTTTATGCGAGATTTCGTGTTCTTTGGAAATCAGGAATATTTTTAATTTTTGGTCCATTTCAACCTCTAAATATATTGCGAGCTTCTTTGAAAACAATATGCCTAGACCATCTGAGCCCAACCCTACCCTTGTGAAAATTTTCGTGAGGATCGGACGATATTTGCAATACTTATATAATATCCCCAACCTGTGTTGTAAGGTGAAAAAATATTACAAAATATTATAAGTCAAATTGAAAAAATCGCATGCGATAAAAAATATGAAAAAATAAAATATGTCACAAAATACTACAAAATCTATATTAACATCATTATTGGCTTATTTTTCTGCGATTTTTTAGATTTTATACTTTTATGTCAAGAGGGCATTCTAAATTGACAAAATTTGTCAAAATCGGTCCAGCCATTCTTGCCATTCTAGCTAACATCGCCTTCCTTTGTATATATACATTGTATATATTTTGCCATATATAACCGATATATTTACTATCGGCATCTACGTAATGGTCAGAATTGACCTGTTCGTCTATTTGTGATTTCGCCGGGATTAAAAATATTCGCGGTTTAATGGAAAATATGACTTTTATTTAACACAAATGTTGTGGCCTATTTCACCCACTAAATATTACCCGATGACGTTCAAAATTGGTAGGCTTCTGCTCTTAGCTCAGGCCCCATGCTAACTTCCGCTTTGATTGGTCTATAATTGCGACCTATAGAGCAACTGCAAAATCAGGAATTTTTTCAGTTTTTGGTCCTTTTCAACCACTAAATATTATGCGATCATCTCCAAAAGAAATAGGGTTCTATTCTGACCCTAACCCCACCTCCATTCCAAATTTCGTGAAGATCGGACCATAATTGCGACCTGTAGAGTGATTACAAATTAACATGGACAGACGGACGGACGGACATACATAGCTAGATCGACTCAGCTCGGCGAGATAGGAAGATCCATATATACTTTCCTATGTGGGAAACCAAGATTTCGTGCTGTTACATAATTTTGGGCCCAATAAAACTTATAATACCCCCAACACATAGTGTTGTAGGGTATAAAAATTCAAGTTCATTGGTCAGATAGTACTTGATTTTTGTTTAAGTCCAGATTTGTTGGTCAGATAGTCCTTGAAAAAATATGTTTTTGCAAAAATCCGCTTTTTAGTCTACCGGTCCATGAAGAAAATATTTTTAAAAAATTCACGTTTGTTGATTTACCGGTCCTTGAAAACATTTTTTTTTTTAACCCAAGTTTGTTGACCAATGGGTCCTTAATAATATATTTTTAAAAAATCAACGATGGTTGGCCCATGGGTCCTTGAATAAATATCTGAAAAAAATCCAAATTTTTGTGGAGATCGGACGATAATTATGACCTGTATATAATACCCTCAAAACACAGTGTTGTAGGTTGCAAAAAATATTACAAAATGTACAAATCAAAACTGTAAGTCAACTATAAAAAAATCGCATGCAATAAAATTTTTGACAAAAAAATATTCACTTTCATGTGGGCATATTTTTGAGCGATTTTCTCAGATTTTTTCCTTCTCTGGAAAGAAGCCATTCCAGGCCAGACTTATGTAATAGATTGTATCAATTTTGATAGCTAGATCGACTCAGCTCGGCGAGATAGCAAGATCCATACAGAGTTTCTTATGTCGGAAACTAGTATTTGAGATGTTACATAATTGTTGGCCCAATCAAACTTATAAGACCCCCCCCCCCACACATAGTGATATAAAAAACTCTACATTTCTTGGCATTGAATTTGTATGGGTCCTTGAAAAAATATTTTTAAAAATTTCACGTTTATTACCTACTTGTCCTTGGAAAAATATTTAAAAAACATTTTTTTTTTGGTCTTGAAAAAGTTGTTTAAAAATCCTTGTTTTGAGGTCAGATAGTCCTTGATAAGCTTGTTTTAAAAATCCTACTTTAAAATTCAGACAGTCCTTGAAAATATATTTGTGAAAAATCCTCATGTGTTGATATTCTTAAACATTATTTTTATAAACCTTTCTTTCATTTCACCATTTGTTTAAATTTTTCTTAAATTCCATTTTATTTGCAAAAATTTAATGTTGTCATGCAAAACTTTTAGCTAAAAGAAAAAAAAAACGCCGTTCCTCCTTTTCCTAAGGACTTCCATCAATATTTACATCATCCACAAAATAAACTTCAATTAGTTACTGTCTTCTCTGCGAAAAACATCGGCCAACCAAACGCAAGGTGCTACGTCGAACACTTTTCTTCTGCGTTAAATGCTTTTTAACGAATCACGTGAAGATGAGCTACGAAAATGAGTTGATTTTCGCCTCTACCCCAGTACAGCACAGCTGTCGGAAATTACTTTTGTTGGTGAAGTTTATTATTAACAAAAAATGAAAAAAAAAAAAAAATAAAAAATTGTAATGGTTACATTAACGTCAAGATAGCGATAAAGAGGGAGTGGAGACAGCGGTGATGTGGTTTTTAAGTGTGAAAGTTTCGTATAAAATTGAATTAAAATTTTGATAGAGAAATTATGATGTACTACACATGGGTAAATAAAATGCCTGAAATTAAATAGGTGACGCTCATGAATAAATTTTGATAAGAGAAAATAAAATGCAACATATACAGGGTGATATGAAAAAACTCCAACCAAATTCAGACTGCTGTCATTTCTAAGCCACTCGTCCGACAGCTGTTTAAATTATTCCAGTGACAGTTCATTATATTTTTTACAAGCGTACATAAGCATTTTGGTGAGAATTTTCCAGAAAAATTCGTGATGGAATTCAAGCGTAATAGTGTGATTTCTTAATATTTGGCTGGCCACAATCACAAGTGGCTATCGTTAGAGCACTCCAGCATTTAAATTGTGCTCGTTACCGTGATACTGATGGTGGTAGCGTAGCCCGATGTCAAGGAAGTGGACGGAAGAAAACAGCACCATCAGCAGAAATGGTTCGAAGAGTAAAAAAGCGACTTGCTCAAAACCCGCGTCGCAGTGGCCGAAAAATGACTCGTGAGCTGAACATATCGCAATATTCCATTCAGCAAATATTAACAAGTAAAAAAGCTGTAAGTCCGAACCTTAAAATACAGGTCTTTGAATACCCTCCACTATTTGGTACAAATTTGGCAATTTTCAAAAAAATAAAATCCGTTAAAAATTCTGTTAAAATCCTAACAATACCGAATGTAGGCGTATAATCTATACGACGACGTGGACCTACATAAGCAAATTTTATAGGTCAGAGAAACTTGAAAAAAAATCTGTTTATGATGTAAGTAAAATCTTCAAAATATCGAATATAGGGAAGTACCGTAACATGGGGGCTATACGAAGACTAGGTCCTACATAGCCCATTTTCTGTCTTAAGCCGTAGTATCTGTTACGAACTTTAAATACCAATTTTTGAACAATTCCAGTATATAATGTCAATCAATCAAAATACCGCATATCGGAAGGTACCGTTATATGGGGGCTATACGAAGAGGTGGACCTACATAGCCCATTTTCTGTCTTAAGCCGTAGTATTTGTTTCGAAATTTAAATTCCAATTTGGAAACAATTCCGGTAAATAATGTCGCTAAAATCATCAAAATACCGAATATCGAGAGGTACCGGTATATGGGGGCCATACGAAGACGTGGACCTGCACAGACAATTTTCTGTTTTGTACTGTAGTATATATTACGAACTTCAAATACTACAATTGACAAAATTTCGGTAAATAATGTCGCTAAAATCATCAAAATACCGAATATCGGGAGGTACCGTTATATGGGGGCTATACGAAGACGTGGACCTACATAGCCCATTTTCAGTCTTAGGCCGTAGTATCTGTTACGAACAATAAATACCAATTTGGAGACAATTCCGGTAAGAAATGTCGGTAAAATCATTAAAATACCGCATATCGGGAGGTACATTTATATAGGGGGGCTATACGAAGACGTGGACCTACATGGCCCATTTTCAATACCAACAGTCCTGCAGACCTAATACACATTTGAGTAAAATTTTATCAACCTACTTCATTTCGTTCGGAAGCTAGAGTGATTACCACAGACGGACGGACATTGCAAAATCGACATAGAATTTTTTTTCTGATCAAGAATATATATATTCTTCTTTGTGGGGTCTAAAACGTATATTTCGAGGTGTTACAAACGGAATGACAAACTTTATATACGCTCCATACTATGGTGGAGGTTATAAAAAAATGAGTCGGGGTAAAGTCATTGAAATTCCCAAAAGTGCAAGAACTACAGCAGAAAGAAAATAGACTCAAACGAGCTAAAGAGATGCTTCGCGTGGCCGAAAGTGGTGAACTGGCGAATTAGGTTTTCTCCGATGAGAAAGCATTCGTTGTCCAGCAGTTTGTAAACAAACAAATTGATCCGGTTTACTTGCCAAAGAGGTTAGCTGAAAATGTGCACCTTCGGTTGGCCACCACAACTCAAGCGCCGGCCATGGTAATGGTGTAGGCCGCCATCGGCTGGGTCGCTCTCCGCTCGTATTAATCGACCATGGCATCAGAATAAATGCCGAAAATTATCGCGAAAATCTTCTGGAGGGTGTATTAAAGCCTTGGGCACGCAAACATTTTGGCCGCAGACCTTAGGCGCGTGCTGAGTGCTATGGTGCTGAGTTCCAACAGGCACGCGCCACCCAAGAATGGTAAAAACATGAGATTCCTCGATTCATTTCCAACGCACAATGGCCACCAAAATCTGCGGATACCAATCCGTTGGTCTATTGTGTCTGGAGTATTTTGGAAAGTAAGTTTTTCACTATAAAATACCAAAGTTTCGATCACCTCAAGCAAGCGCTTCGCCGGGAATGGACCAAAATACCGCAGAGCAACGTTCGGGCAGGGTGTGACGGTTTCATTGGCCGTTTGAAGGTCATAATTCGTGTCACAGGTGGCCAATTCGAACAAATCTAAACTTATTCTAAAAGTTGATGCTATTTCCGACATTTTTTGCTTTCATTCAATAAAATTTAAAAAAAAATCTAAAAACTATGGCCTTTGACCTTGTTGCATTTTTTTATCTTACCCTGTTTATACAAAATGCATATGTAACATACATATGTAAAATACTTCCCCGATAGTCCTCACCAGACTTTGGGTACTTTTTGTTTCCAGTAAAAAAACATTGCCTTACCTAATTTGTCGTCTACAACACCGAGCTTTTTCTTTAAGGCCAGTAAAAAAAAAAACTCTAATAATTTATAGACCAAAAAATGTCCCATTTTAGTTTTTTTTTTTTATTTGAAAAACTAGGTTATCTTTTCTAGTCTCCTTTATTGTCACTTGATTTATTCAACTTTTCCGCAATTTGTGGCTCATATTTTGTGGGTAATTTTATTATGCACGTCCTTTTGTCCCTCACTTTGATATATTACTTTACTCGAGACGTTCCGTTGAAAATTATTTAAAACTTCTATGGCTTTGATAGTGTCTGGTGTTATAAATCCATACATATTCACACCTATACGCACACACACACACATTCTCAATTTAACGTCACGAGCATGCTTATGTAAGCTTTCGTACGACAATGACTTGGGCTGACAAAAGGCCCGGAAAGCCCGGTTCACTTATCATGGTTACACATCTACACTTGCTATATGTAAATAACTTTGTAGCTTTTGGCGGATTTCATATTAGTGTATGTGTGAAATTGCCTTATTTCCCCTCACCCCTGCCTACCTCTCACTCCTCTTCGAGCATATGCTGGCCATAACTATTGTCTATTATTTCTAATGGCTCGAGTATAAATTTTCTATGAAATTTTATCGCTTTGCTGAAATCAAGTTTCAGCCGTATGCACAACGCTATAAATTCTCATAAAGAATTTATAGTTGCAGTCGAAAGCTATGCCAGGCCGATGGCCTATGTGATGGCTCGCCATATTAGAGGGGCTTTAGAATATGCAAAAAAAGAATAAAACAAAAAAACCTAGGCAATGCATCACGGGAAAGTAAGGGACCTTTTAAAAGGCCTCTATGGCCTAAGAGAGGTAAAATGTTCTCGATTCAATCTTAAACCAATTGGGACTAGACGAAAGTCGGGCGGGATTGACCATTTGATTAAACGGTTAGAACTAGAATTTCCTTTCGTGGGATGCGTAGCAGAGAGAGAGAGAGAGGAAGAGAGAGAGAGAGGAGAGAGAGAGGAGAGTGGAATGATATATGCCATTTTCACACCTCATATACAGGGTGAGATAAAAAACTGCAACAAAGTCAAAAGCCATAATTTTTTTTCGTTTGAATTTTATTGAATGAAAGCAAAAAATGTCGGCAATAGCATCAAATTTTAGAATTAGTTTCGATTTATTCGAATTGGTCACCTTTGGCATGAATTATGACCTTCAAACGGCCAATGAAACCGCCACACCCTGCCCGAATGTTGCTCTGCGGTATTTTGGCCCAGCCTATTAATATTATATATTAAAATATTAAATATTATTAAATATTATAGTGCCAACCTTGCTTCCCAAAATACTCCAGACACAATAGTCCAACGGATAGGTATCCGGAGATTATGGAGGTCACTTTGCGCTGAAAATGAAGCGAGTAACCTCATTTTGTAACCATTCTTGGGTGGCGCGTGCTGTGCGATGATGCTGAGTCCTGTCGGAATGTCAAACTGCTGAAAAACGAATGTTTTCTCATCGGAGAAAACCAAATTCCGCAGTTCACCACTTTCGGACAAGCGAAGCAACTCTTTAGCTCTTTCGAGTCTATTTTCTTTTTGTTGCGGTGTCAGTTCATGCACTTTTTGGAATTTCAATGGTTTAACCCCGAGCTTATTTTTCAATATTTGCCGAATGGAATATTTCGATACGTTCAGCTCACGAGCCATTTTTCGGACACTGCGACGCGGGTTTTGATCAAGTCGCTTCCTTACTTTTCGAATTTCTGCTGATGTTGCTGTTTTCCCCTAAGGTCAAGCTACGCTACCAGTATCGCGGTAACGAGCGATGGTACAAGACGCAAAAGATATATTTCCATTTAAATGCTGCACTTGTGGTTTTCCAGCCAAATATAAAGAAATCCCACCATCACTCTTGAATTCCATCACGAATAACTTTTTTTCTGGAATATTCTCACCTAAATGCTTTTGTACGCTTGTAAATAATAAAATGAGCTGTCACTGGAATAATTTTAACAGCTGTCGGACGAGTGGCTTAGAAATGACAGCAGTCTGAAGTTTGTCGCAGTTTTTTCATCTCACCCTCTAAATATTGGGATGTGGAAAATGTTCTTTTTTATTCAACTTTATGCGATTATATGGTACTCCATATTTTTAGGGGAAGGATACCAGAAGGTGTGGACCGACATATCCCATACTAGATCTTTGGTTGATAAAAATATTGAGATGGATAAAATTCCAAGACAGTCACTATTGGGATGTGTGAAATTTGAAGATAATCGGATGTTTATTTCGCATTTTATGAGAAACACTTATTCGAAAGTTTTATCCGTTGTGGCGGAGGTACCAGAACAAGTGGACAAAAACAATTTAGTAAAGTATGTGAATGTTCTAATTTTGACAAGAGTTGGAGGCATATTTTGCATTTTATTAGCGATATGATTGTTCAAAATGTTGACCATTTATGAGGGAGGTACCAGAAAGAGAGGTGCGTTTTATACTTTCTTCATACCATATCTTGTCTTGGTAGAAACAGTGATATGTGCAAAACTTAAAGACAATCGGACTCTTATTTCACATTTTATAAGAGTTAAAATCATTCAATACTTTAACGCTGGCCGGTGCGCTTGATGACGTGGAGCGATATTTTCCAATTTCATACCTGGTGCTAGGTCACTTATAAAAACATTGGGTTTTGTAAAGTTTGCACAATATTTGATGGTTCTTACATGTTCTATCGGGTAAATTTTTTTCTGTGGAAATTATGCCCTTTTGTCGGTGAGGTACAAGAAGGAGTGGACGTATATTGACTATCTCCGAACTCGATGTAAGTTTGACAATAATGTTACGATGTACCAAGTTTCGACCAAATCGGATACTAATTTCAAGAGTTATCGTGCGCACCAGCCAGGCAGGCAGACGGAAGAAAGGACAAAAACGGATTTAGTCCAAACGAACCTAGGGGCTAAAACCGTTATTTCGATGAGGCACGTTTTGGCCGTTTAAAATGATATATACCTTCCTTATTCATACCCCAATACCCCAATTTTTGGTTAGAAGATCCTTAAAAAAATATTTCCAAATATTTGCACTTGAAACCGTAATTTTTCAGCCAGAAATCGCTGATATTTTTTTTTACGAATTCACGCTGCAAAGTCCTTGAGAATTTCGGAAAATTTTAATATTCTCATGCAGAGTGTCATTTAAAGAATCCATGATTTTGTACTGTTTTTACAACTCATTTTTATACCCTATAACACTATGTGTTGGGGGTATTATAAGTTTGATTGGGCCAGAATTTATGTAACACCTCGAAATATTGGTTTCCCATATAGGAAAGTATATATGGATCTTCCTATCCCGCCGAGCTGAGTCGATCTAGCTACGTATGTCCGTCCGTCCATGTTAATTTGTAATCACGCTACAGGTCGCAATTATGGTCCGATCCTAACGAAATTTTGCACGAAGGTGGGGTTAAAGTCAGAATAGAAGCCTATTTCTTTTGTAGATGATCGCCAAATGTTTAGGGATTGAAATGGACCAAATATTTTGCAGTAGCTATACAGGTCGCAATTATAGACCAATCGACGCGGAATTTCGCATGTAGCTAGAGTTTAGGGCGGGGAAGAAGCATTCCAATTTGGGTGGTCATCGGATAATATTGAGCGGGTAAAATAGAACATATATATTTTTGTTGAAAAAATTCAAAAATTTTCATTAAACCGTGATTTTTTTAAATGCCGGCGAAATCACAAAGCCATGACATGGTTACTTCTGATCTTTACATTGATGTTAAGATCCAACAAATCGAATATATAGCAAAATATGTGCGATATATATGTCTATCAAAGACGATATGCTTGAAAGATCTCATATATGTCGAGAACGGCTGAACTGATTTCGACAGTTCTCATTAATTCAGAATGGCCACTTGGCAGGAAAGAAAAAACGTCTAAAAAAATCGCATAAAAATATCTCTCTAAAGATGAAAATATTGATTTTCTAACATTTTCTCATATTTTTTCAATTTTGTCATATTTTTGGCATATTTTCATTTTGAATTAAATATTTGGTAATATTTCTACAGCTAACAAATCTAAGTAGTTAGGAAATTAGGATATCATATACAGATCGCATTTATGGCCCGATCCTTACAAAATTTTGCATGGGGATAAGATGAGGGTCAGAATAGAAGCCTACTCTTTTTGGAGATGATCGCCCTATATTTAGGGGTTGAAAAGGACCAAAAAACTGCAAAATTGTCAGCAAGTCGTAATTATCGCCCGATCCTCACGCATATTTGAATGGGGGTTACCGGACATTGCAAAAGCCAAGCAGTTTTGGATGGCCATCCAAAAATATTCAATGTGTGAAATAGTTTGCCAACTTTTGTAGAAAAAATACGAAAATGTCCGTTCCAGTGACTTTTTGGAGAATTCACAAATACAGGAAAAACGCACTTCTGACTACTTCGTTAAGGCTGATTTCGTTGAAGAATGTAGTCAAATGTCTGTATCTCATATAGATGCCTTTCAGTCAAAAACCAATAATAAATGCTAATCTTTTGCCACTTCTGAGAGATTATAGGTCTTTGGGAAATATTGGTTCCAGATCTAGGAAGACCATTTACGTGCAACATCTACCAATAAATTGGAAATGAGCAAATTAGTTTAAGTTGCTATTATTCAAAAATTAGAGAACGAAACCTGATGGTTTCCTTTTATAATTTGTCACAATATCTTGTTTTCGAATTGTTTCGAGTGTCTCGCCTATATAAACTGTATCGTTTATTATAGTGTTGTAGGGTATCACATGGTCGGCCTCGTACGACTATTGCCTTTGCTTACTTGTTATTTCAAAGTATTGAAATTTTTGACTTAGACTAAAAATTATTGGAAATACCAAAATTGAAAATAATATTATTCCCGGAACTTGATCATATTTAAATACCTTTCTATTTTTAAAACACCAGTCATTACTTTCCTAACACTCACCACAAGGCCCCCGAATACAGTAACAGCATAAAAATGTTTCCGACAAATCTACTTTCAGTGTTCAATGAACTCAAACATACATACATGCCTGGCGAGCGTGTTTGACACAAACCTCTTAACACACATAAAATATTTTTGCTGTTTTCGCAAAATTTAACCTGAAAATTCCAGCGAAAGAAACACTAGAACACAACAAAAGCTGAGCTGACAACAAAACCCATTTGCTTGGAAATGCACAAACCGCAAGTGATGGATATTATGTGTTGTTGTTTTGGGAGTAATGTGTCCGCCACAAGATGGAGTGCTGCTCTAACACTTTAAGCACTTTTAACATTTTTAGTCATATTTCGAAAACATTTTTTTGGAGTAATAAATATATCATTTTGTCAGGTTTTGTCAGTCAATATATTTCTTTTATACTCTCAGTCTAATGGCAACAAAGGAAAACATGAATAAATTGATATGTCCAAAATGTTCCCCATCGGAATAAGGATTTTGGGCATAATTGTACAATAATCGTTTTAGGAAATTTAAGATCGATATAGCTATGTATAGCTATGTTCATCTGCACTTCCATCGTCTGGCGGATTTGGTCCACGAATTCGAAAATTGACAATATTGGTTCAATACGTCTGTTACCTCCCTGATACCTTGAAATTTCAAAATGGTCAGAACAAAATAAGGGAAGGAAATATGCAATATAATCCAAACTGAACTAATCATAGGTTTTACGGGAATGTTTTTAAGATTTCTAAATTTAAAATTTTGGGTTTCTTCATGGGCTTCCTTTCTTTCTTTTGTTTTTTTTTCTCAAGTACTTCATTATGAGTATTTGGAGGAATATTCAAGGACTTTTTAAAAAAAAATATATATAAGACAGATGTTGTTTATAAACTTCCTGGCCAAAATAGACCAAGGATTTCTAAAGAGAATCAAGGAACATATTGGAAAAAATCGTGTTGCTCTGCGTTATTTGGCCCATTCACGGGGAAGCGCTTGCTTAATGTGATCGACACTTTGGTATTTTTTAGTGCCAACCTTGCTTTCCATAATTCTCCAGACACAATAGTCCAACGAATTCGAATCCAGAGATTTTGGTGGCCATTGTGTGCTGGAAATGAAGCGAGGAACCTCATTTTGTAACCATTGAGTGGTGCTGAATCCTGTCGTAATGTCCAAGGTCTGCGACCAAAATGTTTGCGTTCCCAAGGCTTTAATACACCCTCCAGCATATTTTTGCGATAATATTCGGCATTTATTCTGATACCACGGTCGATTAATACGAGCGGAAAGCGATAATCGGCTGTTATGGCGGCCCACAACATCACCATGGCTGGCGCTTGAGTTCTGGTGGCCAACCGAATGTGCACATTTTCAGCTGACCTGAGTCCTGTTGGTATGTCCCAAATCTGCGGCCAAAATGTTTGCGTGACCAAGGTTTTAATATACCCTCCAGAATATTTTTGCGATAACATTCGGCATTTATTTTGATGCCACGGTGGATTAATACGAGCGGCGGGCGACCATCTGCTGTTATGGCGGCCCACAACATGACCATGGCCGACGCTTGAGTTCTAGTTACCCACCGAAGGTGTACATTTTCAGCTGTCCTCTTTGGAAAGTAAACACGATCATTGTGTTTGTTTACAAACTGTTGGACAACGAATGTTTTCTCATCGAAGAAAACCAAATTCGGCAGTTCACCACTTCCGGCCAAGCGAAGCAACTCTTTACGTCTTTTGAATCTATTTTCTTTCTGTTGCACTTTTTGGAATTTCAATAGCATTACCCCGAGCTCGCTTTTCAATATTTGCCGAATGGAATATTGCAATATGTTCAGCTCGCGATCCATTTTTCGGCCACTACGACGCAGGTTTCGATCAAGTCGCTTCTTTACTTTGCGAACAATTTCGGCTGATGTTACTGTTTTCTTCCATCCACTTACATGACGTCGGGCTACGCTACCAGTATCAGTATCATGGTAACGAGCGATGGTACGAGACACAAAAGATTTATTCACATTTAAAAGCTTGACTGCTCTAACGATAGCCACTTGTGGTTTTCCAGCCAAATGTTAAGAAATCACAATATCACGCTTGAATTCCATCACGAATAACTTTTTTTCTGGAAAATTCTCACCAAAATGCTTTTGTACGCTTGTAAACAATATAATGAGCTATCACTGGAATAATTTTAACAGCAGTCGGACGAGTGGCTTAGAAATGACAGCAGTCTGAAGTTGGTTGCAGTTTTTTTCATCTCACCCTGTATAAAAATTCTTACTCAAATACTTGCAAAATTTTGGCGATAATTATCAAAATGACGAATATCGGGAGTACCGTTATATGGGGCAATACGAAAACGTGGACCAAAATTTTTTGATGTAAAAAAAAAAGTTAAAAGCTGTAAGTGCGGCCGGGCCGAACTTTAAAAACCCTCCACCATTTGGAACGAATTTGGCAATTTTCAAAAGAAAATAAAATCCGTTCAACATTTTGTTAAAATCTTAAAAGTACCGAAAGTAGCCGTTACATTAGAGTCTATACGACGACGTGGACCTGCATAGGCAACTTTAGTAGCCCCATTATATGGGTCAATATCTACGTTTTGATATAGCACCGATTCTTTTAAGGCTGTTGTATCCATTACGAACTTCAAATTTGATATGCAGGTCGCATTTATTATTCGATTGAGATAAAATTTTCTAAATAACATTTGTTTTTATTCAAGGACGAACCCTATTGAAATTGATGAAAATCGGTTAAGATATAGCTATAGCTCCCATAGATATCTTCATCCGATTTTAGGTTTCTTGTGCACCAAATGGCTAATATTAGTCCAAATCGTGTGAATTTTGCCTTATCAGCCTACAAACATGTGCTTCAAATTTGGTGAAAATCGGTTGAGATATAGCTATAGCTCCCATATATATGTTTCAGCCGATTTGATGCTTAAGTCCCTCATATTCGTAATATGCACTCCACGAAACTGATATTTTGCACCAGATATCAGATACAGCCTAGCAATTCATGGTATCAAGACCGGTTCCGATATGGATATAACTCCCATATATATCTTCATCCGATTTTAGGTTTCTTGTGCACCAAATGGCTAATATCAGTCCAAATGGTGTGAATATTGGCACTTCAGATCGAATTTAGTATAGAAATAAGTACTTTAAATTTGGTGCACGATACACAAATAATATTTGGTACCAGATATCAGATGCAGCCAAGAAATAGATGTTTTCAATTGTATGAAGATCGGCTCAGATTTGGATATAGCCTCCATATATATCATTATTCGATTTCAGGTTTATTGTGCACCAAATAGCTAATATTAGCGCAAATGGAGTAAATTTTCGAAAGTCAACCGAGTTTAGCATAGAAGGAAGAATATCAAATTTTCTCCCATATATATGTTTCGTCCGATTCGGTTTTTAAATCTCCAACTTTCGGAATATGCCCTCTACCATAATGATATTTTATACCAGATATGTCATAGAGCTCAGAAATTGCAATATAAACCTTTCTTTTACGAGAGTTCTAATAAATATGCATAGTGGTGTAAGGTATCATATAGCCCCGCCCGCCTTGTGAGCTTTCCTTACTGGTTAAATTATTAAAAATAATTTTTAGCACTTTTTGATCAACAATAATCGATTCTTAAGATTTTATTAAAAAACAAGTAAAAAAGCTGTAAGTTCGGCCGGGCCGAACTCTAAATACCCACCACCATTTGGTACAAATTTGGCAATTTCCAAAAAAATAAAATCCGTTAAAAATTCTGTAAAAATCCTAAAAATACCAAATGTTTATACGACGACGTGGACCTGCACAGGCAACTTTTGTTACAATATTTAAATGCGAAACTTGATCTGTTTATAATGTAGCTAAAATCATCAAAATACCGAATATGGGGGATACCGTTATATGGGGGCTATACGAAGACTTGGACCTACAAAGACAATTTTCTGGCATGGGCTGAAGTATCCATTACGAACTTCACATGCGAAATTTGGAACGATTCCGTTAAATAATGTCGCTAAAATCATCAAAATAGCGAATATCGGGGGGTACCGTTATATGGGGGCTATATGAAGACGTGGACCTACATGGCTCATTTTTTGACTTAGGATGTAGTATCCATTACGAACTTCAAATACCAAATTTGAAACGATTCCGGTAAACAATGTCGCTAAAATCATCAAAATACCGAATATCGGGGGGTACCGAAATACTCATGTCAGACGAAATACTCATGTCAGACCCAACAAAGTATATATATTCTTGATCAGCGTAAAATTCTAAGACGATTTAGCCATGTCCTTCTGTCTGTCTGTCTGTTGTAATCACGCTATCTTTCGAATGAATTGAGATAGATGGCTAAAATTTTGCACACATGTTTATTTTTCCAGTAGGCAGGTTAAGTTCGTAAATGGGTCATGTAGGTCCACGTTTTCATATAGCCCCCATATAACGGTACCTCCCGATAATCGGTATTTTGATGATTTTAGCGACATTATTCACCGGAATTGTTTCAAATTTAGTATTTGAAGTTCGAAATGGATACTACACCCTAAGACAGAAAAATGTCTGTGCAGGTTCACGTCATCGTATAGCTCCCATATAACGGTACCTCCCTATATTTGGTA
Source organism: Musca domestica (assembly GCF_030504385.1). Lineage (NCBI taxonomy): Eukaryota > Metazoa > Arthropoda > Insecta > Diptera > Muscidae > Musca > Musca domestica. The sequence goes on along the minus strand of NW_026712409.1, from coordinate 21,640,999 downwards.
TTTTGATGACTTTAGCGACATTATTTAACGGTATTTTTTCAAATTTGGTATTTGAAGTTCGAAATGGATACTACACCCTAAGACAGAAAAATGTCTGTGCAGATCCACGTCTTCGTATAGCCCCCATATAACGGTACCTCCCTATATTTGGTATTTTGATGACTTTAGCGACATTATTTAACGGTATTTTTTTCAAATTTGGTATTTGAAGTTCGAAATGAATACTACACCTTAAGACAGAAAATTGTTTGTGCAGGTCCACGTCTTCCTATAGCCTCCATATAAGGGTACCTCCCAATATTCGTTATTTTGATGATTTTAGCGTCATTATTCACCAGAGTTGTTTCAAATTACGTATTTGGAGTTCGTTATGAGAACTACAATCTGTAACAGAAAATTATCTATGTAGGTCCAGGTCTTCGTATAGGCCCCATATATCAGTACCTCCCTATATTCGGTATTTTGACGATTTTAGGTACAATACCCATCGAAATTGTTTGAGATGTGGTATTTGAAGTTCGTAATGGATGCTACAGCCTGTGACAGATAATTGTCTATGAAGGTGCAGGTCTTCGCACAGCTCCGATATAACGGTACCTCCCTATATGCGATATTTTGACGATTTTAGCTACATTATTCATTGTTTATTTCAAGTTTCGAGTTTGAATATGTTAATGGCTTATGACAAACAATGCCGTCGTATAGACCTTAATAGGCGGCTATATTTGGTGTTTTTAAAATTTCAACAGAATTTTTTTAAGGTTTTTTTTTTTTTTTGAAAATTTTTAAATTCGTTCCAAAAGGTGGAGGGTATTCAAAGTTCGGCCCGGCCAAACTTACTGCTTTTTAACTTGTTTTTCGTTAAATTCCTGCCAATATTGCACAGTTACATGTGAAAAACTTGCTTCAATTTCCATTAGAATTGAAATTTGGAAAGCAGCACTCTTCTTGCTTCATCTCCATAATGATGAATATTGAAATGGTCTACCTTTGCCCAGCAAACTGTAAATAATCTTTTGATGGTCACCATGGAAACACATTGGCCTGGGCCTTAATAATGTTTCCAGGCAGATAGTCAGTCCTGCTGACTTGCTGGCAACAGTCGAAGGAAGGATTTTCCACAAATGCCTGTTTTGTGTTAAACTTTTTTCCCAAAATGAAGTGGGAGAAAGAGGGGGTCAAAAGGCAACATTCCTTGATACCACTTTGTTTAGTAGTTTCATTTTCTTCGACTAACTAGAAAAGGGTAGGGCCAACGAGGTGCATGTTGCACTGCATTTTTCCTCTCCAATTTTGTTTTCTGTTTTATGGTTTATGTTTTGTTGCATGGCTGTTAGTAGCCGACACTCTTTCACTCACGCGCACACACACACACTCACATCCCAAATCCTTGAATGATGGTAGTAAATTTTTCATTTGCTGCACTTCATCGTGTTGTCACTACGCAACCAGACTAACGGAAGATACTACCAACGACCGAAAACCAAAACCGTACCATCCTCTCGAACCCGGCCATGCCACAAGTTGACAAAAACCACTCTTCAGTTTTGCTTTCGTCTTTTTGTTGTTGTTATTGCTTTTGTTGTTTTTGTTCAGATGCAGTTAACACATCCAGCGGTAGTGGTGGATGGCCACGTTAGCACTGCACCAGTGTCAGTTGCAACTCAACGATGCTATTTATTGCTTTGTGGTTTTCAGCGTTTTTTTATTTTAAGCTAATTTAAAGCGCGACATTTTAATGCATATTGCGAATTTAAAACGTAGGGCAGTAAATTTATGAAGACAGAGAGAGAGGTATTCCCTGAAGAGACGCATTTTTTACAGACTTTTTTATAGAGAGACCTTTTAAAGTTCTTCTTCAGACAGAACATTTTTCGAAGATATTTCATAGTTAAAAGACCTTAAAAATTTATACTTCCATAGAAGTCTCGGGACAGAATTCCTTCAAAACCCCTTTAGATGGATGACCTTTTATTAAAAAGCTCGTCTATATACAGAGGACCAAAACTCTTCTATAGGCAGGGGGCCTTAAGAAGCTTATTAACAGGCAGAAGACCTTTCGAAGCTCCTACATATATAGGCTAAATACTTTTTTGAGCTTTTATTTCTAAAAACCCTCAGCAGTTCATGATTGGACCGAAGAACACTTGAATAGAACATTTTTCAAAGATCTTCCATAAATAAGATACCTTTAAAACTTCCTTCAAGGAGGCAGGATCCTAAGTCTTTCAGAGAACTTTGTATACAGTTTTGGGGCAGAAAACCTTTAAAGGAGTTTTTATGGAAAGAAGAACTTTAAAACCCCTTTTATGGCTGGACTATTCTGTAGAGGGCCTTCAAAAACGTAAAAAACAAGACCTTTCGAAGTTCTCCTGTAGACATAAGGGTTGAAGCTTTTCTATCTACAGAAAACCTTTACAAGCTATTTTATGGACCGAAGATTTTCAAAAGCTCTTTAAAAAAATATGACCTTGGAAAGAAAATCTATTGAGAGCACATAAAGCTCTTCTAAAAAAAAAATCAAAAATTTTTTTAGAGACATAAGAATATCTTCTATTGACAAAGCTTCTTCGGGAACTTTTCTGTAGATAAAATATCTTCAGAAGCTTTCCATAGATAGAAAATCACCAAAAAGAAGACCTTGAGAGATCAATGTGTTGATGGATCAACCAATCTTCTATGAACAAAGGCCCTTAAAAAGAATTTCTACAAACAGAGGTCATGGAAAGCTCGTCTATTGACAGAAGACCTTCAGAGGCTCTTCGATGGGCAGGAGACATTCAAAAGCAGAAGATCTCATATAAACAAACAATTTGCAAAATTTTTCTTATAGACAGAAGAATATCTTCGATTGCCAAAGTTTCTTCGGGAACTCCTCTGTAGATAAAAGACCAGCAGAGGCTCTCACAGGTAGAAAATCACCAAGAACTCTTCTAATGAGAGAAGATTTTAATATGCTCTTCTCTAGACGGAATAGTATTAAGTAAATTCACATATAAGCACTTCTATAGTTGGGGGGGAACATCCGAAGCTCTTCTATAGTTGGTAGAACATCAAAATATTTTGAGGGGAAAGCATCAGAAGTTCTTCAATAGTTGGGAATGCATCAGAAACTCGGCTATAAGAGAAAAATCATCTTAAACTCTTTTGAAGTCGGCTCCCTATAGTTAGGAAAACATCAAAAGCCTTTTTTACGACGGGAGTCGTAGTCGGGAGATTATCGAAAATCTGTTATAGCCTGGAGAGCTATAAAGCCTTTTGTAGTTGGAAGAGCCTTCTATAGTTGAGACAGCATCTGAAGCTCTTCCATTGTCAGTAGAACATTAGAAGCTCTTCTATAGTCAAGAGAGCATTAGAAGATCCTTTATGGTCGATATAGCATTGGAATCCCTTAAAAACGGCGACAGACGCACTTCTGTGATCGGGAGATCATCTAAAGCTCTTTTATAGTCGAGATTATCAGAACTCTTTTTATAGTCAGGAGGCGAGTACTTCGGAAGCTCTTTTATAGTTGAGAGAACATCAAAAGTTTTCCTTTAAAGGGATGGCAACGGATATTCGTTTTTAGGCGGAAGATTATTGTAAGCTCTTCTATAGTCAGTAGAGAATCGGAAACACATTTAAAATCTGGAAAGGAACAAAAGCCTTTCTATAGTTGGAAGATTTTTAGAAGAATTTCTATGAGAGAGTATGGCAAGCTCTTCTATATAAGAGCTCTTCTATAGTCTGGTAGCTCTTCCATTGTCGAGAGAGCATGAACAGCTTTTCTATCGACGGGTGGACCTCAGAAGCTCTTCTCTAGTCAAGAGGCCATCAGAAGCTTTTCTATAATTGTGAAAGTAGCATTTGAAGTTCTTCTTCATTAGAATTTTGTCTATCGTGGGGAGAGGGTTGAAAGTTCTTCTATAGATGAAAGAGCACCGACATAAAGTCAACAGATTTAAGAATACCCGAAACTCTTCTAAGAAGCATAATCTTATGGTTGAGGTCTTAACCAGCGACTATTTGAGCTGGATTTTGGAGGGAATCCTGGAGAATGAACACTTCTGCATCGGGCCATTCGAGCTATAAATATAAGCTTCTTCTTTAAATATTCAAAAGTTAGAAGATATATTGATGCTTTTATACAAATGAAGCGCCTTTAACTTAACTTCTTAGAATAGAGACCCTGTACATCTATGCCATATGTATTTACATTTCATTATACCTTCAGCCATATCGCTAGAGAGGGTATCTATCATTAGATACGGCCAAGGTGTACCTCGTCGAAATAACGATTTTAGACCCTAGGTCTCTTTGGACCAAATCCGTTTCAAGACATTTGGAGACGATCTAGCGATGTTCTTCTGTCTGTCTGGCATCGTGGTACATCGTAATAGTATTATCAAACTTCCATCGAGTTCGGAGATGAGCAATATCATACCACTCCTCTTGGTTTCTCTCCCACAAAGGGTCAAAATTTTGAATATCCATGAAGCTCATAAAACGCGAAATTGGCATCAGATTCCATTCAGACTTAATGCATTTCAATATTCCCATCAACAAAAAATCAATTAAAAATATGGTAAAGATCGAACTAATTCTTCCAGTATCTCTCCCACAAAGGGTCAACGTTTTGAATAACCAAAACGTACATAGAATCCGAAATAAGCATACGGTTCTCTTCATTTTTTACACTCATTATTTCAATTAACTCAAAATTTGTAGTGAAGATGGGATATAGCGGTCTACTCCTTCTCTTACCTCCCCCACAAAGTGTAAAAATTTTGAAAATCCAGGAATTTAATAAAACGTGAAATTAAAATCAGATTCCATTCAAATTTGGTATATCTCAATATTTCCTTCGAGGACCATTTCTTTTGGTACCTCCCCCATCTCCCACATAAAGTGAAGGAAGTAACCAATATAGTCCAAGCCTGGCATGTCGGAATATGTATATCATATTTATTTAGGTCCGATACGAAATTAACAATATTGGCCCATTCCTTCTGAACTTATTCCATAGAGCCTCAAAATTAAAACAATCATAACCAAAGTTAAAATATATTTAAATAAGCGAACATTGGCTGAGGGTCGATACTTTTTTTTTTTGTTTTCATTAACTTTAATAAATTCTATTAAATTTGAAAATTCCTATAGCCTTCATCCAGCCTTAAATAATCCTTTCCATGCCCAGAAAAAAAAATCGGAGCTGCACAATTGATGGCAAAAAAAGTAAATTAAAATGACTCCCATTGAGTATTTTTAATGAAAATTATAAAAGCTCCTGTGAAACCCAAAATACAACAACAACAACAAAAACATTTTGCATAAAATACCCCTCAAGGAATTTTGGTCCGTAATTCAATGTGTATTCTTTTACCTCCCCGTTCTGTTGTTTATTTCACCGGCATTCCAAGCATTTCATTGCCAAAAAAAGTGTCCGCTCTGCTCTCAGGTAAGCACGAAGTAGTCATTTGTTCATCGAATGAATGAATTGTTTAAGAATTTTTTTTTTTTATTTTCGTGAAAATATTCCAAACACCTTTTAAAAGGGTAAATGAAATGCATATTTCCAACGCACACACACACACAAACATACACGAACGCACAGAGTTTGGAAAATCTTAAATTTATTTCTCTGAAAATGGAAATGAGTTTTAGTTTCAAGTTGTTCGTTTCAGTTTTCCGTGCAAAAGATGTTTTAAGAAAAGTACTGGGGAATTATTGGAAAATATGGAAATTTTGGTTTGAAAAGATTTGGAGTTTTTTTAGAATATTAACAAGTAAAAAAGCTGTAAGTTCGGCCGGGCCGAACTTTGAATACCCTCCACCATTTGGAAGAAATTTGGTAAGTTTAAAAAAAAAAAAAAAAAATCTGTTAAAATCTTAATAATACTGAATGTAGCCGTATATTAGGATCTATACGAGGACGTGGACCTGCATAGGCAACCTTTGTCCTTAGCTATTACAATATGCAAAAGCGAAACTTAAAAAAAAAAAAAATCTGTTCATAATGTATCTAAAATCATCAAAATACCGAATATAGGGAGGTTATAAAACGTGGACCTGCGCAGACAATTTTCTGTCATAGGCTGTAGTGTCCAATACGAACTTCAAATACTAAATTTGAAAAAAAATCCGGTTAATAATGTCGCTAAAATCATCAAACTACCGAATATCAGGAGGTATCGTTATATGGTGGACGTGCACGGACAATTTTCCGTCAAAGACTGTAGTATCTATTACGAACTTCAAGTACCAAATTTCAAAGAATTCCAGTGAATAATTTCCGTCAAAGGCTGTAGTATCTATTAGGAACTTCAAACACAAAATTTCGAAGAATTCCGGTGAATAATGTCGCTAAAATCTTCAAAATACCGAATATCGGGAGCTACCGCTATATGGGGGCTATACGAAGACGTTGACCTACATGTTCCATTTTCTGTCTTAGGCTGTAGTATTCATTACGAACTTTAAATACCAAATTTGAAACAATTCCGGTAAATAATGTTGCTAAAATCTTCAATATACCGAATATCGGGAGGTACCGTTATATACGAAGACGTGGACCTGCACAGACAATTTTCTGTCATAGGATGTAATATTTACTACGAACTTCAAATACCAAATTTGAATCAATTCCGGTAAATAATGTCGCTAAAATCATCAAAATACCCAATATCGGGAGGTACCGTTATATAGGGCCTATACGAAGACGTGGACCTACATGTTCCATTTTCTGTCTTAGGTTGTAGTATTCGTTACGAACTTTAAATACCAAATTTGAAAAAATTCCGGTAAATAATGTCGCTAAAATCTTCAAAATACCGAATATCGGGGGTACCGTTATATGGGGGCCATACGAAGACATGGACCTACATGTTCCATTTTCTGTCTTAGGCTGAAGTATCTATTACGAACTTCAAATACCAAATTTGAAACAATTCCGGTCAATAATGTCGCTAAAATCTTCAAAATACCGAATATAGTGGGGTAACGTTATATGGGGGCTATACGAAGACGTGGACCTACATGGCTCATTTTCAATACCAAAAGTCCTGCAGACATAACATACATTTCATAAAAATCTGCTTCAATTCGTTCCGAAGCTAGAGTGATTTCCACAGACGGACATCGATAAATCGACATAGAATTTTATGCTGATCAAGAATATATATACTTTGTGGGATCTAAATGTATATATCGAAGTGTTACAAACGGAATGACAAACTTAATATACCCTCCATACTATGGTGGAGGGTATAAAGAAGAGTTTTGTGGGATGAGATAATGTGAATGAAAAGGATGAGATTTTATGTTTGGGATTCCGTTGGAAACCCAGCTAAATATATTATGACAATTAAATAGATTACGTGGCTGTTGTCATGAATTTTTAATTGGATATTAAATTAACACCGAGAGATAATAAACATAAGTTCTAATATCAAGGGCGAAATTAATCTTCATCTTTCTCTTATTTCAAGGGCGAAATCAATATTTACACCTCCTTCCCTTCAGCTTATCTTTAGAAAACAATAAAAAAACTGAATTTCCAACTATTTAAGGCAAACATTCAACACATATTCCGTTTTGGAAATTCCTGCTCCGTGAAACTCCTTTTTAGTCGAACTTTCTTCCAGACATGTGGCTACATAGGTACGTATGTGCCAATACGCACATCAGCTGTGGCACACATAGCGAAAAAGAATTTTTAAACAAAAATTAAGTTTGTTTATATTTTTTCACCTGCTGTGAAAAAGCGATTTTCTTTTTTCATTTTCTTCTTGTTTTTGTTTTACTTCTTACAATCGCCCGGAAAACAAGTGGAAAGACAATCATTTCGTTATAAGACTCATTGATGTGATTTAACCCTCGTGAGGGCATCAGCGATTTTTTTACTCGACAAAAAGTGTCAAAAGCTTAACTCTGAATAGGATCTGATCTTTGTCCAGAAGAGCAATAGAAGTTATCCTATAGATGAAAGAGCATTACAAACTCTTTTATACAGGGTGAGATGAAAAAACTGCAACGAACTTAAGACTGGAAGTGGAAGAAAACTGCAACATCAGCAGATATGGATCGAAAAGTAAAGAAGCGACTTGATCGAAATCCGCGTCGCTGTGGCCAAAAAATGGCTTGTGAGCTGAACATATCACAATATTCCATTCGGCAAATATTGAAAAATGAGTTCGGGGAAAAACCATTGAAATTCCAAAAAAATGCAAGAACTTACACCGTAACAGAAAGAAAATAGACTCAACAGAGCTAAAGAGTAGCCGAACTCCGGTGAACTCCGACGAGAGATCATTCGTTGTACAGCAGTTTGTAAACAAACAAAATCATCGTGTTTGCCAAAGAGGTCAGCTGAAAAAGTGCACCTTCGGTTGGCCACTAGAACTCAAGCCACGGCCATGGTGATGGTGTGGGCCGCCATAACAGCCGATGGTCGCTCTCCGCTCGTATTAATCGGCCATGGCATCAGAATTAATGCCGAATATTATCGCGAAAATATGCTGAAGGGTGTATTAAAGCCTTAGGCACGCAAACATTTTGTCCTCAGACCTGTGACTTTCCTTGAACTCAGCACCATCGCACTCAGCACGCGCCACCCAATGAGATTCTTCGCTTCATTTCTAGCGCACAATGGCCACCAAAATCTCCGGATACCAATCCGTTGGACTATTATGTATGGCGTATTTTGGAAAGCAAGGTTGGCACTAAAAAATACCAAAGTGTCAATCACCCCAAGTAAGCGCTTCGCCGGGAATGGACCAAAATACCGCAGAGCAACATTCGAGTAGCGTGTGACGGTTACATTGGCCGTTTGAAGACCATAATTCGTGCCAAAGGTGATCGATTCGAACAAATTTAAACTTATTCTAAAATTTGATGCAACTTCCGACTTTTTTTGCTTCCATTCAATAAAATTTAAGAAAAAATGTTATAACTATGGCTTTGAATTTTGTTGCAGTTTTTTCATCTCACCCTGTATACAGTGAAACATCAAAGCTCTATTATATATGGAAAACCATAACATTCTCTTCCACAGACAGAGGAACACCACAAGCTCCCTTATAGTCATTAGAGGCTCTTCTATAGACAGAAGACAATTATAAGCATTTCCATAGACAGAGGACAATCTAAATCATTTTCATAGTCGGAAATTCGTCAAAATCTCTACAATAGAAAGAGGGACCTTCAGGAGCTTTTCTACAGAAAACAATAAAAAAGGAGCTAAGTTCGGCCGGGGCGAACTTGTTATACCCTCCACCATTCGGAAGGATCATGAAAATTTTCAAAAATAAATTCTGTCGAAAAATAAATAATAAATAAAAATTTTTATTATATTAGGGCTATACGAAGTCCTTGTGCTGGATAAGTAATTTTTTGTCATAGGCTGTAGTAACGATTCCGAACTTCAAATGCTAAATTTGTAACAATTCCGGTATATAGTGTTGCTAATATCTTCAAAATACTGAATATCGGGAGGTACCGTTGTATGGGGGGCTATACTAAGACGTGGACCTGCATAAACAATTTTCCGTCATAGGTTGTAGTAACCATTACGAACTTCAAATACGAAATTTGAATAATGTCGCGAAAATCCTGAAATGCCGAATATTTCGAGGTAGCGTTATATGAGTGCTATTCTAAAACGCAGAGCTATATAGACAATTCTCTTTCATGTGGCAAAATAGTCAGAGAGAACTTCTTGTGTAGATTTTCCGACTATTCCATTAAAAAATATGGTTAAAATCTTCAAAATACCGAATATTGGGCGCCACCACTATATGAGGGCTATAATATCGTATAGGCTATACGTATAGGCTATATGGACCTATATAGAAAATTTTCTTTCAGGGAATAAAGTACTCACAGAGAACTCCTTGTGTAGAATTTCAGACAATGGCATTGAAAAATGTAGCTAAAATCATAAAAATACCGAATATCTCGAGGTAACGGTACATGGGTGCTATACGATATAGTGGACCAATATAAACATTTTTTTTCCAGGGGGTAAAGTATTCACAGAGAACTCTTTCTTTAGAATTTCGGACAATTCCATTGAAAAATGCGGTTAAAATCATCAAAATATCGAATATCGGGGGTACCGTTATATGGGGGCTATACGATATCGTAGACCTATATAGCCCATCTTTGAACTTGATGCAACTGCAGACAAAAGACAAATCGATGCAAAATGTTAGCTTCCCTATGTTCATTCCTTTTGAAACTAGCGTGATTACAACAGGGCTAAATCATCTTAAAATTTTACGCTGATCAAGGATATCTATACTTTGTTGGGTCTAAAATTATTATTTTGATGTGTTACAAGTGGTATGATGCACATAATATCTCCTCCATACTATGCAAGGTGGAGGGCAAAACAAATGAAATATATCAAATTTTTGGAACATTTAAAGGTCAACTGAAATATTTATTAGGTCATCGAATTATAAATGGAGTTTTAAACTAACTTCTGGCTACCCTCACATTGAACTTATCAGTTATATATTTTAAAATTATTTCTTTTACATTATATATATTTAGTATATGTTTTCAACTTTTTGCTATTTATTTTAATTTATCTTCATAACCTCAAAGATGTCCTACCTGAGGGTTAAGATTTATATTTTTTGGCATACGCAAAGATGTTCCAACACTTTTAATGACACATTTTGTGTGCACGTGTGAGTGTACGTGCATAGGTGTACGAGCGAGAAAATAAAAGGAAAGTTATTAACGCGAAACACACACACACACTCACTTCCTGTGCACTTTTCATTTTTAGCTGAGAGAATTGACACAAATTGACAATTTGTGTTATTTTTGTCGAATCCTCGGAGAATACCAAAAGATTATTGATTTGGTGGTGGTGGAGACGACAGTCAATATAAGTTGTCAAAGAATATTAGACACATATGAAGCTGTTAGATATGTTGTTCTAATTATGCCAAGAGAATGTTGGATAAAACGAGTACTAAGTAACAAAAAAGGGAAGAGAGATTAAACCAATTAAACTTTTTAAATAAAAACAACCCTTCCGTCACAGAAGGCCTTTCTCTTTCAGAAGACCATGTGGTTTATTAAAAAAAAAAAGACATGGCGGTTTTTGGTCGTAGTTCTACTTCAAAATCCAGTCTTCGCCATCAGCAAACCACCAGCCTTCTTAAGAGAAGATCACAATGTCTTCTGATACAGAAAGCTCTGACTGAATCTCCTACGAAAGAAGACCGTAAGGTCTTCTACCCTAGAAAGACCCTACAAGGTCTTCTACAATAGAAGACCACAGATTATTCTCCCATAGAAGACCACAAGGTCTTCTACCGTAGAGGACCACAAGGTCTTCTACCATAGAAGACCACAAGGTCTTCTACCACAGAAGACCACAAGGTCTTCTACCATAGAAGAGCACAAGGTCTTTTCCCGTAGACGACCACAAGGTCTTTTCCCGTAGACGACCACAAGGTCTTTTCCCGTAGACGACCACAAGGTCTTCTCCCGTAAAGGACCACAACGTCTTCTATCATAGAAGACCACAAAGTCTTCTACAATAGAAGACCACAAGGATTTCTACCATAGAAGACAACAAGGTCTTCTACCATAGAAGACCACAAGGTCTTCTACCATAGAAGACCACAAGGTATTCTCTTGTAGAGGACCACAAGGTCTTCTACCATAGAAGACCACAAGGTCTTCTTCCGTAGAGGACCATAAGGTCTTCTCCCGTAGAGGACCAAAAGGTCTTCTCCCGTAGAGGACCACAAGGTCTTCTCCCGTAGAGGATCACAAGGTCTTCTCCCCTAGAGGACCACAAGGTCTTCTCCCCTAGAGGACCACAAGGTCTTCTTCCATAGAAGGCCACAAGGTCTTCTACCATAGAAGACCACAAGGTCTTCTACTGTAGAGGACCCCAAGGTCTTCTAACATAGAAGACCACAAGGTCTTCTAACATAGAAGACCACAAGGTTTCTATCAAAGAGAACCACAAGGTCTTCTATCATAGAAGACCAAAAGGTCCTCCACCATAGTAGACCACAAGGTCTTCTACCATAGAAGACCACAAGGTCTTCTCACGTAGAAGACCAAGTTCTTCTAGCATAGAATACCACAAGGCATTCTACCATATAAGACTACAAGATGTTCTACCATAAAAGACCACAAGGTCTTCTACCATAGAAGACCACAAGGTCTTCTACCATAGAAGACCACAAGGTCTTCTACCATAGAAGACCACAAGGTCTTCTACCATAGAAGACCACAAGGTCTTCTACCATAGAAGACCACAAGGTCTTCTACCATAGAAGACCACAAGGTCTTCTCCCGTAGAGGACCACAAGGTCTTCTCCCGTATAGGACCAAAAGGTCTTCTCCCGTAGAGGACCACAAGGTCTTCTCCCGTAGAGGATCACAAGGTCCTCTACCCTAGAGGACCACAAGGTCTTCTCCCCTAGAGGACCACAAGGTCTTTTTCCGTAGAAGACCATAAAATCTTCTACCATAGAAGACCACAGGGTCTTCTCCCGTAGAAGACCACAAGATCTTTTTCCGTAGAAGACCATAAAATCTTCTATCATAGAAAACCACAAGGTCTTCTATCATAGAAGACCTCAAGGTCTTCGACCATAGAAGACGACAAAGTCTTCTACCATAGAAGATTACAAGGTCTTCTCCCGTAGAAGACCACAAGGTCTTTTTCCGTAGAAGACCATAAAATCTTCTATCATAGAAAACCACAAGGTCTTCAATCATAGAAAACCACAAGGTCTTCTACCATAGAAGAACTCACGGTCTTCTACCATAGCAGACCACACGGTCTTCTACCATAGAAGACGACAAGGTCTTCTTCCATAGAAGACGACAAGGTCTTCTACCATAGAAGACGACAAGGTCTTCTACCATAGAAGACCACAAGGTTTTCTACCATAGAAGACCACAAGGTCTTCTGCCATAGAAGACCACAAGGTCTTCTGCCATAGAAAACCACAAGGTCTTCTACCATAGAAGACCACCAGATCTTCTACCATAGAAGACCACAAGGTCTTCTATCATAGAAGACCTCAAGGTCTTCTAGGATATAAGAACATAAGGTCTTCTATCATAGAAGACGACAAGGTCTTCTACCATAGAAGACAACAAGGTCTTCTACCATAGAAGACGACAAGGTCTTCTACCATAGAAGACCACAAAGTGTTCTATAATAGAAGACAACGCGAACTTCTACAATAGAAAACCACAAGGTCTTCTCCCGTATATGACTAAAGCTTTCTACCATAGAATACCACAAGATCTTATACCGTAGAATACCACCGAGTCTTCAAAATTCTCATTTTGATAAGGTTAAAAAAGTGTTTTTGTTTTTCAATTTCTTCACGAAAACATTCCATATTCAACAACATTATGGGCCAACATTAATTTATGGTATCCATTCCGTGCCGAAGTGCGAGTTTTAAATACTGCAAAACATTAATTTTACAACGCTGTAAACACGCATTGAAGTGGGTCATACATTAACGGTCATTTAAGATATACCGACAACAACAAGAATTACAGCGAACAGCTTTAATAAAATCAAATTGATGTACTTCAAAATATCGACTCAAATTGGCAACATTGAAACGTTGTTGTAGTAGACGAGGTCGAGAGAGGGAGAGAGCTCCAAAATACATCGTGTAAAATAGCTGAGATAGCACATAAATGATGGATGGTTGCAATACATCACCGTTACACCATACAAATGCCAAAATTATAAGCGAAACCCAATACAACAGCTATACACACACACATATGTATTTCGAAGCTGTGAAACATTCATTCAGAATGGGAAGGCAGCCAACCAACCAGCCAGTGTGGTATTCATTGCATAAAGGCCGTTGGCCAAGTACCCAGATATCCCGCCATGCTCACTGTATTCAACCATTCATTCGCTCATTCATTTACTCACTCAGTCAGTCGGCCATTGATACATTTGGCCACCAGCAGCAGCCATGGTAATCAGTGTAAAATGTTGAATGAATGGAATTTAACATTTATTAGCATTTATTAACATTTTCAATACTCAAGAGAGTGTGGGTGGGTGTGTCTGTGCGTGAATATGGGAATGTATTCGTGTAAGTAGCTATAACAATTAATTGTCAAACCCCAAACGGAGAGGGACCATGAGTGTTGTTGCAATTGGTTGGCTACTATTAAGAATTAATCAGATCTGTGTTACAATTAATTAAAATTCAAAAGAATGCCAATAATTGGCAATTAGCAGTGGCGACTTCAATACACATTTTGCAGTTTCTCAGGGCCATTGCTATGGCATTCATTATTTAGAGTTATATCAGACTTAAGTGTAAAAAAGGTTGGATGGTGAGCTCAGTAGGGCGAAGGCAAGAGACAAATACACAGAAGTGCAATTAATGTCTTCTCTCACGCAAATGAGCAAATATTTGATAAATTTATGGAGTTTCCAATAAGTCGGACGGTTGCTACTTGACTGTATGTGACAGAGGTATTGCTTTGCGATCTTTCGAACAAAATACCATATCATCCAAAAATTATCATAAATCGAAAAACATAACATAGCTGGTGCATGCATTGCATCTAAAAGCTATATCGAAATCTGAAGCGACAAATTTTAGCCGATATATTTCAAGAAAGGATCCCGATGTCTTCATTATCAAATTGGGGTTTTTGTACCCTCAGTCATATGGCTAAAGAGGGTATACAGAGTATGATAAAAAAAAAACTGCAACCAAGTCAAAAGCCATAATTTTTATATATATTTTTTTTAAATTTTATTAAATGAAAGCAAACAAGTTATAAAGTAGTAAGTTCGGCCGAATATAGCCCTTATATTGGGGTCTATACGACATGGACCTACATAGGCATTGTTTGTTATAAGCCATTACAATATTGTAAACGGTGAAAAATGTAGCATAATCAAAATACAGTATATAGGGAGATAGCGTTATATCAGAGCTATACGAAGACCTGGACCTGCATAGACACTTCCCTGTCACAGGCTGCAGCATCCATTACGAAATTCAACTACGACATCTCATACAATTTCGGTGAGTATTGTACCTTAAATCGTCAAAATGCCGAATATAGGGAGGTACTGATATATGGGTCTTATACGAAGACCTGGACCTACATAGAAAATTTTATGTCACAGACTGTAATTCCGATTACGAACTCTAAATACGTAGTTTGAAACTACTCCGGCGAATAATGACGCTAAAATCATCAAAATACCGAATATAGGGAGGTACCGTTATATGGGGGCTATACGATGACGTGTACCTGCACAGATAACTTTCTGTCCTAGGCTGTAGTATTCATTTTGAACTTCAAATACAAAATTTGAAACCATCCGGTGAATAATGTCGCTAAAATCGTCAAAATACCGGATACCGTTATATGGGGGTTATATAAAAACGTGGAGCTACATGACCCATTTACGGACTTAACCTGCATACTGGCAAAATAAACATGTGTGCAAAATTTTAGCCTTCTATCTCAATTCGTTCGAACGCGTGATTACAACAGACAGACGGGCAGACAGACAGACATCGCTAAATTGACTTAGAATTTTACGTTGATCAAGGATATACATACTTTGTTGGCTCTGACATGAGTATTTCTAGGAGTTACAAACGGAATGGCAAAGTTAATATACCCTCCGTAGAACGGTGGAGGTTATTAAAATGTCGGAAACAGCATTAAATTTTAGAATAAGTTTAGATTTGCTCGAATTGGTCACCTTTGGCACAAATTATTCGGCCTTCACACGGCCACTGAAACCGACACAAGCTGCCCGAATATTGCTCAGCTGTATTTTGGCCCATTCCCGGCGAAGCGCTTGCTTGAGATGATCGACACTTTGGTATTTTTTAGTGTGAACCTTGCCCTACAAAGTACACCAGACTCAATAGCTTGGAGATTTTGGTGCCCATTCTGCGCTGAAATTGAAGCGAGGAACCTCATTTTGTAACCATTCTTGGGTAGCGCGTGGTGAGTGCGATGGTGCTGAGTCCTGTTGGAATGTCGAAGGTCTGCCGCTAAAATGTTTGCGCGCCGTAGGCTTTAATACACCCTCCAGAATATTTCCGCGATAATATTCGGCATTAATTTATATTAATCGGCTGATATGTCGGCCCACACCATCACCATGGCCGGCGTTTGAATTCTGGTGCCCAACCGAAGGTGCACATTTTCAGCTGACCTCTTTGGCATGTAAACACGATCATTTTGTTTGTTTACAAACTACTGGAGAATCAATGTTTTCTCATCGGAGAAAACCAAATTCGGCAGTTCACCACTTCCGGCCAAGCTGTTGTGGTGTAAGTTCTTGCACTTTTCGGAATTTCAATGGCTTTACTCCGAGCTCATTGCTCAATGTTTGCCGAATGGAATATTGCGATATGTTCAGCTCACGAGCCATTTTTCGGCCACTGCGACGCGGGATTCGATCAAGTCGCTTCTTCACTTTTCAAACCATTTTTGCTGATGTTGATGTTTTCTTCCGTCCCCTTCCTGGACGTCGGGCTACGCTACCAGTATCACGGCAACGAGCGATGGTAAGAGGCACAAAAGATTTATTCACGTTTAAATGCTCGAGTGCTCTAACGATAGCCTCTTGTGGTTTTCCAGCCAAATAAAAAGAAATCACACTATCACGCATGAATTCCATCACGAATAACTTTTTTTTCTGGAAAATTCTCACCAAAATGCTTTTGTAATATTTGCATCAGTGCTGGGGCAGGTGTGAAATGAACAATATCGGTTCGCCCCATAAAGTACCTCCCCCAAAAAGAATCAAAATTTGGAATAATTATAACTCTCATAAAATTTGAAATAAGAGTCCGATAGCCTTCAACGTGAAAGTTGATCACAATCTGAATGAGAAGAGAAAACCAACCGAACGGTTTGGCTGTAGATTCAATTCTTTGTATCCGGCTCGAAGGACCAATGAGTGAGAAAAGAAAACCGACCGATTAGTTTGGTTGCTATTTCAATTCTTTTTTGGATCCGGCTCGAAGGACCAATGAATGAGAAGAGAAAACCAACCGAACGGTTTGGCTGTAGATTCAATTCTTTGTATCCGGCTCGAAGGACCAATGAATGAGAAAAGAAAACCAACCGAACGGTTTGGCTGTTGATTCAATTCTAATTATACCCTACAACACTATGTGTTGGGGGTATTATAAGTTTGATTGGGCCAAAAATTATGTAACACCTCGAAATATAGGTTTCCCACATAGGAAAGTATATATGGATCTTCCTAGCTCGCCGAGCTGAGTCGATCTAGCTATGTATGTCCGTCCGTCTGTCCGTCTGTCCGTCTGTCCGTCTGTCCATGTTAATTTGTAATCACTCTACAGGTCGCAATTATAGCCCGATCTTCACGAAATTTAGTATGAAGGTGGGGTTAAGGTCAGAATAGAACCCTATTTCTTTTGGAGATGATCGCATAATATATAGGGGTCGAAATGGACCAAAAACTGAAAAAAATCCTGATTTTGCAGTTGCTCTACAGGTCGCAATAATGGACCAATCGACGCGGAAATTAGCATGGGGCTAGACCTTAAGGTTGGGCAGAAGCCTTCCAATTTTGATGGTCATCGGTCAATATTTAGTGGGTGAAATAGACTATAACATTTGTGTTAAATAAAATACAAATTTTGCATTAAACCGCGAATATTTTTAGTCCCGGCGAAATCACAAAATGCGAACAGGTCAATTCTGACCGTTAGGTAGATGTCGATAGTGAATATGTGGGTTATATATAGTAAAATATATACAATGTGTGTATGAAAAGGAAGGGGATGTTAGCAAGAATGCTTATATCTCAAGAATGGCTAGACCGATTTTGACAAATTTTGTCAATTCAGAATGCCCTCTTGACATAAAAGTATAAAATCTAAAAAAATCGCACAAAAAATATGCCAATAATGATGTTAATATAGATTTTGTAGTATTTTGTGACATTTTTTTATTTTTTCATATTTTTTATCGCATGCGATTTTTTCAATTTGACTTATAATATTGAGGTGTACATTTTGTAATATTTTTCACCTTACAACACAGGTTTGGGTTATATACAGATTGCAATTATTATCCGATCCTCACGAAAATTTTCACAAGGGTAGGGTAAGGCTCAGAAGGGATAGACCTATTGGTGTTAAAGATGTCCGCAATATATTTGGAGGTTGAAATGGACCAACAACTAAAAATGTTCCTGATTTTCCTGAACTTGCATGAAGTTCGAGATTAGGACAGCGAGTAGAATGGACCACTACTTTTGTTTGAAAAAATACCAGCATTACTTACAGGCGATATCCGAAATACACAAAAAGCGAACTTCTGGCTTTTTATGCTGATTTCGTTATTGGGCAAATATCCCTGGTCAGGTCAGTGCACCGTGACATAATTTCAAAAGGGAAACCTTCCAAAATCCATCTGAATATAAGGGGGCTTCTAAGATATTGTAGTGTTGTAGGGTATCACATGGTCGGCCCCGCACGACTATAGCCTTTGCTTACTTGTTTTATTTAAGGAATATGTTTCTTACGTACTACTGAAACTAATCTAACTTAACCTAGTCGCAGCCACACAATTGTTCTTATCTATTCTAATACTGAATGGAGAACATTGCAGGGCTGCTTGACATTTCATTCAAGTGGTCTTGTGCATCTACTGAGCGCATCGATATCTGTGCGTGTGGGTCACAACCTTTATTATCTCACACATTATCGTATGCGTCAGCGCACAAGATCGCCGAATTCTTCACATGTGATATTTTGTGGCGGCTGGAAAATATTTAATTTTTGAACATTTATCTTTTATTGCTACATTTTCCCAGCGCCTCAATCGCACTCAAAAGTATGTACAAAGTATTTTGTACACAATCTTACCCAATATTATTTATTAACCCAAGATCGGGTAGGAAGACTAGAAATATTGGTCCTCTCCTACTGGTGCCTCTCTCGCAGAGGGTCAAAATTTGGAATTACCAAAGAGCTCATAAAACGCGAATTTAACATCCGATTCCATTCAAACTTGGCACATCTCAATATCAAGATGGTGGAGATCGGACTATTCCTTATGATACATCGAAGGGTGAAAATTTAGAATATCTAAAACGATCATAAAATCCGAAATAAGCATCTGGTTGTCTGCAAAATTTTACAGATCTCATTATTTCTACTAGCACAAGATTTGCTATGAAGAACTCGTTTGCTAGGCGAACTCGTTCTGGTACCATCTCCACAAGGAGATCAAAAATTTGAAAAGCAAAAGTCTCATAAAACGCGAAATACGAATCCAAATATCTATAACTTCACACATCCAATCATTTTTGCCAACGCATGATCTGTTGTGAAGATGATAGATATCTGCCAACCCCCACCTGGCACCTCACACAAAAAGTGTCACAATATTCAATGCCTATATCTGTCATAATTGCAAAACAAGTCAGCGATTAATTACAACTTGCTACATGTAAATATTTCTCTCAACCGGGGTTTTTAGTACTTTCTAGTCAGGAATCGTGGCTTTTTAATATTTATACCCTACAACACTATGTGTTGGGGGTATTATAAGTTTGATTGGGCCAAAAATTACATAACACCTCGAAATATTGGTTTCCCACATAGGAAAGTATATATGGATTTACCAATCTCGCCTAGCTGAGTCGATCTAGCCATGTATGTCCGTCCGTTCGGCTGTCCATGTTAATTTGTAATCACTCTACAGGTCGCAATTAGGGCCCGATCTTCACAAAATTTAGAATAGAGGTGGGGTGAAGGTAGAGATGATCGCATAATGTTTAGGGGTTGACATGGACCAAAAACTAAACAAATTCCTGATTTTGCAGTTGCTCAAAAGTTCGCAATTCTAGACCAATCGACGCGGAAGTTAGCATGGGGCTAGAGTTTAGCGCTGGGCAGAAGTCTGATTATCGGGTAATATTTAGTGGGTGAAATAGACCATAACATTTGTGTTAAATAAAAGTCAAATTTTCCATTAAACCGCGAATATTTTTAATCCCGGCGAAATCACAAATAGACGAACAGATCAATTCCGACCGTTACGTAGATGCCGATAGTAAATATATCGGATATATATAGCGAAATATGTACAATGTTTTTATACAAAGAAAAGGGATGTTTGCTAGAATGCATTATAGCTCAAGAATGGCTGGACCGATTTTGAGAAATTTTTTCATTTCAGAATGCCCTATTGGCATAAAAATATAAAAACTAAAAACACATCGCATAAAAAGACTCCAATAATGATGTTAATATAGATTTTGCAGAATTTTGTGATATATTTTTATTATACCCTACAACACTATGTGTTGGGGGTATTATAAGTTTGATTGGGCCAGAATTTATGTAACACCTCGAAATATTGGTTTCCCATATAGGAAAGTATATATGGATCTTCCTAGCTCGCCGAGCTGAGTCGATCTAGCTATGTATGTCCGTCCGTCCGTCTGTCCGTCTGTCCGTCTGTCCATGTTAATTTGTAATCACTCTACAGGTCGCAATTATGGCCCGATCTTCACGAAATTTAAAATGTAGGTGGGGTTAATGTCAGAATAGAACCCTATTTCTTTTGGAGATGATCGCCAAATGTTTAGGGGATGAAATGGACCAAATACTGAAAAAATGTCGGATTTTGCAGTAGCTATACAGGTCGCACTTTTGGACCAATCGACGCGGAATTTCGCATGTAGCTAGAGTATAGGGCGTGGAAGAAGCCTACCAATTTGGGTGGTCATCGGATAATATTTAGCGGCTAAAATAGACCATATCTTTTTTGTTGAAAAAATTCAAAATTTTTCATTAAACCGTGAATATTTTAAATCCCGGCGAAATCACAAAGCCATGACAAGGTTACTTCTGATCTTTACATTGATGTTAAGATCCAACAAATCGAATATATAGCAAAATATGTGCGATATATATGTCTATCAAAGAAGATATGCTTGAAAAATCTCTTATATGTCGAGAACGGCTGAACAGATTTCGACAGTTCTCATTAATTCAGAATGGCCTATTGGCAGGAAAGAAACAACGTCTAAAAAATTGCATAAAAATATCTCTCTAAAGATGAAAATATTGATTTTGTAAAATTTTCTCATATTTTTTTCAATTTTGTCATATTTTTGGCATATTTTCATTTTGAATTAAACATTTGGTAATATTTCTACAGCTAACAAAACTAAGTAGTTAGGATACCAGGATATCATATACAGATCGCATTTATGGCCCGATCCTTACGAAATTTTGCATGGGGATAAGATGAGGGTCACAATGGAAGCCTACTCTTTTTGGAGATGATCGCCATATATTTAGGGGTTGAAATGGACCAAAAAACTGCAAAATTGTCAGCAGGTCGTAATTATCGCCCGATCCTCACGCACATTTGAATGAGGGTTACCGGACATTGCAAAAGCCAAGCAGTTTTGGATGGCCATCCAAAAATATTCAATGTGTAAAGGAGTTTGCCAACTTTTGTAGACAAAATACGAAAATGTCTATTCCAGTGACTTTTTGGAGAATTCACAAATACAGGAAAGACGCACTCCTGACTATTTCGTTAACGCTGATTTCGTTGAAGAATATAGTCAAATGTCTGTATCTCATATAGATGCGTTTCAGTCAAAAACCAATAATAAATGTTAATCTTTTGCCACTTCTGAGAGATTATGGGTCTTTGGGAAATATTGGTTCCAGATCTAGGAAGACCATTTAAGTGCAACATCTACCAATAAATTGGAAATGAGCAAATTAGTTAAAGTCGCTATTATTCGAAAATTAGAGAACGAAACCTGATGGTTTTCTTTTATTATTTGTCACAATATCTTGTGGAATTCTTTCGAGTATATGGCCTATATAAACTGTATCGTTTATTATAGTGTTGTAGGGTATTCAACGGTCGGCCCCGCTCGACTGTAGCCTTTGCTTACTTGTTTTTTCATAGTTTTTATCGCATGCGATTTTTTCAATTTGACTTATAATATTAAAGTATACATTGTGAAATATTTTTTCGCCTTATAACACAGATGGGGTTATTATGAGCAGATTGCAATTATAGCTGGTCCTCACGAAAATTTGCATAAGGGTATGGTAAGGCTCAGAAGGGTTAGGCTAATTGTTTTTTAAAGGTGTCCGTGTTAAAGGTGTAGGGGTTGAAATAGACCAACAACTGAAAATGTTCCTGATTTTGCAGCCGTTATAAAGGTCACAAATAGAAACCAAAGGACACGAAACCTCGAATGAAGTTAGAGTTAAGGACAGCGGGTTGAATGGACCACTAGTTTGGTGTGAAAAAATACCAACAGTACTTACAGGAAATATCCGAAATGCATAAAAGACGAACTTCTGGGTTTTTTGTGCTGATTTCAAATATCCAAACAAGTATCGTAGACACGCAAATCATATAGATATGTCTAAATTTGGAGATACAGGGGGAGATGATCGCAAAATATTTAGGGGGTTCAATGAACCAAAAACAGAAAAAAAATCCTGATCAATCGACACGCCTAAGAAGAAAGTTAAGGACAGGGAAGAATTCTAGCAATTTGCATGACCATTGGATTATATTTAACTGTAAAATGGACCACAACAACTAACAGCACGACGGAGTGTGTAAATATTGGACAAATGTCCCTGGCCAAAATCCTAAGGATAATATCTAGGACTTAATTTCAAAAGCAAAACTTTCAAAAATGGATTTTGCCATAAGAGGCTATGGCCTTTGTTTACTTGTTTTATTATAATTTTTAAGGTTAAGAATTGTGGATTTTTTAATAATTTTCGAAGACTTCCTGGTCAAAAATTATGGATTATTACAAGTGTTGTTAGTAGATTTCTATTAAAATGTTGAATTCTGTTTTCTTATTGAAATATTTCCAAGGCATTTTTGTTCAAATATTTTTGATAGCAATGCTGAACAAAACTGTGATTTTAATTTTTTTTTTCCAAACCAAAACGGGAAACGGGGAACTCAGGGAGATATTTAAATCATTACTGGCGCAAAATTTAGATAGTAAAGCAAGTTTGTTGAGGAACTGTATCATTGGCTATTTCCTTTATTATTAACTATATTCCATGTGAAATCCTGTCGCGGGATTCTTGTGCCATGAATACTCGTATGTGAAATGACAAAATATTTTCTTTATAAAATTTTTCCTTTCGAAATTTTCTTCTTTTAAAGATATCCCTTTCCCATTTTCATAGAACGAGAATCAATATATGACGATATGAAATGAAATATATTTTCTTTAAAACATATTTCTATGGACATTTTTCTCCTTTGTACAACGTTATATATCACCTTTTCATGGAAAAGGAATCGTGCCCCTGGACTTACAAACATAATGCAGGCGTGTGCCTTTAAACGTTAACATTTATTTTTAAGAAAAAAAAGCAGCGGTATATTGGCAATGCAAAAGGCGATTTATTTAAAATCCTTTTACGAGAGTTATTGTCAGAGGCCACGGACAAACAAAAACAACTGTGCGAGAAAAAATAATCTCTTCAGAATATCAAGGAATGGAATAATGCAGTTTACTTACAAATAGCCATGCATTTTCGCATTATGTTGAAAGAAATAATGCCCAGGACACCCTACTTGAAGAACAATAATATTCTTAGTATTTAAGCAAATATGGGTTTTTTTGACTTCCTGGCGAAGAATTTTGAATTACAACAAATGTTGTTCGTCTTAGACCCCATAAAGTATATATATTCATAATCAGCATAAAATTCTAAGTCGATTTAACGATGTCCGTCTGTCTGTCTGTCTGTCTGTCCGTCTGTCTGTCTGTTGAAATCACGATACCGCCCACATTATTTGACGTAGAGCGCCAAAATTTAGCAGAGCTATTTGCATCGTATCTAGGATGGTTGGTATTGAAAATGAGATATATCGGTCCACGTTCTGGTATAGTCCCCATATAACGGTACCTCCCGATATTCGGTATTTTGATGATTTATGCCACATTTTTTCACGGATTTGTCTGGAAATTGGTATTTGTAGGTCATAACGGGTCCCTGATAGGTCCACGTTGTGGTATAGCCCCCATATAACAGTACTTCCCGATATTCGGTATTTTAGTTTTTTTTTTACCACATTTTTTCACGGATTTGTCTAAAAATTGGTATTTGTGAGTCATAATGGTTTCCAGCTCCGGTGGCAAAACATTGTATGTATGGGTCCATGATTTGGTATAGCCCCCATATAACGTTACCTCCCGATATTCGGTAATTTGATGATTTTTGCAACCTTTCTTCACGGATTTGTCTGAAAATTGGTATTTGTTGGTCATAATGGGTTCCAGCTCCGGTGGCGAAACATTGCATGGTCCATGTTTGGTATAGCCCCCATATAACAGTACCGCCCGATATTCGGTATTTTTATGGTTTTTGCCACATTTTTTCACTGATTTGTCTAAAAATTGGTATTTGTGGGTCATAATGGGTCCTAGTTCGTGTAGCGAAACATTGTAATTATAGGTCCACGTTTTGGTGTAGCCCCCATATAACGGTACCTCCCGATATTCGGCATTTTAATGGTTTTTGCCACATTTCTTCTAATGTTTCTTTTACCCTAAGGTGGAGGGTATTAAAAGTTTGGCCCGGCCGAACTTAATGTTTTTACTTGTTTAATCATGGTTTTTTAATGAAGTTTCAAGTTTCTTGCCAAGAATTTTTTTCCCTGGCCAAGATTCATGGACTTTTAAGATTCCCTGCACAGAAATCATATTTTAAAGAATTAAATCTTAAAGTTTTTTTTCTAGTACCCCCTAGTCAAGATAAAACGATTTTGAAGAATATTTTATCCATTTCCAAAAATCTAAGACTATTTGAGTATATAAAAATATATTTTTATAAAAAATACTTTAAGAGTTCTGGAAAAGAATCTGATGCACTTTAAAAAATCAGGTAAAAAATCATTTGAAATAAAAATAAATGAATTTAAACTTCCCTCATCGTTCTAAAAATTTAAGGCTTTCAAGACTTTATACAGCTGTCATTTCGAAGCCACTCTTCATGGAATTCAACGTAATCGTGTGATTTCTTTATATTTGGCTGGAAAACCACAAGTGGCTATCGTTACTGCACTCCAACATTTAAATGTGAATAAATCTTTTGTGTCTCGTATCATAGCTCGTTACCGTGACACTGGTATCGTAGCCCGACGTCAAGGAAGTAGACGAACGAATGCAGCAACATCAGCAGAAAAGCTGAATATATCGCAATATTCCATTCGGCAAATATTGAAAAATAAGCTCGGGGTAAAGCCATTGAATTTCCAAAAAGTGCAAGAATTTACACCGCAACAGAAAGAAAATAGACTCAAAAGAGCTAAAGAGTTGCTTCGCTTGGCCGAAAGTGGTGAACTGCCGAATTTGGTTTTCTCCGATGAGAAGACATTCGTTGCCCAGCAGTTGGTAAACAAATGAAATGATCGTGTTTACTTGCCAAAGAGGTCAGCTGGTGCACATTTGCATTTTCGGATGGCCAGCAGAACTCAAGCGCCGGCTATGGTGATGGTGTGGGCCACCATACCAGCCGATGGTCGCTCTCCGCTCGTATTAATCGACCGTGGCATTAGAATAAATATCGAACATTATCGCGAAAATATTCTGGAGGGTGTATTAAAGCCTTGGGCACGCAAACATTTTTGCCGCACACCTTGTACATTCCAACAGGACTCAGCACCATAGCACTCAGCAAGCGCCACCCAAGAATGGTTACAAAATGAGGTTCCTCGCTTCATTTCCAGCACACAATGGCCACCAAAATCACCGGATTTGGTGGTGCAATCCGTTGGACTATTGTGTCTGGAGTATTTTGGAAAGCAAGATTGGCACTAAAAAATGCCAAAGTGTCGATCACCTCAAGCAAGCGTTTCACCGGGAATGGGCCAAAATACCGCAAAACAACATTCGGGCAGCTTGTGATGGTTTCAATGGCCGTTTGAAGGCCATAACTCGTGCCAAGAGTGACCAATTCGAACAAATCCAAACTTATTCTAAAATTTGATGCTATTTCCTACATTTTTTGCTTTCATTTAATATAAAAATTATGGCTTTGACTTTGTTGCAGTTTTTTATGTCACCCTGTATCAACCAAACCGCACAAAAAGTGATCCTAATGTCAAATGTTTAGTACTTTTTAGTACGTATTTCCAAAACCACCTCCATATCCGAACTCTACACACTAATGGTGATCTAAATGCCAAATTTCAGATTTCAAGCAGTATCCTTTCATACAAAACCAAATGTTGTACCAATTAGTACCTTTCGAACGCTTTCTGAATTCATTTCCAAATCCAACTTTTTATCTTAACCCTACCCTAACCAGCAGACACCCCAATACCTATTCTTTTTTATACCCTCCACCATACTATGGAGGGTATATTAATTTTGTCATTCCGTTTGAAACTCCTCGAAATACTCACGTCAGACCCAACAAAGTATATATATTCTTGATCAGCGTAAAATTCTAAGACGATTTAGCCATGTCCGTCTGTCTGTCTGTGTGTCTGTCTGTCTGTCTGTCTGTCTGTCTGTCTGTCTGTCCGTCTGTCTGTCCGTCTGTCTGTCTGTCTGTTGTAATCACGCTATCTTTCGAACAAATTGAGATAGAAGGCTAAAATTTTGCACACATGTATATTTTGCCAGTAGGCAGGTTAAGTTCGTAAATGGTCCAAGTTTTCATATAGCCCCCATATAACGGTACCTCTCGATATTCGGTATTTTGATGATTTTAGCGACATCATTCACCGGAATTGTTTCAAATTTGGCATTTGAAGTTCGTAATGGATACTACAGCCTAAGACAGAAAATTATCTGTGCAGGTCCACGTCTTCGTATAGTCCCCATATAACGGTACCCCCCGATATTCGGTATTTTGATGATTTTAGCGACATTATTTAACGGAACCGTTCCAAATTTGGCATTTGAAGTTCGTAATAGATACTGCAGCAGAAAACAGAAAATGGATCATGTAGGTCCACGTCTTCGTATAGGCCCCATATACCGTACCCCCCGATATTCGGTATTTTGATGATTTTAGCGACAATATTTACCGGGATTGTTTTAAATTTCGCATTTGAAGTTCGTAATGGATACTTCAGCCCATGCCAGAAAATTGTCTGTGCAGGTCCACGTCTTCGTATAGCCCTCATATAACGGTACCCCCTATGTTCGGTATTTTGATGATTTTAGCTACATTATAAACAAATTTTTCTTCAAGTTTCGCATTTAAATGTTGTAATAACTTATGACAAAAGTTGCCTATGCAGGTATACGTCTTCGTATAGACATTCGGTATTTTTAAGATTTTAACAGAATTTTTAAAGGATTTTTTTTATTTTATTTATTTATTTATTTTATTTTATTTTTTTTTTTTTTTTTTTTGGAAATTGCCAAATTTGTACCAGATGGTGGAGGGTATTAAAAGATCGGCCCGGCCGAACTTACAGCTTTTTTACTTGTTTAATTTCCAAATAAATTAGTTCTATTCGTTGACAAAATACCAAGCGGTAATATTTTAGTTTAGTAATAGTAGTTTAGTAATATTTTAAAACTGTTCATATCCTTAAAATCCCACTCCATTTTGGTATATCTATCCTGTACTCCATCAGTGACTGTCATTCCAAATTTCAGAATTCTGGTTCATTCCGTTTGTCCAGTACAATTTTTCAAGTACGTTTTCAATTTTTAATGCGTTTTAGTACTTTTCGTATTCTCTTAGTGTGGATTTTCATAAACCCAGCCTCATGTCCGGCCTTCGAATCTAGACAGGCGGTCGGGCAAAATTTCAAGATTCTAGGTTTACCCATTTCGTCTGGGCGTTGTTTTCCCATCAGTCAGTCAGTGAGTTCTTTCACTACTCTTTTACATATATAGATTAAATGGTTATAGACTCTTTGGATGAGGTACCAGAAAAGTGGAATTAAATAGAATTTTGGCATGGCAAATTCCTGAGGACATAAATATATTATTTTTACTTGTTTATATCCCTTTTGAGACAAGCTTAATGATCTGACAGTTTTAGTGAAAAGAAAACCCAGATAGACATTATCACACACACCACTTTGAGGCGCGTTTCGCCCTGGGTTAAGCAGCTCATCAGGCATCTTTGATGTGTATTGTGGCTTACAAGGTCATCCTTATAAACATATGATCTTCGCCTTAACAAGACAAAACTCAAATAATATTTTACCCCATTTTTCCCTCATCCTCTTTTTTAAGCATAGAAATAGTAAGAGAATGCCGAAGCGAAATAACCACCCATTACCACCAATGTATGTAAGTCATAGTAATGTGAACAAAAGAGAAATTTTTATGTGTCAACAGAATCAACTTTATTTATTAATTTCAATATGTCATTTTTGGTTATTTTTCAATAACAAAAGCCATTTATTAATTATTCATTGGGACTCAACAAAAAAAAATCAATTATTAATTATAATGTAATTTTTCATCCGGCGGCATACACATTACATTCATATACTTGCGAACAATTGTTGTATTGTGTCAATGACAGATCTTTCCAACGTAGCTAATTGTTTACTAACATATGTACATATGCATATAAATACATTGATATATGTATATACATCAACCTGCTACTTAATTCATTGTTTGCTTAATATTCTTGCAAAAACGTGCATGTAAATATACAGGGTGAGATAAAAAAAAAACTGCAACAAAGGCAAATGCCATAATTTTTACATTTTTATACCCTACACCACGAGGTGGTCAGGGTATTATGTCCTTGTGCATTTGTTTGTAACAGGCAGAAGGAAACGAGATAGACCCATAGTTCCTTTTGATGATCTGCATAGAATCACATTCTGAGTCGATTTATGCATGTCCGTCCGTCCGTCTGTCCGTCTGTCCATGTATTTTTGTAAAGATCTTTTGTTTGGCTCAAGGACGAACCCTATTGAAATTGGAGATAATCGGTGAAAATTTAGATATAGCTCCCATATATTTCTTCGACCGATTTGCCTTTTATTGTGCACCAAACGTGTAATATCAGCCCGAATTGTATGGAATTTTGCATATACACCCAAATTAGGCCTGGAAATATGTATGCCAAATTTGATCGAAATCGGTTCAGATATAAGTTGTGTTCCAGTACTTTTTTAGTAGTAAAACTAGCAGAAGAGAGAACAGTTCGAAATGTCATTCTCATTTAGGTTTGCTCAAAAAATAAGGGAACGAAAAATTAGCAGAAATGCGATAAAATGTCAAAATTCAAAATTCCAAAAGTAAACAACCTAAATCGGACTGGTGAAACCTTACTGAAAAGAGCGCCAACATTTAACAAATGAGTATTGAAGACGATAAGTTAAAATTAATAATTTATAATAATAATTAATAATCTGATTCCACATTCAGCCAGTCCTCTTCACTGCTGGAATCATCCAAAAGTGAATACATCAGTTGCTCCATATTTTCTCTTTTTGTTTTTTGCACGACAAATATTAGTTTTTCCTTTAGTTTTCAAGTTGATCATTTTCTTTATTGAAATGTATCAATACATTTTTCAACCTTGTTAGCCCTGCCAATTAAATGTCAAATTTACAATATGCACATTTCTGCTCGGCCAAATTCATGTAGCTAAAACAAGCAGAAATGTGCACCACTCAGCGCCATTTTTTTCTCGAGAGAGCTGCAAGTTTTGCTAGTTTTTGGAGTACGGGAACGCGTTGTAGCAGAATTAGTGCTAATTAGTACTAATTTGCAGGTTCTGGAACACAACTATAGCTATAGCTCCCATATATATTGTTCATCCGATTTGTTATTTTTGTCCACTGCCGCCGTAGTATGCACTCTGCATATTTGGGGAAGTATATCAAATACAGCTCAGAAATACATTTGCTAATTTTTATCGAGATCGGTTCAGAATTGGATATAGCTCCCATATATAACTTCGTCCGATTTACCTTTTATTGTGCACCAAACGTCTAATATTTGCCCAAATGGGATGAAATTTGGCACTTACGACCGAATTGAGTCCAGAAGCTAGTATGACAAATTTGGTGAAGATCGGTTAAGATATAGCTATAGCTCCCATATATATTGTTCATTCGATTTCTAGAATTTGTTACCCACAGCCGTAATATGCACTCCGTAACAACGATATTTCAGGAAATATATCATATACAGCTCAGAAATATATTTGAAAATTTTTTTCGAGATCGGTTCAGATTTGGATATAGCTCCCATATATATCTTTATCTGATTTTAAATTAATTTTGCACCAAATGGGCAATACAAGTCCGAATTTAAAAAAAAGAAATGCTTCGGCATATTTTGTCCTTTGAACTTTAAATTATAATTATAATCATAGCGTGTATGATTGAATTCTCCAATAAAAACTTTTAATTGTTACGTGGAGCTCTACTAAATTAGCAAAGTGGTGTAGGGTAACATAAAGTCGGCCCCGCCCGACTTTAGGACTTTCTTTACTGGTTTTTTTCAATTTTATAGACTGAATGAAAAAAATGTCGGAAGTGGCATCAAATTTTAAAATAAGTTTAAATTTGTTCGAATTGGTCACTTATGGCACGAATTATGGCCTCTAAACGGCCAATGAAACCGTCACACCCTGCCCGAATATTGCTCTGCTTGAGGTGATCGTAATTTTTAGTGCCAACTTTGCTTTCCAAAATACTCCAGATACAATAGTCCAACGAAGCCGGAGATTTTGGTGGCCATTGTGCCCTAGAAATGAAGCGAGGAACCTCATTTTGCAACCATTCTTGGTTGGCGCGTGCTGAGTACGATGATTCTGAGTCCTTGTTGGAATATCCAAGGTCTGCGGCCAAAATATTTGCGTGAACAAGACTTTAATACACCCTCCAGAATATTTTCGCGATAATATTCGGCATTTCGACGACCATCGGCTGTTATGGCGGCACACACCGTCACCATGGCCGGCGCATGAGTTCTGGTGGCCATATGATGGCGCACATTTTCAGCTGACCTCTTTGGCAAGTAAAGACGATCGTTTTGTTTGTTTACAAACTGCTAGACAACGAATGTTTTCTCATCGGAGAAAACCAAATTCTGCAGTTCAGCACTTTCGGCCAAGCGCAAAAACTCTTTATTTATATATCTATTTTCTTTCTGTTGCGGTGTAAGTTCTTGCACTTTTTGGAATTCCAATGGATTTATCCCGAGCTCATTTTTCAATATTTGCCGAATTGAATATTGCGATATGTTTAGCTCACGAGCCATTTTTCGGTCACTGCGACGCGGGTTTCGATCAAGTCGCTTCTTTACTTTTCGAACCATTTTTGCTCATGTTGCTGTTTTCTTCCGTCCACTTCCTTGGCGTCAGGCTACGCTACAGTATTAGTACCACGGTAACGAGCGATGGTACGAGACACAAAAGATTTATTCACATTTAAATGCTGGAGTGCTCTAACGATAGCCCTTCGTGGTTTTCCATCCAAATATAATGAAATCACACTATCACGCTTGAATTCCATCACGAATAACTATTTTTGTGGAATATTCTCACCAAAATTCTTTTGTACGCTTATAAAGAATATAATGAGCTGTCACTGGAATAATTTTAACAGCTGTCGGACGAGTGGCTTAGATATGACAGCAGTTTGAATTTGGTTGCTGTTCATCATCTCACCCTTTATATATTTAAGTCTCAAATGCCTTTGGATATAATAATTTGCCAACATTATGGTTGTATGGTTACATTTATATATGCACATACACATACACGCCGGGAGAGAGTATGCGAGCTTAATATTCCATTTGAGTGCAATGATTGAAAGTGATTAAAATATTGGATTTGTGGTTTATTCACAAACAGATGTTAAAAGTTAATTTGTTGTAGTGACTGTTTTTGCGATGGTGGTGGTAGTGTTAACTTAATTAATAGATGGTAGCAATGCACAAAAAAAGATGCCAGTTTGGTGCAAGGATCGTTTTTAACAAAGTTTGAAATGATTCGACTTATAATATGGGTGACGTTTTGAAGAAATACAAAATGTTTACTGGGAAAAACGTAATAGATATTTGCACTGTCCCAGAACCACCATTAGGTAAAGAAAACATTTTTATATAAGAGTATCTGAAATCAAACGTGTTCCACATTAAACTTCAAATACCAGTAATGCCATATTTTCGTTAGAACTTTATGCAGGTCTAACCTACTTTTATGAGAATTTATTTGAAGTATAAGTAATGGATATGATGATATTAATCCAAATATGCAAACTTACTGTAAGACTTTTGGATAATGCTTTTAAACTTTTCAAAAAAAAAAAAACCATAAAGTGGGTGGGGGCATTACCAAAACGGGAACCTATATAGGCAATTTTATTCTTCAATGATTGTTATCTACCAAACCTCCTTAAATACCAAATTTGAAACAATTTGGTGTATAAATGTGAATAGGATTATCAAAATACCAAAAAATGTGCACCTATATATACAATGACCTGCCTCCGAAGCTAGAATTCGAAATACGAACTACAAATACCAATATTGGACAAATCCATGAAAAAAAATGTGGCGAACATCATTAAAATACCGAATTTTTGGGAGGTACCGTTATATGGGAGCTATACGAAAATGTGAAACGATACATACTATGTTCCGCCACAGGAGGTGGAGCCATTACGAACTACAAATGACAATTTTTAGACAAATCTATGTAAAAACGTTGCCAAAAATCTTTAAAATTCCGACTATCGGAAGATACCGTTATATGGGGGCTATACAATATTTGGACCTTTACATACAACGTTTTGCCACCGGAGCTAGAACCATTTATAATTAACAAATACCAATTTTTAGACAAATCCGTGAAGAAGTGTGGCAAAATCATCAAAACACCAACTATCGGGAGGTATCGTTTTATGGGCGCTATACAAAAACGTGGACCTATATATATATATATAATACGTATTGCAATAGGAGCTTGAACCCATTATGAACTACAAAAACCAATTTGGCAAAAATCTTGAAAGTACCGAATATCGGAAGTTATCTTTAAATCTTTAAAGTACCGAGTTTCGGAAGATAAAAAAACTGCAACAAAGTTAAACGCAATAATGTTTACATTTTTTTTTTTAATTTTATTGAATGAAAACAAAAAATGTCGGAATTGGTCACCTTTGGCACGAATTATGACCTTAAAACGGCCAATGAAACCGTCACACGCTGCCCGAATGTTGATCTGCGGTATTTTGGTCCATTCCCAGCGAAGCGCTTGCTTGAAGTGGTCGGCACTTTGGTATTTTATAGTGCCAACCTTCATGCGCTGGAAATGAAGCGAGGAACCTCATTTGTAACCATTCTTGGGTGGCGCGTGCTGAGTCCTGTTGGAATGTCCAAGGTCTGCGGCCAAAATGTTTGCATGCCCAAGGCTTTAGTACACCCTCCAGAATATTTTCGCAATTATATTCGATATTTATTCTGATGCCACGGTCGAGTAATACGAGCGGAGCCGAGCGACCATCGGCTGTTATGGCGACCCACACCATCACCATGGCCGGCGCTTGAGTTCTGGTGGCCACCTTCGGTTTTCAGCTGACCTCTTTGGCAAGTAAAAACGATAATTTTATGTGTTTACAAACTGCTAGACAACGAATGTTTTCTCATCGGAGAAAATCAAATTCGACAGTTCACCACTTTCGGCCAAGCCCAACAACTCTTTAGCTCTTTTGAGTCTATTTTCTTTCTGTTGCGGTGTAAGTTCTTGCACTTTTTGGAATTTCAATGGCTTTATCCCGAGCTAATTTTTCAATATTTGCCGAATGGAATAATGCGATATATTCGGCTCACGACCTATTTTCCGGCCACTGCGACACGGTTTTCGATCAAGTCGCTTCTTTACTTTTCGAACCATTTTTGCTCATGTTGCTGTTTTTTCCGTCCACTTCCTTGACGTCAGGCTATGCTACAAGTATTAGTACCACGGTAACGAGCGATGTTACGAGACAAAAAATATTTATTCACATTTAAATGCTGGAGTGCCCTAACGATGGCCATTTTTGGTTTTCCAGGCAAATATACAGAAATCGCACAATCACGCTTGGATTCCATCACGAATAACTATTACTCACCAAAATGCTTTTGTACGCTTGTAAACAATATAATAAGCTGTTACTGGAATAATTTTAACAGCTGTCGGACGAGTGGCGTAGATATGACAGCAGTCTGAATTTGGTTGCAGTTTTTTAATCTCACCCTGTATATATCTACTTTATGGAGTCTACGACGAATATTTAGGGATGTTACACACGAAATGACAAAATTAATACACCCTCCTCTTTGAGGTGGAGGGTATAAAAATATCATGATCGAGGTTTAGATCAAAGAGAATACTTATATTTTTACGACTCACCCTAACATACATTTGTCAATTTTTGAAGAAAACTTAAAAATTTAAAAAAATGTATCTACACAAATTCAAATGGAACTAACCTCAAAATCTCTGAGCTTTTATATAACTATCACCTATATAATTTTTGGAATTGCATTTTTACTTATTGTGGAAGCGTTTTTTGGTCTAAGGGCCACAAATAAGAAGTTGAATAGCCTCAGAAGTCATTGCCTGCAGCATGGTAATTTAATCCAAAAGATAATTTGTAACCGAAAGATATACAATTATTTTCTCTTATTTCAGCTGCTGAAAATCCAATCCAAACCAACAATTCATTTCGAATTTTTCCACTGACATAAAAATGGACACAATTTTTCTGGTCATAATTCTAGTCATGAAATTCATTGTGATTTGTCTTATCAGCTTTGGTATTTACAATTGGTATTGTCGCAGTAATGAGAACCGAAATCGGCAGGAAATTATTAGAGCTTAATTTTGGAGCAAATTTCAAATTCACGTTTAGAGCTCTGGAAATATTTGGAAAATTTTTATGAAAAAAAAAAACAAATTTTAAACACCGAACGTCCTTGAGAGAAAGTTATTAAAAAATCTAAATTTTTAACTCTGAAAGTCCATAAAAGAATTTTATTCAAAAATCCAAGTTTAAAACTCTGGAATTCCTTGGATATTTTTATAAATTCACGTTTTATGTTACAGTCTTCTATGAGAAGACCTTCTGGTCTTCTATGAGAGGACCTTCTGGTCTTCTATGAGAAGACCTTCTGGTCTTCTATGAGAAGACCTTCTGGTCTTCTATGAGAAGACCTTCTGGTCTTCTATGAGACGACCTTCTGGTCTTCTATGAGACGACCTTTCGATCTTTTATAAGAAGACCTTTCGATCATGTATG
This sequence comes from Musca domestica, assembly GCF_030504385.1. Taxonomy (NCBI): domain Eukaryota; kingdom Metazoa; phylum Arthropoda; class Insecta; order Diptera; family Muscidae; genus Musca; species Musca domestica. The sequence continues at coordinate 21,605,722 of NW_026712409.1, read as the reverse complement.
AGAAGACTTTCCAAACTTCTAAGAGAAGACTTTCGAATCTTCTAAGAGAGGACCCTCGCATCTTCTTTGAAAAAAAAACCTTTTGATCTTCTATGAGAAGACCTTCCGATCTTTTATGAGAAAACCTTCCGACCTTCTATGAGAAGACCTTCCGGTTTTCTAGGAGAAGACCTTCCGGTTTTCTATGAGAAGACCTTCTGCCAGTCTTTAAGAAGACATTCTGGTCTTCTATAATATGACCTTTTAATCTTCCATTAGAAAACCATGTGGTCTTCTATGAGAAGACTTCTGGCCTTCTATTAGAGGACTCTCTGGTCTTCTGCTATGGGAAGCCCTTTGATTCTCTACGAAGACACATGCATTTCTTCTTTGGGAAGACGTTCAGATCTTCCGGTCCCTTTTAGAAACCTTTTGTTATGGGAAACACTCGTTCTTGGTATTAACAAATCAAGCTTGTGGTTTTAGACTTCCTAATACTGTCTAAGGAAACATCGTGCTGTCATCGAAAATATTGTCATCTTTTCAAGATCCTCATTACCTTCCATACAGGTATCTTAGTGAAAATTTTAGACCCTATTTCTCTTTGGAACAAATCCGTTTCAGGATATTTGGAGTCGATCTAGCGATATCAGTCCGTCCATCTGTCTGTCTGGCTGGCTGGCAGGCTGGAACGCACGATAACTCTCGAAGAGAGTATCCGATTTGATCCAAACTTGATACATCGTAATATTATTGTCAAACTTAGAATGAGTTCGGAGATCTGTCTGTCCACACCTTCTGGTACCTCCCACACAATATATCAAAATTTTCAATGAAAATAATTTGCTGCACAGAAAGAGAAAGGATGGCCCTGTTTTGTTCCAAATTTGCGTATCCTAATATTGACATCGGGGCAAGGTCAGGTGCGAAAATGGACAATATCGGTCCACTCCATCAAGTACCTCCCCCACAAAGGGTCAAAATTTTGAGTAATTATAAGTCTTATAAAATGTGATGTAAGTTTCCAATTTTCTTCAAATGCATAACAATATTTTTTATTAATCCAAGGTTTGGTGTGAAAATAGGCAACATCGGTCCACTCCCTGCGGTACCTCCCCCACAGAGGGCCAACATTTTGAATATCCATGAAACTCATAAAACACGAAATTAACAACCGATAACAACCATTCAAACTTGATACAGCTCAATATTTCCATCAACACAAGATCTGTTATAAAGATGTACAGATCGGCCCATTTTTTCTGGTACCTCCCCACAAAGGGTCGAAATTTTGAGTACCCAAATCGATCATATAATCCGAAGTAAGCATCTGGTTCTCTTCAAATTACACATATCACAATATTTTTATAAACCCAATGTCTGGTATTAAGATGGAAAATATCGGTCCACTCCTTCTGGTACCTTCCCCATAAAGGTCAAAATTTTGAGTAGCCATGACGATCAAAACAACGCCAAATTAACATTCGATTTCCATTCAGACTTGGTACAGTTCAATATTTCCATCAACACAAGATCTGTTATAAAAATGGTACAGATCAGACCATTCCTTCTGGTACCTCCCCCACATAGTGTTCAAGATTTTCGAGAAAAAAAAAACAAAACGCTCAAAGAAAGCGATGTAAGCACCCAACTCTCTTCGAATTTCACACATCCAAATATTTTTACTAACGCAAGATCTGTGGTAAAGATGATATATATCTGTCAACACATTCTGGTACCTCACCCACAAAGGGTCACAATTTCCAATACTGATATCTGTCATAATTTGCGAAACAAGTCGGCGATTCTTTACAGCTTGCCATATCTAAATATTTCTCTTAACCAGAAATTTTAAATTTACGATTTCTTTCAAATTTTCCATATACTAATATTTATATCCGACAACACTTTGTGTTGAGGATATTTTAAGTTTAATTGGGCCAAAAATTATGTAACACCTCGAAATATTGTTTTTCCACAGGAAAATACATATGGATCTTCCTATCTCGTCGAGCTGCGTCGATGTAGCTATGTATGTCCGTCCGTCTGTCAATGTTAATTTGTAATAACGCTACAGGTCACAATTATGGCCCGGTCCTCACGAAATTGAAAATGTAGGTGGGGTTAGGGTCAGAATAGAAGCCTATTGTTTTTGGAGATGATCGCATTATATTTAGGGGTTTAAATGGACCAAAAAAATTTCCTGATTTTGAAGTTGTTCTACATGTCGCAATTATAGACCAATCGAAGCGAAAGTTAGCATGGGTCTAGAGCTTAGGGCTGGGCAGAAGCCTTCCAATTTTGATGGTCATCGGGTAATATTTAGTGGGTGAAATAGACCACAACATTTGTGTTAAATAAAAGTCAAATTTTCCATTAAACCGCGAATATTCTTAATCCCGGCGAAAACACAAATAGACGAACAGGTCGATTCTGACCGTTACGTAGATGCCGATAGTAAATATATCGGATATATATAGCGAAATATGTACAATGTTTTTATACAAAGGAAAGGGATGTTTGGTAGAATGCATTATAGCTCATGAATGGCTGGACCGATTTTGACAAATTTTGTCATTTCAGAATGCCCTATTGGCATAAAAATATAAAAACTAAAAAAACATCGCATAAAAAGATGCCAATAATGATGTTAATATAGATTTTGTAGTATTTTGTGACATTTTTTTTACTTTTTCATATTTTTATACCCTACAACACTATGTGTTGGGGGTATTATAAGTTTGATTGGGCCAAAAATTATGTAACACCTCGAAATATTGATTTCCCACATAGGAAAGTATATATGGATCTTCCTATCTCGCCGAGTTGAGTCGATCTAGCTATGTATGTCCGTCCGTCCGTCTGTCCGTCTGTCCGTCTGTCCGTCTGTCCATGTTAATTTGTAATCACTCTACAGGTCGCAATTATGGCCCGATCTTCACGAAATTTAGAATGGAGGTGGGGCTAGGGTCAGAATAGAACCCTATTTCTTTTGGAGATGATCGCATAATATTTAGGGGTCAAAATGGACCAAAAACTGAAAAAATGTCTGATTTTGCAGTAGCTATACAGGTCGCAATTATAGACCAATCGACGCGGAACTTCGCATGTAGCTAGAGTTTAGGGCGGGGAAGAAGCCTCCCAATTTGGGTGGTCATCGGATAATATTTAGCGGGTAAAATAGACCATATCTTTTGTGTTGAAAAAATTCAGAATTTTTCATTAAACCGCGAATATTTTAAATCCCGGCGAAATCACAAAGCCATGGCAAGGTTACTTCTGATCTTTACATTGATGTTAACATCAAACAAAACGGATATATAGCAAAATATGTGCGACATATATGTTTATCAAAGAAGATATGCATGAAAAATCTCTTATATATCGAGAACGGCTGAACTGATTTCGACAGTTCTCATTAATTCAGAATGACCTCTTGGCAGGAAAGAAAAAACGTCTAAAAAAATCGCATAAAAATATCTCTCTAAAGATGAAAATATGGATTTTGTAAAATTTTCTCATATTTTTTCAATTTTGGCATATTTTCATTTTGAATCAAACATTTGGTAATGTTTCTACAGCTAACAAAACTAAGTAGTTAGGATATCAGGATATCATATACAGATCGCATTTATGGCCCGATCCTTACGAAATTTTGCATGGAGATAAGATGAGGGTCAGAATAGAAGTCTACTCTTTTGGAGATGAACGCCATATATTTAGGGGTTGAAATGGACCAAAAAACTGCAAAATTGTCTGCAGGTCGTAATAATCGCCCGATCCTCACGCACATTTGAATGGGAGTTACCGGATATTACAAAAGCCAAGCAGTTTTGGATGGCCATCCAAAAATATTCAATGTGTGACAACTTTTGTAGACAAAATACGAAAATATCTATTCCAGTGACTTTTTGGAGAATTCACAAATACAGGAAAGACGCACTTCTGACTATTTCGTTAACGCTGATTTCGTTCAGTCAAAAACCAATAATAAATATTAATCTTTTGCCACTTCTGAGAGATTATAGGTCTTTGGGATATATTGGTTCCAGATCTAGGAAGACCATTTACGTGCAACATCTACCAATAAATTGGAAATGAGCAAATTAGTTTAAGTTGCTGTTATTCGAAAATTAGAGAACGAAACCTGATGGTTTTCTTTTATTATTTGTCACAATATCTTGTGGAATTCTTTCGAGTATCTGCCTATATAAACTGTATCGTTTATTATAGTGTTGTAGGGTATTCAACGGTCGGCCCCGCTCGACTGTAGCCTTTGCTTACTTGTTTATTATACCCTACAACACTATGTGTTGGGGGTATTATAAGTTTGATTGGGCCAAAAATTATGTAACACCTCGAAATATTGATTTCCCACATAGGAAAGTATATATGGATCTTCCTATCTCGCCGAGTTGAGTCGATCTAGCTATGTATGTCCGTCCGTCCGTCTGTCCGTCTGTCCGTCTGTCCGTCTGTCCATGTTAATTTGTAATCACTCTACAGGTCGCAATTATGGCCCGATCTTCACGAAATTTAGAATGGAGGTGGGGCTAGGGTCAGAATAGAACCCTATTTCTTTTGGAGATGATCGCATAATATTTAGGGGTCAAAATGGACCAAAAACTGAAAAAATGTCTGATTTTGCAGTAGCTATACAGGTCGCAATTATAGACCAATCGACGCGGAACTTCGCATGTAGCTAGAGTTTAGGGCGGGGAAGAAGCCTCCCAATTTGGGTGGTCATCGGATAATATTTAGCGGGTAAAATAGACCATATCTTTTGTGTTGAAAAAATTCAGAATTTTTCATTAAACCGCGAATATTTTAAATCCCGGCGAAATCACAAAGCCATGGCAAGGTTACTTCTGATCTTTACATTGATGTTAACATCAAACAAAACGGATATATAGCAAAATATGTGCGACATATATGTTTATCAAAGAAGATATGCATGAAAAATCTCTTATATATCGAGAACGGCTGAACTGATTTCGACAGTTCTCATTAATTCAGAATGACCTCTTGGCAGGAAAGAAAAAACGTCTAAAAAAATCGCATAAAAATATCTCTCTAAAGATGAAAATATGGATTTTGTAAAATTTTCTCATATTTTTTCAATTTTGGCATATTTTCATTTTGAATCAAACATTTGGTAATGTTTCTACAGCTAACAAAACTAAGTAGTTAGGATATCAGGATATCATATACAGATCGCATTTATGGCCCGATCCTTACGAAATTTTGCATGGAGATAAGATGAGGGTCAGAATAGAAGTCTACTCTTTTGGAGATGAACGCCATATATTTAGGGGTTGAAATGGACCAAAAAACTGCAAAATTGTCTGCAGGTCGTAATAATCGCCCGATCCTCACGCACATTTGAATGGGAGTTACCGGATATTACAAAAGCCAAGCAGTTTTGGATGGCCATCCAAAAATATTCAATGTGTGACAACTTTTGTAGACAAAATACGAAAATATCTATTCCAGTGACTTTTTGGAGAATTCACAAATACAGGAAAGACGCACTTCTGACTATTTCGTTAACGCTGATTTCGTTCAGTCAAAAACCAATAATAAATGTTAATCTTTTGCCACTTCTGAGAGATCATAGGTCTTTGGGAGATATTGGTTCCAGATCTAGGAAGACCATTTACGTGCAACATCTACCAATAAATTGGAAATGACCAAATTAGTTTAAGTTGCTGTTATTCGAAAATTAGAGAACGAAACCTGATGGTTTTCTTTTATTATTTGTCACAATATCTTGTGCAATTCTTTCGAGTATCTCGCCTATATAAACTGTATCGTTTATTATAGTGTTGTAGGGTATTCAACGGTCGGCCCCGCTCGACTGTAGCCTTTGCTTACTTGCATGCGATTTTTTCAATTTGACTCATAATATTGAAGTGTATATTTTGTAATATTTTTTCACCTTACAACACCTGTTGAGGTTATTATATTCATATTGCAATTATCGTCCGATCGTCATGAAAATTTTCATAGGGGTCGGTTTGGGGTCAGAAGGGCTAGGCCAATTCTTTTTAAATATGTACGCCATATATTTAGAGGTTGAAATGGATCAACAACTAAACATGCTGCTGATTTTTCAGCCGTTATAAAGGTCACAAATAGAAACCACAGGACACCAAATCTCGCATGAAGTTAGAGTTTAGGACAGCGGGTAGAATGGACCACTGATTTTGTGTGAAAAAATACCAACATTACTTACAGATACTATCTGAAATACACAAAAGGCGAACTTCTGGCTTTTTATGCTGATTTCGTTGACGAATATAGCTAAACATCGTAGACAAGCAAATCATATAGATGAATCTAAATTTGGAGATACAGAGGGGCCTCTTGCACTGCACAAATGATCGCAAAGACTTTAGGGGTTCAAATGAACCAAAAACCGAAAAAAAATGTCCTGATCACACAATTGAAGCCAATCGACACGCCTGAGAAGAGAGTTAGGATAAGTGAGAATTCTAGCATTTTGGATGACTGTTGGATTATATTTAGCTATAAAATGGACCACAACAACTAACAACACGACGGAGTGTGTAAATATTGGGCAAAATGCTAAGGGTAATATCTGGGCAGTGCTCCGTGACATAATTTCAAAGGCGAAATCTTCCAAAATGGATTTGCACATAAAGGGGCTTCTAACATAGTGTAGTGTTGTAGGGTATCACATGGTCGGCCCCGCACGACTATAGCCTTTACTTACTTGTTTTATATTTATATATTTTTATATATATTAGATGAAGTATGCAAACGGAATATTTCGGTCTGCTATATCTTTTTTCTCACGCATACTTCCATATTTTCCAAAAATGTCCACATATCTCATATAAAGTATAGTAAGTAGTCGTTATAGTCAAAATCTGGCACGTTGTAATATTTTTATCAGTCTTAGGTCCGATACGAATTGGCGATGATTCGGAACCTCCCCCCTAAAAGGGTAAATAGTTTGAATATTCATAACTCAAGTCTGGAAGTATACCTCTGCCGAAGAAACCGACTGATAGTGTTTTACTCGTTCATATATTTAAAGTTAAAGTTTTCACTCTTAGTCTTTGACCAATACCATTTCTCTTCCATTTATTTCTTTCTAAACACAAACGAATTTCAGAAGTTACCTCCAATTTGCCGCAAAGATCAGTAACAATTAACTCTGACCATGGCAATTACTGCCATTGTATTTCTAACACAATGACCTACAAAAACAGATTCCATGTTGCTGGTTCGAAGATTCAATTCAGGTGCACGTTACACATACGCCACTCAGGCCTACACGAAAGAGTGAAAAGAGAAGAGCAGCAACAGCATCAATTACAGTTGGACAAATCTGGTTATTGCTATATTTGCCATTCACTTCTTTGCTCTGTTCGTTTCGTTACTGTGGTTGTTGTTGTTGCTGCCGCAGCTGCTGTTTTGCTGCAGTCTCAAGTGTTTTGACTGCAATGCATAATTCTTGTAAACAAACAATTTCACTACACCGAAATACAATTACTCTTGGCCATACATTCATACATCCATGAATGGCACACAACAGGGCCATGCAGTGTTGTATTCATTGTTAAATGATTTGACACTTGTACAAGTGCAATAAGGACAATAAAAACAACAGCAACATCACATCACCATATAACATTAAAAGCTGATTTCTATATTTGCCATTGTTCTTTTTGGTCCATCAGGTGCCAGTGCCATTCAGTGTTGTTATTGTCGTTGTGTGTAATGAAGTTCATGATTATCCGAATGGTGATGATGGCAACAACGAAGGGTAGCATTCATTTTAGCATTGCATTGTAATTATCATGAGAGGCGGCAGCCACATCGTCATTAGCCTCATTGTTGCATTCAGCACAGCCATGCACGGCCATCCACCCAAAGACACCATTTGACAATTCACTGTGTAGCCTCTCAATGAGCACAAAGGAAGGAACAGGTGTAATGCCGGAGTGGATGTCCGCCCATTCCACAATCCCAACCACATCTACAACATAGATGCCCAGTAGTGGCTGATTTCAGCAATTTCAACTCACACGTATTCTTACTCTCTTTTGTTTGATCGCCAATCAACCAATAGGAAAGCAGAAATATAAGTGGGAGAGACAAGCTACACAGGCAGAAGTTCTGTGTAATATTTACATTTAATCGTAATCGAGACTGCTGTTAGTGAACACATAAACTGAAAATTATTGCGATATGTCAATGATGTCATTTGAAAAGTATTTTATGCTACAAAATGCTTTTGATGATATGTTATATATGTTATAAGACATTTAAAAAAATTAGAAATATAATTAAAAAAAAAAAAATTTTAAACTGTTCATAAGGACATGAATTGTTTGCAGGGGGAAGAAGAAAATACGAAAATAAATGCATTTATCAAGAGTATTACTAAAATATGTACATTCATTAGTTTTACATTTCCCAGAAAAAGAAAAAAAATGACGACACCCGCCACACATGTGCTTTCGTCGCTATCTTGTTGACGACTAAATAAAATGAATAGAAAAATCTTTTCTTCCAGTGTTATTTCGTCGCTCTCACCAATACTATTACATTGGGCATCTATGATCTACAATGACATGGTGAACATTTACATCACTGCAAGTAATCTCTGCGTGAGAGGTTAAGGTGACTCACACCACTCTCGCCCATGTGCTTAGTTTTCGCACGTTAATAGCTCGCACTAGCGTGTACTGGCGTGTAGCAAAACTACTGCGACTCGCGTAATGCTTTAATGAACACTAATTGCGATTACACCACAACAATACACATGCAAAACACGGGTAATCTGCCATTATCCGACGTAAATAGTCAAGTGGGTTGTGTAAAACTGGGGAAAAACAATAGTTCGGTAGCAAAGCGTTTTCGCTGTGACCTTTCAAATTGTTACAAGTTATGGGAACGGTACGTGGTGTGCTTTGCCATTGGTATCAATGGTCGGGAGAATAATATGGGAGTATTGGAAAAAGTCAACTCCCATGAGAGGTACGAAGGAATATTATTGCTACAAATGCGTTTCAATATATTTTTCAAGGACTTCTTAAAGAACATTTTTCAGGACCAACAGAATTAGGAGTTTTTTAAGAGACATGAATATTTTAAAGAATATTTTTCTCAGGACTAACAGGGCGTGGATTTTTTAAAGATTTTTTTCAGAACGTGGCTTTTTAAAGAATATTTTTTTCCAGAATATATTTTTCGCGGGACTAAAAGGACGTGGCTTTTTAAAGAATATTTTTTTCTAGTGTATATAGATTTCACAAGACTAACAGGACGAGTCTTTTTAAAGAATATTTTTTAGGGAATATATATTTCCCAGAACTAACAGGTCGCGGATTTTAAAAGAATAATTTTTTCGAAATATGTTTTTTCCACGACTAATAGGTCGAGGATTTTTAAAAATATTTTTTCCAGAATATATTTTTCTCAGGACTAACAGGACGTGGCTTTTTAAAGAATATTTTTTCCAGAATATATTTTTCCCAGGACTAACGGAACGTGGATTTTTTAAAGAATATTTTTTTACAGGACTAACAGAACGTGGCTTTTTAAAGAATATTTTTTTACAGGACTAACAGGACGTGACTTTTTTAAGAATATTTTTTCCAGAATATATTTTTCCCAGGACTAACAGGACGTGGATTTTAAAGAATATTTTTTCCAGAATATATTTTACCCAGGACTAACAGAACGTGGATTTTTTTCCAGAATATATTTTCCCAGGACTAACAGGACGTGGCTTTTTAAAGAATATTTTTTCCAGGACTAACAGGACGTGGCTTTTTAAAGAATATTTTTTCCAGGACTAACAGGACGTGACTTTTTAAAGAATATTTTTTCCAGAATATATTTTTCCCAGGACTAACAGGAAGTTTCTTTTTAAAAAATAATTTTTTCCAGAATATATATTTCCCAGAACTAACAGGACGATGATTTTGAAAGAATATTTTTTTCGGAATATATTTTTCCCACGACTAATAGGACGTGGCTTTTTATACCCTCCACCATACTATGGAGGGTATATTAATTTTGTCATTCCGTTTGTAAGTCCTCGAAATACTCATGTTAGACCCAACAAAGTATATACATTCTTGATCAGCGTAAAATTCTAAGTCGATTTAGAAATGTCCGTCTGTCTGTTCGTCTGTTGTAATCACGCTATCTTTCGAAAGAATTGAGATAGAAGGCTACAATTTTGCACACGAATTTATTTTTCCAGTAGGCAGGTTAAGTTCGTAAATGGGCCATGTAGGTCCAAGTTTTCATATAGCCCCCATATATAAGTACCTCCCGATATTCGGTATTTTGATGATTTTAGCGACTTTATTCATCGGAATTATTTAAAATTTGGTATTTGAAGTTCGAAATGGATACTACAGTCTAAAACAGAAAATTGTCTCTGCAGGTCCACGTCTTCGTATAGCCCCCATATAACTGTACCTCCCGATATTCGGTATTTTGATGATTTCAGCGACATGATTCACCGGAATTGTTTCAAATTTGGTATTTCAGATTCGTAATGGATACTACAGCCTATGAAAAAATTTGTCTGTGCAGGTCCACGTCTTCGTATAGCCCCTATATAACGATACCTCCCAAACTTCGGTATTTTGATGATTTCAGCGTCATTATTTAACGGAATTGTTTCAAATTACGTATTTAGAGTTCGCAATGGAAACAACAGTCTGTGACATAAAATTGTCTATGCAGGTTAAGGTCCTCGTATAGGCCCCATATATCAGTACCTCCCTATATTCGGTAGGTACAATACCCACCGAAATTTGCTGAGATGTCGTATTTGACGTTCGTAATGGATGCTATAGCTTGTAACAGAAAATTGTTTCGAATTTGAATATGGTAATGGCTTATGACAAACAAGGCCTATGTAGGTCGACGTCGTATAGACCCCAATACAACGGCTATATTTGGTATTTTTAAAATTTTAATAGAATTTTTTAGGGGAGGGTATTCAAAGTTCGGCCCGGCCGAGGTTATTGCTTTTTAACTTGTTAAAGAATATTTTTTCCCAGGACTACCGGGACGTGGTTTTTTAAAATTATTTTTTTCCGGAATATATTTTTCCCAGGACTAAAATTACTTTGCTTTTTAAAGAATATTTTCTCCAGAAAATATTTTCCCAGGACTAATAGGACGTAGCTTTTTAAACAATATATTTTTCTCAGGACTAATAGGATATGGATTTTTTTAAGAATATTTGCTTGGTATCCGGATATTTTGGTGGCCTTTGTGCGCTGGAATTGAAGCGAGGAACCTCATTTTGTAACCATTTTTGGGTGACGCGTGCTGAATCCTGTTGGAATGTCCAAGGTCTGCGGCCAAAATTATTGCGTGCCCAAGGCGATAATAAAATATTTTTGCGATAACTCTCGACATTTATTCCGATGCCACAATCGGAGAGCGACCATGGGCTGTTATGGCGGCCGACACTATCACCATGGCCGGACCTTGAGTTCTGGTGGCCAATCGAAGGTGCACATTTTCAGCTGAACTCTTTGGCAATTAAAAACGATAATTTTGTTTGTCTACAAACTGCTGGACAACGAATGTTTTCTCATCGGAGAAAACCAAATTTGGCTGTTCACCATTTTCGGCCAGGCGAATGAATTCTTTAGCTCTTTTGAGTCTATTTTCTTTCTGTTGCGGTGTAAGATATTGCACTTTTTGGAATTTCAATGGCTTTACCCTGAGCTAGTTTTTCAATTTTTGGCGAAAGAAATATTGCCATATGTTCAGCTCACAAGCCACTTCGACGCGGGTTTCGATTAAGTCGCTTCTTTACTTTTCGAACCATTTGTGCTGATGTTGCTGTTTTCTTCCGTCCACTTCCTTGACCTTGGGCTACGATATGAGGATCACGGTAACGAGGGATGGTACGAGACGCAAAAGATTTATGCACATTTAAATACTGGAGTGCTCTAACGATAGCCACTTGTGGTTTTCAGAAAAATATAAAACAAATCACACTATCACGCTTGAATTCCATCACGAATAACTTTTCTTCTGGAAAGTTCTCAACAAAATGCTTTTGTACGCTTTTAAACAATATAATGAGCTGTCACTGGAAAAATGTTAACAGCTGTCGGACGAGTGGCTTAGAAATGACAGCAGTCTGAAGTTGGTTGCAGTTTTTTTATCTCAACCTGTAGAATCAATTAAGTTTTTCTGGTGTGGTATTGATCTATTGATTTTTCGTATTAGTTATCCATAGGTATTTCTTAAAAGACCAGAGATCATATGGTACAAAACCAGATTTTTTTATTTCATTATATAATCATAATATATAATTATCCAACTTCAAACAAATTGCATTAAAGCCCTGCACTCGCCATTCATTATATTTTATTGCATAATATTCCATGACAAATGTACCCGCAATAGAAACAATTACAGGGAAATAAAGCAACAACAACAGCGACAAGAAAAACAATTTAGGTTAAGAAGTAATTTGTCTCTTTAGACATATTTCTGCATTCTTCCTGCAATTAGCGAACATAAACATTAACATTGCAATAAATATATACATATATATATATGCAAGGGAAGTGGGTACTTCTCTTTGTGTATGTCTGATTATATTTACAAAAATACATACGTATGCATGTTCCGAACATAAATGGGAAACAGAGGCGTATATCTTGAAGGATTTAGAAGGCTTTTCTTATACCCTAAGGTAAAATAATATAAATATAAGAGTTACAGACCCAATGTCTCTTCGGACGAAATCCATTTCAGAATCCTTGTAGTCTTGGTACACACAATAAATCTCGAAGCAAGTATCTGAGTCGGTCCAAATTTTGCACATCGGATCGCATTCGATGTTTCGCCATATCGTCCCAATCCTCTCTTGTCTCTTCTACAAAAAAATAAATTTAGTTAAAACTTTGCGTATTGTAATATTAAAATTGGAATTAGGTCAGATATGAAATGATTTTTCCACTACTAGATCAAGATTGATTAGGTCCATTCGGATGTAGCAGATTTTTTATCCCCTTAGCCATATGGCTGGGGGATGACCAAAATGTGCCTCATCGAAACAACGGTTTTAGACCCTAGGTCTCTTTGAACCAAATCCGTTTCAGGATATTTTAGAGTCGATCTCACTATGTCCGTCCCTCCGTCCGTCCGTCTGTCTGGCTGGCTGGCGCGCACGATAACTCTCGAAGGGAGTATCCGATTTGAAAAAAACTTGGTACATCGTAATATTTTTAGATGAAGACGGAGATGGTTCACTCCTTCTGGTACCTCCCCACAAAATGTCGAAATTTTAAAGGAAAATATGTTGCTGCACAGGAAGAGAAAGGATAATCCGATTTTGCGTCAACTTTGCTAATCCACATATTTTCATCAATGCTAAGTCATGTGCGAAAAGAGACAATATCGGTCGACTCCCCCACAAAGGGTCAAAATTTGGTTTTATAAAATGTGATGTAAGAGTCCGATTGCCTTCAAGATTGAATCGGTCCATTCGGATGTAGCGGATTTTGTTATCCACTTAGCCATATGGCTAGAGAGTTTATATATGATTTGATATGGCCAAAACGTGCCTAATCGAAATAACGGTTTTAGAGGTCTCTAGGTCTCTTTGAATCAAATTCATTTCAGGATATTTTGGAGTCGGTCTAGCGATGTCCGTCCCTTCGTCCGCCCCTCTGCCTGTCTGTCTGGCTGACGCACACGATAACTCTCGAAGGGAGTATCCGATTTGATCGAAACTTGGTACATCGTAATATTGTTATCAAACTTAGATCAAGTTCGGAGTTGGTTCACTCCTTCTGGTACCTCCCCACAATATGTCGATATTTTAAAGGAAAATATGTTGCTGCACAAGAAGAGAAAGGATAATCCGATTTTGCTCCAACTGTGCAAATCCACATATTTGCATCAATGCTAGGTCATGTGCGAAAAGGGACAATATCGGTCCACTCCATCAAGTACCTCCCCACAAAGGATCAAAATGTTGGTCTTATAAAATGTGAGGTAAAAGTCCGATTGTCTTCAAATTACACAATATTTTTATTAACCCATCGATCCATTCCTTGTGGTACCTCCTCACAAAGGGACACAATTTTGAATATCCATGAAGCTCATAAATCGCAAAATGAACATCCGATTCCATTCAGACTAGGTACATTTCAATATTGCCATTAACACAAGATTTGTCACAAAGATGGCAGAAATCGGAAAATTCCTTCTGGTACCTCCCCAACATAGGGTTCACGATTTTGAAAAAAAAAAAACAAAACGCGAAGTGCATTCAACTCTCTTCAATTTTCACATTCATTCACATTTTTGCTAACACAAGAGCTGTTGTGAAGATGATCTATATCTGCGAACTCCTTTCTGATCCTCGCCCAATATATTTAAATTATCCAAAATCGACTGATCTATTTATACCCTCCACCATACTCAATACTCATGTCAGATACAACAAAGTATATCTATTCTTGATCTGCGTAAAATTCTAATTCGATGTCCGCATATTTGTCTATATGTCTGTCTGTCTCTTGTAATCACGCTATCTTTCGATCGAATTGAGTAAGCAGTTTATGTTCGTAAATGGGCCATTTCGGTCCACGTTTTCATATAGCCCCCATATAACGGTACATCCCAATATTCGGGATTTTAATGAATTTAACCAAATCTTCGTATAGGTCCCATACATCAGTACCTCCCCATATTCGATATTTTGATGATGATGATATTTTGAGATGTCGTATTTGAAGTTCGTAATAGATACTACGGCCTATGCGAGAAAATTGTCTATGCAGGTCCACGTCTTCATATAGCCCCCATATAACTATACCTCCCGATATTCGGTATTTTGACCACTTTTAGCGTCATTATTTACCGGAATTGTTTCAAATTGCGTATTTAGAGTTCATAGTGCGAACTACAGTCTGTGACACAAAATTGTCTATGCAGGTCCAGGTCTTCGTATAGGCCCCATATATCAGCACTTCCCTATATTCGGTATTTTGCCGATTTTAGGTACAATACTCACCGAAATTGTTTGAGATGTCGTATTTGAAGTTCGTAATGGATACTACAGCCTGTGACAGAAAATTGTCTATGCAGGTCCAGGTCTTCGTATAGCCCCCATATAACTATACCTCCGATATTCGGTACTTTGTTGATTTTAGCGACATTATTCACCGGAATTCTTTCAAAGTTGGTAATTGATGTTCGTAGTGGATACTACAGCCTATGACAGAAAATTATCTGTGCAGGGCCACGTCTTTGGATAGCTCTCTAAATTCGAGATTTTGATGATTTTACCTACATTATTCACCGTTTATTTCTAGATTCAAATTCGAATATGGTAATGGTTTGTGACAAACAATGGCTATGTAGGTCCACGTCGTATAGACCCCAATATAATGGTATTCGGTATTTTTAAGATTTTAACAGAATTTTTAACGAATTTTATTTTTTAAGCATTTTCAAATTCCTTCCAAATGGTGCAGGATATTCAATGTTCCACCCGGCAGAACTTACTGTTTTTTAACTCGTTGAAATACATTTTTAAAATATCCTGATTGTTGTATACATTCCCTATTTCAATATTTATTCCTATTTATTCCCTATTCATATGCTAAGGTAATTTTTCAGTTGGCAAGCTTGTTTTTAATAACATCTCCGTTTCAACGATTATTGGCTCTTTTCCCCAAATTACAAAAAATCTTCTTTGCAACGAACAGAGGACCCTCTGAAGTATTTCTCTTTGATTTTGGGTACCCTCCATCTTCTTGTTTATAAATATTTATGACCATGTGATGTGCACTCACACACACATACATTTGTACACTTGTTCATATACTCCTCGTACTCAAAGTTTGTTCAAACTTCTTTCAAATTGAAATTTCTTATACAACAACTATTTCCGGTAGAATAGTTCGGTTCGGATGTGTGCAAGTGTCTGGTTGTGTGTGTGTGTTCGGATGTGTACACATGTGAGTATTATTTGTCTGCTTGAGTTTATAAATATTTGCAACAAATTTGTAGCAGTTGTAACAAGTTGCAGCTAACAATGTCTATGCAAATGTTGCAAAAAAAACGAAACATAACAAAATATAAATACTTAGTGATGTGGGGGAGGGAAGGGGAGGAGGGCAATTCATTCTCATTCACAAAACTAATGTATTTTTAATGATCCTCCCATGGCATATGCTACCTACCTTCTATTTGTATGTGAGTGTGTGTTCATATTTGCTCTCATTCTTGAGCAAACATTATAAGTTCCATAAAAGTTCCATAAAGTTTCTATCGAAAAATATTTAAAATACAAATATTTTCAAAAAAAGAGCAAAGAATGAACCAAATTTACCATGAATGCAATGAAGTGTAGCGGTGGAAAGTTGGCGAAATTAAAATCAAGTCTCCTTGAGGGATGTTGTGGATAGAAGGTCTTGAATTGATTTTTTTTTTTTTTTTTTTTTGGTTCACATGAATTTTACAGAATTCATTTGTTCAGAGACACATAATGAAATTTTAATCGCTGTTTTCTAAAGAGGGAAAAATAGCCTTTTTTAAAACGCTCATAACTCCTTAAATATTGACATTTCGGGGTTTTTAGCATCATTTCAATCGCAGTTTCCTAAATTGGAACAATAACTCATAACTCCTTAAATATTGACATTTCGGGGTTTTTAGCATCATTTTAATCGCAGTTTCCTAAAGAGGAAAAATAGCCTTTTTTAAAACGCTCATAACTCCTTAAATATTGACATTTCGGGGTTTTTAGCATCATTTCAATCGCAGTTTCCTAAATTGGAACAATAACTCATAACTCCTTAAATATTGACATTTCGGGGTTTTTAGCATCATTTTAATCGCAGTTTCCTAAAGAAGAAAAATAGCCTTTTTTAAAACGCTCATAACTTCTTAAATATTGACATTTCGGGGTTTTTAGCATAATTTTAATCGCAGTTTCCTAAAGAGGAAAAATAGCCTTTTTTAAAACGCTCATAACTCCTTAAATATTGACATTTCGGGGTTTTTAGCATCATTTCAATCGCAGTTTCCTAAATTGGAACAATAACTCATAACTCCTTAAATATTGACATTTCGGTGTTTTTATCATCATTTTAATCGCAGTTATTTAAAGAGGAAAAATAGCCTTTTTTAAAACGCTCATAACTCCTTAAATATTGACATTTCGGTGTTTTTAGCATCATTTTAATCGCAGTTTCCTAAAGAGGAAAAATAGCCTTTTTTAAAATGCTCATAACTACTCAAATATTGACATTTCGGGGTTTTTAGCATCATTTTAATCGCAGTTTCCTAAAGAGGAAAAATAGCCTTTTTTTAAAACGCTTATAACACCTTAAATATTGACATTTCGGGGTTTTTAGCATCATTTTAATCGCAGTTTCCTAAAGAGGAAAAATAGCCTTTTTTAAAAACGCTCATAACACCTTAAATATTGACATTTCGGTGTTTTTAGCATCATTTTAATCGCAGTTTCCTAAAGAGGAAAAATGGCCCTTTTAAAACGCTCATAACTCCTTAAATATTGACATTTCGGGTTTTTTAGCATCATTTTAATCGCAGTTATTTAAAGAGGAAACATAGCCTTTTTTAAAACGCTCACAACTCTTTAAATATTGACATTTCAGGTTTTTAGCATCATTTTAATCGCAGTTTCCTAAAGAGGAAAAATAGCCTTTTTTTAAAAATGCTCATAACACCTTAAATATTGACATTTCGGGGTTTTTAGCATCATTTTAATCGCAGTTTCCTAAAGAGGAAAAATACCCTTTTTTAAAACGCTCATAACTCCTTAAATATTGACATTTCGGGGTTTTTAGCATCATTTTAATCGTAGTTATTTAAAGAGGAAAAATAGCCTTTTTTAAAACGCTCATAACTCCTTAAATATTGACATTACGGGGTTTTTAGCATCATTTTAATCGTAGTTATTTAAAGAGGAAAAATAGCCTTTTTTAAAACGCTCATAACTCCTTAAATATTGACATTTCGGGGTTTTTAGCATCATTTTAATCGCAGTTTCCTAAAGAGGAAAAATAGCCTTTTTTAAAACGCCCATAACTCCTTAAATGTTGACATTTCGGGATTTTTAGCATCATTTTAATCGCAGTTATTTAAAGAGGAAAAACAGCCTTTTTTAAAACGCTCATAACTCCTTAAATATTGACATTTCGGGGTTTTTAGCATCATTTTAATCGCAGTTTCCTAAAGAGGAAAAATAGCCTTTTTTAAAATGCTCATAACTCTTTAAATATTGACATTTCGGGGTTTTTAGCATCATTTTAAACGCAGTTATTTAAAGAGGAAACATAGCCTTTTTTAAAACGCTCATAACTCTTTAAATATTGACATTTCGGGGTTTTTAGCATCATTTCAATCGCAGTTTCCTAAATTGGAACAATAACTCATAACTCCTTAAATATTGACATTTCGGGGTTTTTAGCATCATTTTAATCGCAGTTTCCTAAAGAGGAAAAATAGCCTTTTTTAAAACGCTCATAACTCCTTAAATGTTGACATTTCGGGATTTTTAGCATCATTTTAATCGCAGTTATTTAAAGAGGAAAAACAGCCTTTTTTAAAACGCTCATAACTCCCTAAATATTGACATTTCGGGGTTTTTAGCATCATTTTAATCGCAGTTTCCTAAATTGGAACAATAACTCATAACTCCTTAAATATTGACATTTCGGTGTTTTTAGCATCATTTTAATCGCAGTTATTTAAAGAGGAAAAATAGCCTTTTTTTAAAACGCTCATAACACCTTAAATATTGACATTTCGGGGTTTTTAGCATCATTTTAATCGCATTTTTCTAAAGAGGAAAAATAGCCTTTTTTAAAACGCTCATAACTCCTTAAATATTGACATTTCGGGGTTTTTAGCATCATTTTAATCGCAGTTATTTAAAGAGGAAAAATAGCCTTTTTTAAAACGCTCATAACTCCTTAAATATTGACATTTCGGGGTTTTTAGCATCATTTTAATCGCAGTTATTTAAAGAGGAAACATAGCCTTTTTTAAAACGCTCATAACTCCTTAAATATTGACATTTCGTGGTTTTTAGCATCATTTTAATCGCAGTTATTTAAAGAGGAAAAATAGCCTTTTTTAAAACGCTCATAACTCCTTAAATATTGACATTTCGGGGTTTTTAGCATCATTTTAATCGCATTTTTCTAAAGAGGAAAAATAGCCTTTTTTAAAACGCTCATAACTCCTTAAATATTGACATTTCGGAGTTTTTAGCATCATTTTAATCGCAGTTTCCTAAAGAGGAATAATAGCCTTTTTAAAACGCTCATAACTCCTTAAATATTGACATTTCGGGGTTTTTAGCATCATTTTAATCGCAGTTATTTAAAGAGGAAAAATAGCCTTTTTTAAAACGTTCATAACTCCTTAAATATTGACTTTTCTGGGTTTTTAGCATAATTTTAATCGCAGTTATTTAAAGAGGAAAAATAGCCTTTTTAAAACGCTCATAACTCCTTAAATATTGACATTTCGGTGTTTTTAGCATCATTTTAATCGCAGTTATTTAAAGAGGGAAAATAGCCTTTTTTTAAAACGCTCATAACTCCTTAAATATTGACATTTCGGGGTTTTTAGCATCATTTTAATCGCAGTTTCCTAAAGAGGAAAAATAGCCTTTTTTAAAACGCTCATAACTCCTTAAATATTGACATTTCGGGGTTTTTAGCATCATTTTAATCGCAGTTATTTAAAGAGGAAAAATAGTCTTTTTTAAAACGCTCATAACTCCTTAAATATTGACTCCTTAATTTTCGACATTTGAATCCAATTTCATTAAATATTTTCCTCTTTCAAAAAAAGCATAATATTATCTGCTAATCATAGTTTTTTACCAAATGTTGTGCTTAAAAACCCTCCTTTGCAACATCATAAGAAATACTAAAGCTAATATTACTCCATAACAATCTCCATGCGACAATATTTCATAAGAACAGCAATAAACAATTTATTATGTTATAGGTCTTCCACCGTGTTGGCTTTTTCTACAAATTAACATACACATATGCAAATACATACATATATACGTTCTTGTTCAAATTCCGCATACGCTATCTTATGCACTTGTTGTGATACATTTCTGCAGCACAGTGGAGGGAATTATTCCAAAAAAGCAAATTTGTTAAATAAAATGAAAAGTCATTGAAGTCACATAAAGGGATCAATTCAGATGTCCATATGGTAAATCAAATATTTAGGACCGAACATCAAGACAAGGGTGAGATAAAAAAACACTGCAACAAAGTCAAAAGCCATAATTATTACATTTTTTTATACCCTCCATCACACTATGGAGGGTATGTTAATTTTGTCAGTTCGTTTGTAACTCCTCGAAATACTCATGTCAGACCCAACAAAGTATATATATTCTTGATCAGCGTACAATTCTTGGTCGATTTAGCGATGTCCGTCTGTCTGTCAGACTGTCTGTCCATCTGTCTGTTATAATCACGATATCGTTCGAACGAATTGAGATAGAAGGCTAAAATTTCGCACATGTTTACTTTGCCAGTAGGCAGGTTAAGTTCGTAAATGGGGCATGTAGGTCCACGTTTTTTATAGCCCCTATATAACGGTACCTCCCGATATTCGGTATTTTGATGATTTTAGCTACATTATTCACCGGAATTGTTTCAAATTTGATATTTGAAGTTCGTAATGAATACTACAGCCTATGCCAGAAAATTGTCTGTGCAGGTCCACGTCTTCGATTAACCCTCACTTAACAGTACCTCCCGATATTCGGTTTTTTGATGATTTTAGCGACATTATTCACCGGAATTATTTCAAATTTGGTATTTGAAGTTCGAAATGGACACTACAACCTATGCCAGAAAATTGTTTGTGCAGGTCCACGTCTTCGTATAGCCCCTATATAACAGTACCTCCCGATATTCGGTACTTTGTTGATTTTAGCGACATTATTCACCGGAATTGTTTCAAATTTAATTTTTGAAGTTCGTAATGAATACTACAGCCTATGCCAGAAAATTGTCTGTGCAGGTCCACGTCTTCGTATAGCCCCTATATAACAGTACCTCCCGATATTCGGTACTTTGTTGATTTTAGCGACATTATTCACCGGAATTATTTCAAATTTGGTATTTGAAGTTCGAAATGGATACTACAGCCTATGCCAGAAAATTGTCTGTGCAGGTCCATGTCTTCGTATAGCCCCTATATAACAGTACCTCCCTATATTCGGTATTTTGATGATTTTAGCGGCATTATTCACCGGACTTGTTTCAAATTTGGTATTAAATGTTCGTAATGGAAGCTTCAGCCTGTTACAGAAAATTGTCTATGTTGGTCCAGGTCTTCGCACAGCTCCCATATAACGGTACCTCCCGATATTGGGTATTTTGATTTTAGCTACATTATTCTCCGGAATTGTTTCAAATTATGTATTTAGAGTTCGTAGTGGGAACTACAGGCTGTGACAGAAAATTGTCTATGCAGGTCCATGTCTTCGTATAGGTCCCGCATATCAGTACCTCCCTATATTCGGTACGATTTTAGATACAACACCCACCGAAATTGTTTGAGATGACGTATTTGAAGCTCGTAATGGATGCTTCAGCCTGTGACAGAAAATTTTCTATGTTAGTCCAGGTCTTCGCAAAGCTCCCATATAACGGTACCTCCCTATATTCGGTATTTTGATGATTTTAGCTACATTTTATTTCAAGTTTCGAATTTTAATGGTAATGGCTTATGACAAACAATGCCTATTTCCAATATACTCCAGACACAATAGTCCAACGAATTGGTATCCGGAGATTTTGGTGGCCATTGTGCGCTGGAAATGAAACGAGGGACCTCATTTTGTAACCATTCTTGGGTAAGGCATGCTGAGTCCTGTTGGAATGTCCAAGAACTGGGGCCTAAATATTTGCATGCCCAAGGCTCTAATAGACCATCCAGAATATTTTCGCGATAATATTTGACATTTATTCTGATGGCTGTTAGGCGGCCCACAACATCACCATGGCCGGCGCATGAGTTCTGGGTGCACCGAAGGTGCACATTTTCTTTCAGCAGACTGCTGGACAACGAATGTTTTCTCATCGGAGAAAATCAAATTTGGCAGTTCACCACTTTCGGCCAAGCGAAGCAACTCGTACAGCTCTTTTGAGTATATTTTGTTCCTGTTGCGTTGTAAGTTCTTGCGATTTTTGGAATTTCAATGGATTTACCCGAGCGAATTTTTCAATATTTGCAGAATGGAATATTGCGTTATGTTCAGCTCACAAGCCATTTTTCACCCACATCGACGCAAGTTTCAATCAATTCGCTTCTTTACTTTTCGAACCATTTCTGCTGATGTTGCTGTTTTCTTCCGTTCACTTCCTTGGCGTCGGGCTACGCTACCAGTATCACGGTAACAAGCGATGGTACGGGACACAAAAGATTTATTCACTTCTAAATGTTGGAGTGCTCTTACGATAGCCACTTGTGGTTTTCCTGCCAAATATAAAAAAATCACACTTGAATTTCATTACGAATAACTTTTTTTCTGGAGTATTTTCAACAAAATGCTTTTCTACGTTTGAAAACAATATAATGAGCTGTCACTGGAATAATTGTAACAGCTGTGCGACGAGTGACTTGGAAATGACAGCAGTCCGAAGTTGGTTGCCGTTTTACCCTGTATTCCACCCAAAAAAATCTGGTTCCATTCGTTCTACTATGTTAAAAGGGCCTTTATATTAATGACAATCATTAATTATGGATTAAAGATCGATTATAGATTCTCACACCATAGAATCCGGAATAGTCTCTCTGTCTTGTTGAATTTCAGTTGTCAGAATACTTCTGAATTTTTGTAGGCATTGTTCTTATCCAAGACATTGTCTTGAGTCCTAGTAGGCCATTTTAAAACATTTTTTCAAAACACCGTGCAATCTCTGAATTGAACGCAGTCATGTGAATTTATGAAATACAAAAAGAATCCGAACAACGAACAAAAAATTTTATCGAACATAAGGACAATTGTTAGGAGAAACAGAAACAGAAACATACGTACACACATACATGCACACATGCACATAAATATAAATATTTATGCCTGCAGTATTTTTGTCGTCTGCATAAATTTTAAACAAAAACATGAGAACACTATGCAATTCCCCCCTGTCCCCGAGAAAGGACAAGAATCCTGATATATAGTTTCCAACGCAGATGCACTTGTAGCTGCAGATGTGCATACATACTCGTATTCACATACATATGCATTCCAATGCCACCACAAAATTTAAAGAATCTGCACCAACTTGTAATATCAATATGTTTATTTGTATATGATTGTGGATACGATTGTGTGTGTGTTTGTTTATTTGAAAATGCCACAGTATTATTTTATATTTATGTACTTGGAAGCAGCATAACTGCTGCTGCTGCCGCTGCCGCCGGAGGTTATAAGACTAACAAAACAAATTGAGTCCTAATGGGAGCACACTAAACACAAAAAGGTATTCTTTAGTTTAGTTATACCCATAAAAATAAACAAGTAAAAAAGCTGTAACTTCGGCCGGACAGAACTTTGAATACCCTCCACCATTTGAAACAAATTTCGCAATTCTCATTTGAAGCAATTCTGGTGAAAAATATCGCTAAAATCATCAAAATACCGAATATGCGGGGGGTACCGTTATATGGGGGCTATACGAAGCTGTGGACCTGCATAGACAATTTTCTGTCATAGGCTGTAGTATCCATTACGAACTTCAAATACCAAATTTGAAAAAAATCCGCAAAATAATGTCGCTAAAATCATCAAAATACCGAATATCGGGAGGTACAGTTATATAGGAGCTATATGAAGACCTGGACCTTCACAGACAATTTTTTGTCTCTGGTTGCAGTATCCATTACGAACATCAAATACCAAACTTGAAACAATTCCGGTGAATAATGTCGCTAAAATCATCAAAATACCGAATATCGGGAGGTACCGTTATATGGGGGCTATACGAAGACGTGGACCTGCACAGACAATTTTCTGTCTTATGCTGTAGTATCCATTACGAACTTCAAATACCAAATTTTAAACAATTCCGGTGAATAATGTCGCTAAAATCATCAAAATACCGAATATCGGGAGGTACCGTTATATGGGGGCTATACGAAGACGTTAACCTACATAGCCCATTTTTAATACCAAAAGTACTGCAGTCATAATATACATTTGAGTAAAATTTTATCAATCTACTTCAATTCGTTCGGAAGCTAGAGAGATTTCCACAGACGGACGGACATCGCTAAGTCGACATACAATTTTATGCTGATCAAGAATGTATATGCTTTGTGGGGTCTAAAAAGTATATTTCAAGTTGTTATAAACGGAATAACAAACTTAATATACCCTCCATACTATGGTGGAGGTTAGATAAAGAACAGATTTATATAAAATCGGATTTATTTCTATTTAAGATCTGTTTAAGGTTTTCTATAAATAAAATCCTTTTGATAGAACTTCTATCTACTGAAGACATCTAAGAGATCTGTTATTCGTATAAGGGAAATAAAACCTTCTATAGGTCTTCTATACAAAGAAGACCTCAATTAAGTCTTCCACACAAAGAAGACCTTTTATAGATCTTCTATACAAAGAAGACTTTATAGATCTTCTATACAAAGAAGACTTTATAGAGGTCTTCAATGAAGACGAAACCTTCTATAGGTCTTCTTTACAAAGAAGACATATTTTAAGTCTTCTAAAATAAGAGAGACCTCCCAGAGTTATTATTTAGACCTTTTATAGATCTTCTATACAAAGAAGACTTTTTAGAGGTTTTCAATGAAAACGAAACCTTTTATAGGTCTTCTTTACTAAGAAGACATGTTTTAAGTCTTCTAAAAAAAGAGAGACCTCCCAGAGGTATTATTTATATATCAGACCTTCCAGACGTCAATGGAATGTTTTCTGTAGGTATTATATATAAAGAAGGCTTTCCAGAAGTCTGCTATACATAAAACACCTTTCAGAAGTTTTCCGTACGTATATATGTCATCAGGTCATGTAGGTCTTCCATCTAAAGGAGACTTTCCTTTAATAGGTCTTCTATTCCTAAGTTATCTAAATGTACTTCTGAAAGACTCCCATGCTTCAATTACCTTTTATTTTTCAAAAAATTTTTAAAGAAATTTTATCAATTGAAGACTTGTAAGAGATCTGTTATCCGCATAAAACAAATAAAAGTCCTTCTCGGTTGTATAGGGGCAAGAAGGTATATAGTATAAAATATAAGTACTTAGTATACCATCTGTCTGTAAGCTACCCTTAAGAGGTCGTTAATCTTTAGATATCTGTAGAATGCTTACATGACTTATACTGCCTAGTGGTGAGGTTGGAAGAACTGAAGAATGTCTTCTATTTCCAGACGAGATGAATAAGGTATTTTAATCTCCAAGAACTTTTCTTTATAAATTCAGATTCAGACACTTGGTTACCTTGAAGAAATGTCCTTAATAGAGCCACGTTTATAGTCCAGGTGGTCATTAGAGGAGCTTTTTTACAAAATGCAAAAATGTTAATTGTTCAGAAGTCCGAACTTATAGACCATCCTTGGTCCTTGATTATATTAATTTGAAAACACCATTTTTTCAGTCCAGTAGTTCTTGAAGAAATTTTATTAAAAAATCGCCTTTCATAAAAGGTCCTTGAAGAAATTTGTTTAAAAAACGCCTTATAGCCCAAACTATTCTTGAAGAAATTTGTTTAAAAACCCCACGTTTGTATTCCTTATGTTCCTTGAAGAAATTGGCATTTATCCAGACCCGAAAGGTCCTGGAGAAACTTTGTTAAAAAATCCTTGGACCTAACAGTATTTAATTAAATTTGTTTAAAAATTAACTTTTTTAGGCTTAAAGGCCCTTAAAAAATTGTCCACATCCACATCTATAACCCTTTTGATCCTTGAAGGAATTTGTTTCAAAATTCCAAAAAAAAATCACGTTTAGAAATATAAAGGACCTTTGAAAGAAATTTGTTTGAAAAAATCCCAGTTTATAGCCCAGACGGTCCTTTAAGAATTAGGATTAAAAATCCACATCTATAGTCTATATAGGCCTTGAAGGATTTTATTTCAAAATCTCCGTTTATAGCTCAGTTTATTGTATACCTAAGGATCCTTGAAGTAATATGTTCAAAAATCTTCGCTTAGAACCCAGATGGTCCTTGAAGCAATTTTGTTTGAAAAATCCACGTTTTTAGCCCAGAAGGTTCTTGACCAAATTTGTTTAAAACATATGAGGCTAAAGGTCCTGCAAGAAATTTCTTGTTATACCTTGTTTATATCCAAGATGGTCCTTGAAGAAATCAATTTAAAACTTTACGTTTATGTTTGTTTCAAAATCGAAGTTTATGGAGCTAAAAAGTCCTGGAAGAAATTTGTTTAAAAATCGACGTTTATAGCCCAGATGGTTGTTGAAGAAATTTGTTTAAAAAAACCACGTGGGGTTATATGATAAAGGTTCCTGGAAAAAATTGTTAAAAATATCCACATTCAAAAACCTGACAAAAATGTTCCCAAAATTCTATTTTTAAGGCCCTATAGTCCTTGAAAAACATTTTTCTAAAAATTCACTTTCAAAGCTTTGCTAGTCCTTTAAAAAAATTCCAAATAAGTAAGCAAAGGCTATAGTCGTACGGGGCCGACCATGTGATACCCTACAACACTATAATGAGTTCGAAGCCCAATTATGTCCAAATCCATTTTTAAAGATTTCATTTTTGAAATAATCCCATAGGGCCCTGCCCACGTGATAGCCTAAGGCATTTAACCAGGCATTTGCCCAATATTTACTCACTACGTCGTGGTGTCAGGTATTTAAAACAATTTCACACCAAAATTGTGGTCCATTTTACAGCTAAATATAATCCAATGAAAATTCAAAATGCTCGACATCTTCCCTGCCCTTAACCTCTCTTCATGCAAAATTCCGTGTCGATTGGTTTTTAATTGTGACCTGTATGGCGTCTGCAAAATCAGGAATTTTTTTTATTTTTTTGTCCAAATGTACATCTTCAAATACAATAGGTTTTAATTCTGAACCTAACCCAGACGATAATTGTGACCTGTATATAATACCCTCAAAACATAGTGTTGCAGGGTGTAGAAAATTTGTTGAAAATGTACAATTCGAAATTTTAAGTTAAATTGAAAGTATCGCATGCGATGAAAAAAATATGACAATAATCGAAAAAAATGTAAATGTAATTTTACGCGATTTTCTTAGATTTAACCCTTTTCTGGCAAGAGCCCATTGCAAGTTAGTGAAAATTACCAAAGTCCGTCCAGCGGTTCTTGTCTTATAAGCGGAATAACTAACATCAATCCCATTTACATATAGATTGTTTCTTTTTCGCTACATATCCGATATGTTGGCTATCAGCATCACTGTTATGGTCAGTAGTGACCTTCTAATTAATTTGTGATTTGGTCGGGATTAAAAATAATCGCGATTTTGTAGAAATAAAAATTTATGACTTATTTTACCCGTTAAATATTGTCCTAATAATAATAATCATAATAATAATAATAATATTAATAATAATAATAATAATAATAATAATAATAATAATAATAATAATAATAACAATGATAATAATAATAATAATAATAATAATAATAATAATAATAATAATAATAATAATAATAATAATAATAACAATAATAACAATGATAATAATAATAATAATAATAATAATAATAATAATAATTAATAATAATAATAATAACAATGATAATAATAATAATAATAATAATAATAATAATAATAACAGTAAGAATAATAATAATCATAATAATAATAATAATAATAATAATAATAATAATAATAATAATAATAATAATAATAATAATAATAACAGTAAGAATAA
The DNA here is from genome assembly GCF_030504385.1 of Musca domestica. Taxonomy (NCBI): domain Eukaryota; kingdom Metazoa; phylum Arthropoda; class Insecta; order Diptera; family Muscidae; genus Musca; species Musca domestica. The sequence continues at coordinate 21,577,791 of NW_026712409.1, read as the reverse complement.
TAATAATCATAATAATAATAATAATAATAATAATAATAATAATAATAACAATAATAATAATAATAATAATAATAATAATAATAATAATAATAATAATAATAATAATAATAATAATAATAATAATAATAATAACAATGATAATAATAATAATAATAATAATAATAATAATAATAATAATAATAATAATAATAATAATAATAATAATAACAGTAAGAATAATAATAATCATAATAATAATAATAATAATAATAATAATAATAATAATAATAATAATAATAATAATAATAATAATAATAATAATAATAATAATAACAATAATAACAATGATAATAATAATAATAATAAGTGGGGCAACAGCAAAATGAGGAAATTTGGTCCAGTTTTTGGTCCATTTCAACCCCTAAATATTTAACGATCATCTCCTAAAACAATAGGCTTCTATTCTGACCCTATCCCCGCCTCCGTTTTTAATTTCGCGAAGATCGGGCCATAATTGCGACCTGTACCTTGATTCATTCTGTAAAATCCATGTTTCCTTTCCTCTTCAAAAATCTCAAAACAAAGCATTCTAAAAATCCACGTTAATAGCTCTTACATGTCAATACAAAAATTATTAATTGAAAATATTTGTATATAAATCTGAAAAATATTAAAAAGTATCCATACTTTTACTCCTTGCTGTATCCCTAGACGGTAGGTTAATCAATGGAAAATTTATTTGTTGCACTCGGTATATTTGTATTTCGTTATATAATATTAGTTATGAATATGTTGCATCACACACACTAAGCCATGTGTTTTTTATGGGTTGCATTGGAAACTAGAAACAATTACATACCACCATCCCACCTACATGACTATAACTGCAATAGGGTTTTCGAAATAATCATGCCCTCATAAAGAGAAGTAATAATAGAAAATATATACTTTCTATTTGTGTACACGTTTATTTTATTGCATAGGATTTGAAATGGTTTTCGTTCTTTAGAAGGATGTTGTGTAACAAATAGAAAATTTGGTTTCTTAAATAGACACAAAACTGTTAAAGAAAGGGAATGATTGAACTTTAAAGAAATGTAAATTGTGCTATTTGGAATATTTTCATTCTAAGAGGATTGAAATGAATGATGTTTAGAAAGAGAGTCTTCACGTTAGGTCAGATTTCATTAGTGCCACATTTATTCACTCAGCCATATGGCTACAGAGGGTATATATCATTTGATACGGTCTAAACGTGCTTAGTCGAAATAACGGTTTTAGGCCCTAGATCTGTTTGAACCAAATCCGTTTTTAGGACATTTGGAGTCGATCTAGCGATGACCGTCCGTCCGTCTGTCTGCCTGGCTGGCTGGCTGATGCCATCGAGTTTGGAGATGGGCAATATCGGTTCACTCCTTCTCCCACACAAAATGTCAACATTTTCAAAGAAAATAATTTTTTGCACAGCAAGAGAAAGGATACTCCGATTTTGCTAAAACTTTGCGAATCCTAATATTTTCATCAGTGCCAGGTCTGGTGTGAAAATAGAATGTATCGGTCCACTCCTTCTGGTACATCCCCAACAAAAGGTCGAAATTTTCAAAAAAAATATTTTTTTCTTTACAGAAACCGAAACGATGATCCAATTTTGCTCTTTCTTTGTCTATACTAATATTTGCATCAGTGCTAGGTTAGGTGCGAAAATGGACAATGTCGGTGCACTCTATCAAGTACCTCTCCCACAAAGGGTTAAAATTCTGAATAATTACAACTCTTATAAAATGTGATGTTAGAGTTCGATTGGCTTCATATTTCACACGCCCCAATAATTTCATTTACTCAACGTCTGGTGTGAAAATGGAATGTATCGGTCCACTCCTTCTGGTACCTCCCACAAAAAAGGTCGAAATCTTCAAAAAAAAAATATTTTTTCTTCACAGAAAGCGCAACGATAATCCAATTTTGTTCTTTCTTTGTCTATACTAATATTTGCATCAGTGCTAGGTTAGGTGCGAAAATGGACAATGTCGGTGCACTCCATCAAGTACCTCTCCCACAAAGGGTTAAAATTCTGAATAATTACAACTCTTATAAAATGTGATGTTAGAGTTCGATTGGCTTCATATTTCACACGTCCCAATAATTTCATTAACTCAACGTCTGGTGTGAAAATAGAATGTATCGGTCCACTCCTTCTGGTACATCCCCAACAAAAGGTCGAAATTTTCAAAAAAAATATTTTTTCTTCACAGAAAGCGAAACGATAATCCAATTTTGCTCTTACTTTGTCTATCCTAATATTCGCATCAGTGCTAGGTCAGGTGTGAAAATTGACAATATCGGTCAACTTTTTCAAGTACCTCAACCACAAAGGATCAAAATTTTGAATAATTACAGCTCTTACAAAATGTGATGTAAGATTCCGATTATCTTCAAATTTCACACATCTCAATAATTTTATTAACCCAAAGTCTGTTGGTAAGATGGAATATATCAGTCAACTCTTTCTGGTACCTCCCCTTCAAAAGGTCAACATTTTGAATGTTCATTAAACTCATAAAATGCGAAACGAACATCCGATTCCATTTGGACTTGGCACATCTGAATATTTCTGTTTTAAACGCGGTAGAGATCGGACCATTCCTTCTGGTACCTCCCCAACAAAGGGTCAAGGTTTTGAATAACTAAAACGTTTATAAAATCCGAAATAAGCATCAGGTTCTCTTTATACCCTCCACCATTTGGTACAAATTTGGCAATTTTCATAAAATTAAAATCCATTAAAAATTTTGTTCAAATCTTAAAAATACCGAATGTAGTCTTATATTAGGATCTATACGACGATGTGGACCGTGGACAACTTTTGTCAAAAGCCTGCACAGACAATTTTCTGGTATAGGCTGTAGTATCCATTACTAACTTTAAATACAAAGTTTGAAATAGTTCTTATAGTTCTATTCAAAATACTGAATATGGGGGGTACCGTTGTATTTTCTGTCTCAGGCTGTAGTACTCATTACGAACTTCAAATATTAAATTTAAAATAGTTCCGGTAAATAATGTCGCTAAAATCATCAAAATACGGAATATCGGGAGGTGCCGTCATATGGGGGCTATACGAAGACGTGGACCTATATGGCCCATTTTCTGTTTTAGGCTGTAGTATCCATTACAAACTTTAAATACCAATTTTGAAATAATTCCGGTAAATAATGTCGCCAAAATCATCAAAATACCGAATATCAGGGGGTACCGTTATATGGAGGTTATACGAAGACGTGGACCTTCACAGACAATTTTCTTTCGTAGGCTGTGGAATTCATTATGAACTTCAAATACTTAATTTGAAATAGTTCCGGTAACTAATGTCGCTAAAATCATCAAAATACCGCATATCGGGAGGCACCGCTATATGGGCGCTATACGAAGTAGGTCCACATCTTCGTCTTCGGCTCGTTTTCAATACCAAAAGTCCTACAGATATAATACACATTTGAGTAAATTTTTATTAACTTACTTCATTTCGTTCGGAAGCTAGACGGACATTTTTAAATCGACATAGAATTTTATGCTGATCAATGTATATAATGGGGTCTAAATCGAGGTGTTACAAACGGAATGACAAACTTAATATACCCTCCATGCTATGGTAAAGGGTATAAAAAGGGAAATAATTATATTTTTATTAGTGATAGGGGCTTTAAGTATTGTTGGCAGTGCCTTCTTTCTTGTTTTCCTTCTAATTTTCCCTCTAATTTAAATTCCCCGAAGCGTATTTATAAAACACAAATACTCAGTTTACCAAGAAAAACAAAAAAGAACACATACACACACACATTTTAAAAGGATTCATATTTTGACATTAACACATTTATCTCATTTGCCCATTAAAGTCATTAATTAGCAAGAGATTAGTCATACTTTACGATGACATTTCCCTTTAAATATTTGCAGCCATTTGGAGCGTACTCAAGATGTCATTGATCCTCGTAGATTGTGTCGTTTGTCGTCATTGATGCTGTTCTAAACCGAACATAAACAAAACCACAGCCATCGTCCTTGTATGGTACACAAGGACTCATTAAAAAGTTTATTACCCACTCGAGTACGGGTGTGTGTGTCTCACTGATTGTTGTTGTTGTTGTATTTTTTCTCACTCACAATGTTGTATGATGTTTTCAAATGTCATTGTACACACAGAGCAATAGTGTGTTTGTGTCTGTTTGTCTTTTGCAAATAATAAATAAAGTTTTTTGGCGCATAATTTATTCTGTTAAAATAACTAAATGAATTGTTAATAAATTTGTTTTTGTTGTTTTTCAATTTTTAACATATTGTATACAAATTAAGTTTATCCCAGGAGGAAGGGGTTAATTTTTAAATTGAATTGAAGATGATTTAAAAGAGAATGGGAAAAGCTAAAATTGAACAAATTTATTTGAATTAAATGAAACAAGTTAAAAAACAGCCGAGCCGGGCCGAACTTTGAATACCCGGACCTAATTAAGCATTGTTGTCATAAGCCATTACTATATTCAAATTCGAAACTTGAAATAAACGGTGAATAATGTAGGTAAAATCATTAAAATACCGTATATAGAGAAGTACCGGTAATCGGAGCCATACAAAGACCTGGACTTGCATAGACAATGTTCTGTTACAGCCTGTAGCATCCGTTACGAACTTCAAATCCGACATCTCAAACATTGTACCTAAAATCGTCAAAATACCGAATATAGGGAGGTACTGATATATGGGGCCTATACGAATACTTGGACCTGCATAGACAATTTTCTGTCACAGGCTATACTATTCATTACGAACTTCAAATACCAAATTTAAAGCATTTCCGGTGAATAATGTCGCTAAAATCATCAATATACCGAATATCGGGAACTACCGTTATATGGGGGCTATATGAAAACGTAGACCTACATGGCCCATTTACGAACTTAACTTGCCTACTGGCAAAACGAACATGTCTGCAAAATTTTAGCCTTTTATATAGATTCGTTCGAACGATAGCGTGATTACAACAGACAGACAGGCAGACAGACAGACGGACATCGCTAAATCGACATAGAATTTTACGCTGATCACAAATATATATTTACTTTGTTAGGTCTTACATGAGTATTTCGAGTTACAAACGGAACGACAAAGTTAACATACCCTCCATAGTATGGTGGAGGGTATAAAAAATCCAGTCAACCACAAATGCATACCCCCAGCCAATTTTCCTTCATTTAAATATATTTTGACTTGCGTTATAATTATTTAAACTTTTGGTCCCGTGTGGGGAGGTGATATAAATTGTAGAACATGCCAGATTTGAACTTTATCGATTACTTCCTTAACTTTATATGAGATATGTGATAAGAGTCGGAAAATGTAGCAATGTGAGTGAGGTAACAGATATAGTGGACCGAAGTATTCCACTTCGTCATTAAAATACTGGGAGATGCGTACATTTTCAATTAATTCCACACTGAAATCAAGTCTTTGGTTGAGAGAAACATTTCGATACATCAAGTTTGAAAAATATCCCTGGATTGTTTCACATGAGCGATATAAGTATGAAACAAGTAAAAAAGCTATAATTTTGGCCGGGCCGAACTTTGAATATCCTCCAATATTTGGTACAAATTTTTGAAATTTTCATAAAAATAATATCCGTTAAAAATTCTGTTAAAATCTTAAAAATACCGAATGTAGCCGTATATTAGGGTCTATACGACGACGTGGATATGCATAGGCAACTTTTGTCATGAGGTATTACAATATTTAAATGCGAAACTTTAAAAAAAAAATCTGTTTATAATGTAGCTAAAATCATTAAAATACCGAATATAGGGAGGTACCATGGGGGTTATAAAACGTGGACCTGCACAGACAATTTTCTGGCATGGGCTGTAGTATTCATTACGAAATTCAAATACAAAATTTGAAATAGTTCCCGTAAATATTGTCGCTAAAATCATCAAAATACCGAATATCGGAGGTACCGTTATATGGGGTCTATACGAAGACATGGACCTGCACAGACAAATGCGAAATTTGAAACAATTCCGGTAAATAATGTCGCTAAAATAAATAAAATTAATTGCCACTACTGGAACAAATATTCCTAATTATGCTACGTTTGTAGGCTCAGTTAATCTGTTAAAGGGTCTGTTTTAAAAATTCATGTTTATAACTCTATAGTTCTAGAAAAATGTTCTTAAAAATACACGATTTTTTACTTTTCAATGATTAAAAAAATATTATCTACAAAATCTTATCAACAATCCCGGAAAAAATATTTATTGGAGGTTTGGCAGAGCTATAATTGTGGATTTTTAACAATTCTAAACACAATTTTAGCTCCGCCAGACCTTGGATAAATATTTTTTCAGGGATTGTTGATAAGATTTTATAGTAAATATGTTTTCAATCTATTTTCAAGTAATCGTGTATTTTTAAGAACATTTTTCTGAATATTATTTTAATCCACGTTTTCTTAGAAGAGCAGTAAACGTGGTTTTATTTCCTAATAATAAATATTTATTTCCTTGAATAAGTATTTTTTTAAAGTCAGCTCTACTATTCCTTGAATAAATATTTTTTAAAGTCAGCTCTGCTATTCCTTGAATAATTATTTTTTTAAATCCACGTTTACTTCTCTGCTATTCCTTGAAAAAATATGTTTTTAAATCCACGTTTACTGCTCTGCTATTCCTTGAAAAAAATATATTTTTTAATCCACGTTTACTGCTCTCCTTTCCTTGAACAAAATTTTTTTTAAAATCCACATTTATTGCTCTGCTATTCCTTGAACAAAAATTTTTTTAAAATCCACATTTATTGCTCTGCTATTCCTTGAAAAATATTCTTAAAAAAATCCGCGTTTACTGTATTTTCTTTGGGAAATATTGATAATAATCCACGTTTTTAGCTCATCCAAATACAAAAATAAATCAAATTAAAAGAAACATCATGATTTTTGGCATCTCTTCTACATGTTTTCAAGTCAGGGTTCAGGTTCAACTGATTATCATTTATAGCCAACAATTTTTTCTCTCTACATTTGATCCACAATAGTTGGTCCGTTTTCCAACACAGATTTCATTGTTTTCATCATTTTTGGTACTAGGCCAATATACTTATCAACACACTGTCCTGTGCATAGTTCAAATTGGTTGGCATATTTCGAAATATCAGACTGATGAGTATTGGTGGGAATACGGCCACGGACACCATCGTTGCATTGCTGCAATTGAATTGCATTACAAAAAACACCACAAATGAATAACAATCATATTTAAACAAACCATAAGACAATTACGTAAACGTCCTTGAAATTGTCCCAATTCATGTTGCATATAATCTTGAGCTCTTAACAATGGCCCGGCACAGTCTTCAATACAGCCCTGAACACTATCCATGCTCGGTTGACGATACAAGTCGTCACAACAATTCGCGGCGCACAAATGCATTTCGGATTGCATTTTTCTTAGATGTGACTTATAAACATCATTGATTAGATCTATTATGGCCTGATCTATGCGACGGCGATGATCACCGTTCATATTTTCTATTTACAAAATATAAAATCGAAGAATTAAAAAAAAATTAAGAAATCAAAAAATATGTCACATATCTAAACAAAAACAAAAAAACAAAAGTTAAGTATTTATGCACATATGTAATTGAACTAAGTACTTTTAACAAACTGAGATTTTAACTACCCATCAGAGCAAAAGGATGTGAACACATATACTTCACTTTTTGATAAGAACAATTTAAATATTTTTTTGAAAAACATTGGAAGTTATTTTAATTTCCATTATTATTCTTTTTATTATTAACAACTAAACATTTTATAATGTCACGTAATGAGGTATACGTGCTATGTTAGATTTGTTCATAAAATAACTAAAAATTAACACTTATAACTGTAAAATGTTTTGTGTAATAAACGCAAGAAATGCCATCAAACAATCAAGCAACCAAAAATTTAAACTTGTGGTATTCCCTCAGGTCCTTTCGCCAGTACAGCTTTCATTGTTTTCATCATTGTGGGTATTAAGCCGACGTGCTTATCAACACATTTGACGGCACAACGTTCAAACTGGTCTGTGTATTTACTGATTTCTTCTTCGCTTGGATTTGGTGGCATTTTTACCTTGACATCATCATTGCATTGCTAAAAAATTGAAATATTTTTATTAATATTTTACAAAATTATGGAAATTGCCTAAAACTTACCATTACACATCTTTGCAGTCTTCCTTGGAATTCGCCCAATTCATGTTGGACATAGTTTTGGGCCCTTGTTAATGGAGCCGAACATCTTTCAACACAGTTTTGTACATTATCTACACTGGCACTGGTATCCTGGCAACATTTGGCGGCACACAAATGCATATCGGTCTGAAACAAAAAGAAATATTATTAAGTATCTAATTTAAAAAAGGTATCATATTCATCTGGACTGGAGAAAACTTCAGAAACTTGTAAAAATTAGGTAAAATTTCTAAATACCCTAATTCTAGCATTATTGTATGAGAAAAAAAAAGTATGTATCAGAATCTCGTCTTTTGAAAAATATTTTCATAGAAGTCATAACTAAACCGACATAGTTCGATTGAAAACTGTTCCTAGAGATTTTGGAATACCTCAATACAGCGTTGTGTAGGGGCTATTCCAAATATTAATGAAAAAGCAAACCGCCAAATGATAGGAATTTTGGCAGAAAGAGTAGTTTCTTTATTCAAAATATTTTCGGGGGGGAAGATTACATATTTTTTATAAAGGAAAGCTATTGGAACATGTAGGGATTAATGCCAGTCGTTCATTACTGCCCTGGGAACGACGATATAATGTCTTTCTTGGTGAAGTCCATACTTCCCACGAAATGGGCGGCTACATTTCCGTTGAAACTTAATATATTTTCAGTGTCTGTCAGACAAACGGTCGGCGAATGGATACTAAATCCCTCTTAAGCCAAGCTATACAGTCATATATGTTTTGCAGGGAAATTATTGCATGAAAATTTGTTAGGCGGCATTTTAGTTGCACCCACGGAAATCCCAAAGATACTACGATGAAGAAGAACTTCGGCACTGTTTCTCTAAATATAATTTTTCTTTCAACATACATATTCATAGTAATACTATGCATATCACCTCATCTACTCAAATCGGCTTAACTCTAGTTTAGTAAAAACTCTTCAATTTTTTCGAAAATTTTTTCAGTGGTAGGTATTTTAACCATGATCCCGGGAAACTATTTTTTTCTTGGGGGACGGACCTGGGACCCCAGATTTTTGACCCGAAAGTCCGGGTTCGAGACCCCTACTAGACCCGGATCCACTTACCCGATATAGACAATATGGGTATCGTTGGAAAGCTTATGAAAATACCTATCCAACAAGTGGTCACATGATGGGGTAAGATCTTACGGTTCGGAAGTTATAGTCAAATTATCGATTTTTTGGACCCGGATTTTTTATAAAACCCCCAAAAAGTCAAAAAAGGGTCCATTATGGGGGACAACAAAATTGATGCCAAATTATAGCTGACACTTCTACCTTTCCAAAAAGGTTCAATTTGTGCTAATACCTTTACTGAGTCCAGAGATATGGGTCTTTCCATCCGCATAACCCGATTCTAACCAGTTCATTAAAACTATGTTTTCAATAAAAAAGGTATATTTTGCGTAAGAATGAAATTCAGAAATCTTTGGTTCGCGTTAGCCGGTGTAGGACATACCCTGAGGAGAAAATCTCAAGCCCCGGCCGAAGGCCGGCTACTTACAAAAGGTATCCAATTTAGAAAACTTTGGTTCGCGTTAGTCGGTGTGGGACATACCCAGAGAAGAAAATCTAAACCCCCGGCCGAAGGCCGGCTATTTACAAAAAGTGTCAAATTTAGAAAACTTTGGTTCGCGTTAGCCGGTGTGGGACATACCCAGAGGAGAAAATCTCAAGCTCCGGCCGAAGGCCGGCTATATACAAAAAGTGTCAAATTTAGAAAACTTTGGTTCGCGTTAGCCGGTTTAGGACATACCCAGAGGAGAAAATCTCAAGCCCCGGCCGAAGGCCGGCTACTTACAAAAGGTATCCAATTTAGAAAACTTTGGTTCGCGTTAGCCGGTGTAGGACATACCCAGAGGAGAAAATCTCAAGCCCCGGCCGAAGGCCGGCTATTTACAAAGAGTGCCGCAATTATGAACCTTTTGTTCGCGTTAGCCGGGGTCGGACATACCCATAGGTGAAAATCTCAAGCCCCGGCCGAAGGCCGGCTATTTACAAAAAGTGCCAAATTTAGAAAACTTTTGTTATTCCGACGACTGCTACGCGAAATAAACACTTTTTTTATTAAAAACACAATTTTAATGAACTGGTTAGAATCGGGTTATGCGGATGGAAAGACCCATATCTCTGGAACCGAAAAAGGTATTAGCACAAATTGTAGCATTTTGGAAAGGTAAGAGTGTCAGCTATAATTTGGAAACAATTTTGTTGACCCCCATAATGGGCCCTTTTTTGACTTTTTGGGGGTTTCATAAAAAATCCGGGTCCAAAAAATCGATAATTTGACTATAACTTCCGAACCATGAAAACTTACCCCTTCATGTGACCACTTGTTGGATAGGTATTTCCATAAGCTTTCAATCGATACCCATATTGTCTATATCGGGTAAGTGGATCCGGGTCCAGGCGGGGTCTTGATCCCGGACTTTTGGGTCAAAAATCTGGGGTCCCGGGTCCGTCCCCCAAGAAAAAAATAGTTTCCCGGGATCAGGGTAAAAATACCTACCTCTGGAAAAAATTTCGAAAAAATCTAAGAGTTTTTACTAAACTAGAGTTGTTCCCTCAAATCTCTATTAAAATCTAATCACAAGGTAATTTACATGCGACCGGTTGTTCCATTTCTAAATCCATGGCCTTTGACATCTACCACATTTGTTTACCTGCATTTTACGCAAATGTGTCCTGTCCATGTCATTGATCATTTCAGTGACAGCTTGTTCAATTCTTTGACGTTGTTGCTGGATCATTTTGTTGAGATTTTATTTAATAATTTTATAAAAAAAGGAATTACTACTTCTAGCAAACTAATTGTGTAATTTCAACCGAAAAACGTGTGTGACGGCTGATGATAAAAAATTAAACGGGTGTTACAAAAACAACTACAATTGAAAACAAGTGTTTGCTTGTGCTTACTGAACACAGCTGCAGTGCAAAACAGCTGTTTAGTGTACAGTGACTCAATATTATATCGTTTTACACCGGAAGATGAAAAGTGGCAAGAATTTGAACTGCCATAAATATTTGTTACATACTGTCACAGAAAAAAATTTTAACAAATACAGGAACGGAAAAGTGGAAGCACTAAACAGAAACATTTAAATCGTGTCAACAATAATGAAGCTTCCAAACTGCTGCATGTTTAAAAGTTTTTGTGTATTCAGATTTATAACGAATTTTAATATGAAAATTGCAGACGACTTATGCCAAAAAAAAAAATTAAATGTTTTTTTCATATATAAGTAGATTTTTATATGTTTTCTTATATGACGTCATTCGGAGGTTATAATTATTCGCGTTTTTCAACAATTTTTACAAATTTAAATAGTTTTTCATTCAACATTTTCAATTGGTTTGACAGTTCAGCAGCTGTGTCGATGCGTCTACCTATATTCTTCTACCATGCTATTATCCGTCACAATTATTTTGGTCCATAAACATACTTGTTTATTCATATTGTCGAATTTTATTTTATTTTCATATGTTTTAAATTACAATTACAATATTAGGCTAAGAAAATAAAAAAAATAAAATCATATGGTATCATAGCCCTACCTTGATATCATTGTACCATGAAACGACTACTTAAAAAATCAAATGAAAGCTGTGTTCCAGAACCTACAAAATAGTACTTAACAGTACTGTTTTTTGGGATGGAGAAATCAGCTATCCTACAAAAATTTGCAAATTCCTACAGCTTCTGGAAATGGGAAATAATATTGAAATGTTCGATGATTGGTTTGCAACTGTATGAATCATTTGAAAATTATTACTGTCTTGTCTTGCAAATAGTATATTAAAGCGATTTGTTACTCTTCTTTTTAATAAACTTGGTAACTCTGTTTAAATTTGGCATATGCTAATTGAACACAGCCCAACAAGCTAACAGCTGTTTTACATAACCTGCTAAAAATTATTTTGATTTAGGGAGGCTATCACAATTCAATCGGAGCCAAGAAAATATTAAAATAAAATGTCTTTTTTGTATAAAGCCACCAGACTCAACCTAACTACATGTCTGAGACATGCCGCAGTGGGTCAACGTTACTTTTCCGCCACCACCACAGATGCAACAGAAACAGTTGGGGAATCGAATGAAAAGAAAGGTTTTGCCAAAGCTTATGAAAGCCATACGGAGGCCCTGAAACCCAAGGAGTTGCCGGCCGATAATGCAACTTTCGCGTCCCTGTTGAGGAACTCAAAATTTATTGATGTGAGTTCAAACATTTATATTTGTAGATCAATTTATGTAAATTTTCTTTTTTATTCAGATGGGTGATCCCGAGGGCAAGGTGGTCAGTGGTAAAATCTTCCATGTTGTCGGCGATGATTTGTACATTGATTTTGGCTGGAAATTCCATTGTGTCTGTACCAGACCTCAACGTAATGGAGATGATTATGTACGCGGTTCCCGTGTCCGTCTAAGGATTAAAGATTTGGAATTGTCGACGAAATTCTTGGGTTCTAACAAAGATTTAACAATTCTCGAAGCAGATTGTCAATTGTTGGGTTTGATTTCCTCTCCCGCTCGGCAGGCTACTATGAAGTCTGTGGTCCAAGAAGTTTAAGGAATAAAGAAAATATGTTGATTTTAAACATAAGTAACCATTATTTTACCAGATGAATTTTTGCAATGTTTCCATTAAGGATTGCAGTTGATTTTAAGGAAATTTTGTAAGTTTTATTTGTTTCTTAAACTCCTTTTGCGTTCCTTTGTTGTTTACTTCAAAACCTTTCCCATTTCCTATTAGATTTTTATATCGATATTGATTTCCATAGATAATTTCCTCATAGAGTAGTTAAATTTGTAGTATTTTTTGAACATAAGACGATATTTTCTTATGTCAATTAAAACACTGTTGTTGTAATTCTTAATAGGGTTATACAATGTTATTTGTTGTTATGACATATCGATATTATCACACTTAATATGATACACTTCGTAATGATGATTTAGTTCAGGTACACTATGTAACTGGAAGCGTGTCGCTAAACTTCCATTGTCTGAGAACTTAATAAAGAATACTCTTTTCGCTCTACTATGCACCAATGCCATGGAACACATCAGACATGGTTCCTGCAGCAAATACACATCATAACCGGTGCATAAATATGGACCATACTTGGCCAAATTATCTCCATCCAGCATCTGTACATCTTCACTTTTTAATTTTTCTGTATTCCTTAAACGTTCAGCACCCAATTTAATATTTTTATGGTCTTCATGTTCATCCATAAATTGTTTAAATCTTTTGGGTATTCCAGCCAATGTGTGTTCACTGTCCTTTTCACTTTCCATAAAGTCTTCTGCAGAATTTAGTTTTTCATTCCATGCGCCTGAGTCTTGTGTTCTGGCCACGTAGTCCACCAATATCATGGGACAATGCATAACTGGACTTTTCGTTGTAAAACTAGATGACATAGCAACAAGACTATTAAATCTGGGATCTACACAAACTCCAATTCCTTGGTTGTCCAATATTTTACGTGAAATATCCATCATTAAGGTAGCAATATTCCAATGAAACTCTTTTTCTTTGTCTGTGAAATTCGTGCCTTCATATCTTTGTTCCATATATTTATCTGGATGAAATTTACAAGGCCATATTCGATGAACTATGTCATATTGCCATCGCAGTTTGGGTGGTGTCGCTGGGACTTCAACTATTTCTGTTTTTTGTAAGATTTCTTCTATAATTGCTGTGTCAAGGGCCTTTGCTTCCAAGAATGGTTTCAGTTTTTCCAACGATCCAACATCTTCCTTGCTGCACAATATGATTTTGTTGTCCTTAACACGTTTTAAATGCTGAAGTTGTGGCACTGGTAGAAGAGTGGCAAGTTGTTGCATTATTTTCGATATTTGTTTCTTGTCATCCACTGCGGTGACATAGACTTCCATCAATTTATTGGGTTCTGTGTATTCGTGAGACAAGATGGCTTGAATTGTGGACATATTTTGTATTTTTGGCTTTTTTTGTGGTGGCTCCATCGTTGTTGCTGCTTGTGAAGGCTGGTCTTCTACGAGAAAAAAAACAATAGTAAACAAATGAATTTCTTTCGGTTTTGTTAACTCTACAGTTGGTTAGGGTTTCGTAGATCGATAAAGACCAACGGTTTTTTTTTTCGACTATTTGCTAATGTTTCATGTATTTGTTGACTTTTAAAGCAATTCTTTTCTTAAAACAAGTTATATTCATATGCTCATGAAGACTAATTGGATTCTTAAAAACCGATTTCATAAACAAAAACAATGACATTTTCCAATATTTAAACATTAAAGCAGTGTATATGAATATCTCAGAAAATGGATGCAGCGCCACTATTTTCTTGCGGGCACTAGTATTACTATCCGTAATAATAGATTAGTGGGAGAGGTATCGCGTTATGAATACTTTAATACGCTTTTTTATGTTAGGTTCAAAATTGTTGGATCTATTTGAAAGGGGGTCATGAATAAAAAAAAACATTTAGGGACTTGATTAACTCTACCACATAAATGCTTTAGTTATAAAATATACAATACAATTAGCCATCGAAATGGGTCCCTCAAGTAATAAATTATAATTAATGTATTTGATAACGCAATAATTGTTAACAATTTGTGGAAATTGCTACTGGAAACAGTGAGTTGGACAAGTTGTTTTGATATTTGAGTTACTCAGAATTTACAAATTCTTACTGGAGAAATTTCATCAGTTGCCTGATTGAAAATCAGTTGTGGTCGATATGAAAATATTAAAAAAATTAAAGGTTGAATTTAAAAATTTAATTATTTTTTACAAAGTAAGCAATTTTGATTTGACTTTTTTAAATTGGATAAAACCTCCTGCAGCGTTTTTAGTACTACGTTCTAGTCGGACAGAATATTTTCCTATGTGTAGACATAACTGAACAAATAACACCAATGATTTTAGTTTTCGATTGGTGTCCAATATTTACATGAAAGTTTAGATAAATTAAGTAGCTATTTAGCCGATGGCAAATATCAACAATACCCCAACTTTTATAGAGTGAAGTACTTATAATTTTAAAAATTTCCATTCCATAAATTACAAGCTCTCCTATTAAAATCCATCACTGGTTACAAATCCCCTGGGGTTCAGATGGTTCATTGCGGTTCATGTATTCCAAGAAAAAAAAAAAAAAACGTTCTGAATCACTTAAAAACAACAAAGTGAGCGAGTTAGACCTCCAATGCGACCTTTTTCTTACAAACTTTGACCGGTCGTGCACCAATTGACCGAGAGTATTTTATTATACCCTCAGCCAAATGGCTAGAGAGGGTATATATCATTAGATACGTCCAAAACTTTCCTAATCGAAATAACGGTTTTAGACCCTATCCGTTTCAGGACATTTGTCTGTCTGTCTGGCTGGTGACCGCCATAACTCTCTTGGTCCAAATTTGGTACATCGTAATATTACTATCAACCTTAGACCGAGTTCGGAGATGGGTAATATTGGGCCACTCTTTCTGGTACCACAAAAGGTCGAAATTAAAAAAAAAAAAAATATTTTACTGCGCAAACAGAGAAAGAAAAAATCCGATTTTGCTCCAACTTTGCAAATCCTAATGTTTGCATCAGTGCTAGGACAGGTATGAAAATGGACAATATCGGTTGACACCATCAAGTAGCTCCCCCAAAAAGGTCAACATTTTGAATAATTATAACTCTTATAAAATGTGATTATATATAAACCAAATATAATTATTAACCCAAGTTCTGGTGGGAACATGCAATATATCAGTCCACTCCTTCCGGGAAATTCCCATTCAAGGGGTAAAAATTTAGAATAGCCATGAAGCTCGCAAAACGCGAAATTATCATCCAATTCCATCCAGACTTGGTACATCTCAATATTTCCACCAACACAACAACTGTTATAAATATGGTAGAGATCCGACCATTTCTTCTGGTATCTTCAAAGTTTTGAATAATCAAAACGATCATAAAATGCGAAATAGGCATGCGGTTCTCTTCATATTTCACACATCCCATTATTTCTACTAACACAAGATCTGCTATGAAGATGAGATATGTCGGTCCACTCATTCTGGTACCTCCCCTAAAAAAGGGTCAACATTTTGAATACCATAAAACGCAAAAGTAACATCCTATTCCATACAACTCAATATTTTCAACCCAAGCTCTTTTATAAAGATGATGGAGATTGAACCATTTTTTCTGGTACCTTTCCAATATGGGGTTCAAGATTTTGGAAAACAAAATGTTCAAAGAAAGCAAAATAAGCATCCAACTCTTTTTTGCTAACTCACGATCTGTTGTGAAGATGATATATATTTGCAAAACCCATTCTGGTACCTCCCCCACAAAGGGTCATAATTTTCAATACAAATGTAAATGTTTGATTTTCTTGTAATTTTGCCCTTTGAAACCCACTCCGTAGAGGGTCAACAATTTGAATAATCATAACAAAAGTCAAAATATATTTAAATAATCGAACATTGGCTGAGGGTTATACACATATCGGCAAGACCGACTGATATTTTTTAACTAAGATTCAAGTGAGTTTACATATGAATGTTAAAAAAATTTAATAAAAACCTAATTTACCAAACTATTAGTAAATACCACAACAGATATTCGACAATGTTAATCTTTCTATTTACCAGTACCGTCCACACGCACTTACCATTTATTTTATAAAATGGAATTTGCAAAGAAAATTTCTAATGAATCCCTCAATGCCCGTTAGTATCTTGCCATTATCCCAAGAACACAATTCTCCGCGGTTGCATTTTTACACGTGAATTAGAACGACAATATTCACCCTCCTGCATGAACAAACACACTCCACCACGACATACAATATATTCTTATAAGAATATGCCACTTGTTGATTATAATTTATTAACAACGTCTTTCCCCCGTTGATGTCACGAATGTGCGAACCTTCCTCAAGCAACCAACATCCAACAAATGTTGTGCAGGGGGGAGATTGTTGGTTTTTTTTTGGGGCAACTAGTAATGTAAATACAACATGTATGTAAGTAATTGGTTGCAACAAACAGGTTTGCTATAATTTTGGTTGCAAGCAGAGATGGGACCAAAAACGGAATGTGAAATGGTAAGTCTTGCATAGATAAAGAGGACTTGGGAAATATTTTTAACCGCAGAATTTTTGGTATTGAAAATGGGCAAAAAAGTCAACTTTTTGATATAGCCCCCACATAACTGTACCTCCAGTTTTAGGGTGTTTTTGGCTGTTTAAGATATATATTTTTAACAACATTTTATGTTTCCAATATGTAGGGAACATCTTCGCAAAGAACTGTCCATAAAGATCCAATTTTAGATACAGTCCCCATATGACTGTACCCCCCATATTCAGTATTTGGATGATTAGTGTCACATTTTTCTACACAGAATTGTATCAATTTTGGTATTTGGAGTTCCTAATGGATACTACCTTCACGTTTTTGTATTACTTCCATATAACGGTAGCACCCAATATTCGGTATTCTGATGATTTTAGCTAGACTTTTCATCGGATTTATTTCAAATTTGGTATTTGGAGCTCGAAATGGGTGACAGATCCACGTTTTCGCATAGCCCCCAGGACTAGGATTATCGATAGGTTATGTGCACTATATGCCGTTATATATGCGCTATAGGAAAACGTGTTCAGTGTTCTGCTACGGAACTAGAACCCATATCGGTTGCTACAGTTATATACTGAATATCGGTGGCTACCCTTATATGGGAGCTATACCAAAACGTAGATATATATATATATATATACAATTCAAAAGTTAGTTAGTTAGTTATTCAAAACCTTGACCCTTTGTGGGGGAGATACCAGAAGGGATAGTTCGTATCTTTATAACGGACCTTTTGCCTATAGAAATATTGAGATTTGTCAAGTCTGAATGGAATTGGATGCAGATTTCGCGTTTTATAAGATTCATGGGTATTGAAAATGTTGACCCTTTCTGTGGGGGAGGTACCAGAAGGAGTAGACCAATATATTCCATCTTCCCACCAGACCTTGGGTTAATAAAAATATTGTGATGTGTGTAATTTGAAGACAATTAGACTCTTTCAGCATATTTTATAAGAGTTATAATTTTTCAAATTTTTGATCCTATTGGAAGAAGGTACATGATGGAGTGGACCGCGATTGTTCACTTTTGGCACCTGACGTAGCATTGGTGGAAATTTTAGGACTTGCAAAGTTGGAGGAATATCGGATGATCCTTTCTCTTTCAGTCTTTTCAGTGCAGTAAAATATTTTTTTTTTTTTGAAAATTTCGAGGTTTGGCGGAGGTACCAAAAGGAGTGGACCGATATTACCCATCTCCGAACTCGATACAAGTTTGACAGAAAATATTACAAGGTACCAAGTTTGGACCAAATCGAATACCCCTTTCGAGAGTTGCAGTGCGCATCAACCAATCAGAGAGACATATGGACGCGCACCCCTAGATCAACTACAAATGTCCAAAGAGACCTTGGGACTAAAACCATTATTTCGATGGTCGTATCAAATGATATATACCCTCTGAAGCCAGCTGGCTGAGGGTATATAAAAATTCCTAACACGAATTGTTGGAACGAATCTAAAAATCTTAGAATTTGTTAAATTCCTTTCGAGGGTCTTCTTTGTATAAAGGATTATTTAGAAGATTATTTTTATACAGGAGATATTGAAGACTATTTTTTTAGATATTTTCATTCTCAATATATTTTACATGGTTCAATAATATGATTGGGACTTCTCACCCCTTGTGCATACGCCTCTGTATCACATCAAACATGTTGCAATGACCACTACCACAATTTACTTCAAACTAATAAAGCGCGCCAACACACAACACAATTTCTAACAAGTGGAACCTAACCCCCCATTGAGAGAAAATTGTGCTCGCCCCCCATCCAACTTGAAACAACACTTTGATGCAAAACAATGTTGCTGGCTGGCTGGCTGGGTGACTGGTTGCTGGCAGATGATAGCTGTGCCATCGACCGGCTGAAATAACAGAAGAAATGTTGCACAAATTTCCCATGCCAGGTTGGGGCAAATGGTTGGTGTTGCGATGCCGGCATGTTGTTGTTAGTTGGTCGTCGTCGTCTTCTTCTGCTTCTATTCTGCCAGTCAGTCAGCCAGTGTGTTAGCAAACCAAGTGGATGAGTGGATGAATGGGTGTGGGGGCAGGCGACAAAAATTGCACGCACTTGAAAGCAAAAAATCTTCTTCATGCGGCACAACAGCACAGATGGCAAAGTCAGTCGTTACCAAACTGCCGGTTCTTCAAATTGTTGACTGCGGAAAATAGCGGACGCGAAAAACCATTTCATGTGTGGCGAAAATCATCGTAACGTGGGAAAATTATAACAACAAAGACGAAAAAAAAAACATAGCGTCTTCTTAACAACGACGCCCGCGTGTAGAACCCTTAAAGATATGAAGAATGAAAAAAATGTACGCTAAGAATTTTTCAAGTGCTGCTCAGTGCCACGGTTGATTATTGCCTCGGGTCCTAATGTTGGGTGCTGCTAATGATGAAATGCTCGAGATTTTATGAAAATAAACAAATATAATTATTGCCGAGAAAACAAAACGCGTGAAATGAAAAATATTTTTCTTTAGTTGTTTTTGTTTTTTCTTTTGCAAATGAAAAGTGAAAATAAACACTCGAGGGTGTGAATGAGCTACCATTAATGGCCAATAATTAAAAATAAAAAAAAAATAATATTTATTAATATTGAAATTGAAATTCAAATATAAATTACAAATACAAAAAGCTTTCAAAATAGCCGCAATTAATCGCTAACGGCCAGTTTCGTGGAAGTAATTGAGGAAAAGAATTACAAAAAAAAGAAGGAGTTTGAGATTGGAAAAATTCTTTTAAAGAAAAAATATATATATTGTGCAATAAATATTTAACATATAAATAAAGTATTGCAAAGTTCATGAAGGAAATTTGATAATTCCATTAGAGAGAGGGTGGAAAAATATTGTAATTTTAAGGTAAGTTTTGTTATTGTGACCAGGTATATTTAATATTGCGTACGCTTTTGAAATGCAATGAATGGAGTTAAATTGTATAAAATTAAACAAAAACAAGTGAAAAAGCATAATTAGGTTTTGCCGACAGATTTATACCCTCAGCCAATGTTCGATTACTTAAATATATTTTGACTGTTAAAATTCTTGGCCCTCTATGGAGTAGGTTCCGAAAGAATTGTCCGTTTCTTATGGGAAATTTCGAGTCGATCTAGCGATATCCGTCCGTCTGTCTGCCTGACAGGCTGATGCGCACTGTAACTCTCGAAAGGAGTATCCGATTTGATCCAAACGTAGTACGTCTTAATATTTATAGTCAAACTTAGATCGAGTGCGGAGTTGGGCAATTTTGGTCCACTCTTTTTGGTACTTCCCCACAAAAGTTCGAAATTTTCAAAAAAAAAAAAAAAACAAGTAAGCAAAGGCTACAGTCGAGCGGGGCCGACCGTTGAATACCCTACAACACTATAATAAACGATACAGTTCATGTAGGCGAGATACTCGAAACAATTCCACAAGATATTGTGAGAAATAATAAAAGAAAACCATCAGGTTTCGTTCTCTAATTTTCGAATAATAGCAACTTAAACTAATTTGCTCATTTCCAATTTGTTGGTAGATGTTGCACGAAAATGGTCTTCCTAGATCTGGAACCAATATTTCCCAAAGACCTATAATCTCTCAGAAGTGGCAAAAGATTAACATTTATTATTGTTTTTGACTGAAACGCATCTATATGAGATACCGCCATTTGATTTATTCTTCAACGAAATCAGCGTTAACGAAATAGTCAGAAGTGCGTCTTTCCTGTATTTGTGAATTCTCCAAAAAGTCACTGGAATGGACATTTTCGTATTTTGTCTACAAAAGTTGGCAAACTATTTAACACACTGATGTCCATCCAAAACTGCTTGGCTTTTGTAATATCCGGTAACCCCCATTCAAATGTGTGTGAGGACCGGGCGATAATTACGACCTGCAGACAATTTTGAATTTTTGTGGTCCATTTCAACCCCTAAATATATGGCGATCATCTCCAAAAAGAGTAGGCTTCTATTCTGACCCTCATCTTATCTCCATGCAAAATTTAGTAAAGATCGGGCCATAAATGCGATCTGTATATGATATCCTGATATACTAACTACTTAGTTTTGTTAGCTGTAGAAATATTACCAACGGTTTAATTCAAAATGAAAATATGCCAAAAATATGACAAAATTGAAAATATATGAGAAAATTTTACAAAATCAATATTTTCATCTTTAGAGAGATAATTTTATGCGATTTTTTTAAAAGTTTTTTCTTTCCTGCCAAGAGGCCATTCTGAATTAATGAGAACTGTTGAAATCAGTTCAGCCGTTCTCGACATATAAGAGATTTTTCAAGCATATCTTCTTTGATAAACATATATATCGCACATATTTTGCTATATATCCATTTTGTTGGATGTTAACATCAATGTAAAGATCAGAAGTAACCTTGTCATGGCTTTGTGATTTCGCCGGGATTTAAAATATTCGCGGTTTAATGAAAAATTTTGAATTTTTCAACACAAAATATATGGTCTATTTTATCCGCTAAATATTATCCGATGACCACCCAAATTGGTAGGCTTCTTCCCCGCCCTAAACTCTAACTACATGCGAAATTCCGTGTCGATTGGTCTATAATTGCGACCTGTAGAGCAAGTGCAAAATCAGGAATTTCTTCAGTTTTTGGTCCATTTCAACCCCTAAATATTATGCGATCATCACCAAAAGAAATAGGGTTCTATTCTGACCCTAGTCCCACCTCCATTTTTATTTTCGTGAAGATCGGACCATAATTGCGACCTGTAGAGTGATTACAAATTAACATGGACAGACGGACAGACGGACAGACGGACAGACGGACGGACGGACATACATAGCTAGATCGACTCAGCTCAGCGAGCTAGGAAGATCCATATATACTTTCCTATATGGGAAACCAATATTTCGAGGTGTTACATAATTTTTGGGCCAATCAAACTTATAATACCCCCAACACATAGTGTTGTAGGGTATAAAAACCAAAGAAAAATTATATTGCACATAAAACGAAAGGATAGTCCAATTTTGCTCCAACCTTGCAAATCGTTTTTGCATCAGTGCTGGCTCAGGTGCGAAAATGGACAATTTTGGCCCACTACATTAAATATCTCCCCCCACCAAAGGGCCCTTATCTTCAAATTACACACATCACAATATTTTTATTAACACAAGGTTTGGTGTGAAATTGGAACACATCGGTCCACTCCTTCTTATACCTGCCACACAAAAAGTCCAATTTTTGAATATCCACAAAGCTCATAAAACGCGAAATTAACATCCGACTCCATTCAGACTTGGCACATCTCAATATTTCAATCAGCACAAGATATGTTATAAAGATGGTAGAGATCTGACAATTTCTTTTGGTACCTGCCCTTAAAAGGGTTAACATTTTGAAAAACCAAAACCAATATTTTTACTAACACAGGATCTGCTCTGATAATGGGATATATAGACGCACTCCTTCTGGTACTTCCCCCACAAAGTGTTTTGAAAAAGAAAACAAACATAAAACGTGGAATAAGCATCCAAATCTCTTCAAATTCCACACATCCAACCATTTTTGTAATTTATCGGAATCTATTATTTCGTATGAAATTGTATATAAATGTTCGATTTTCTTTAAATTTTGCACACAAATTTTTTTATCTGTATTAGATGAAGTGGAATATTTCGGACCACTATATCAGGTATAGAAATACTACAACGGTATGACAAAAGCTGAAAGAGTGCTCGGACAGAGTAGAATATGGTAGACTTTCGATTAATTTTACTTCCGCTCAAAAACGACGAAATTAAGCTCACTCCTATTCAAGCGACATCGAAAAATTGAGATTGGTTGATTTTTCCCTGTGCCCAGGAGCGCTTCCGCTCGAACTCGGGTAAGTCGAGCTAAGTCGGTAAGAACGAGTTTTTCGGAGATCTGAAACAAGATAGAAATCTCTGGGCTAGGGATTTTAAATTTGGAGCCATATATAAACCACCGATTCTCGATCGTCCTTCACTATAATTCTAACAAATCGAACATAGTCGAAGTAAAGGAATTTCGAAATTAGCCATTTCATCTAACTTGTACTTCCAATATTTGTTTTTTTTTTTTTCATCCGTGTGGTGAAGTTCTTGAATAACGCCAGACTGGTATTTTTCACAGGATATATCTATTAAATTGTTTAAAAAACACGATTTTTATCAGGAAATCACACAAATTTTTACCAAAATCCTTGAAAAATAGGTCTTAGTCTTGGGGTCCTTGTAAAAAATTCTAAAAAATCCACTATTTATTGTCAGGGGTTTCTGAAAGATTTATGACTTTTTGCCAGGAAATCACAAAAATATTTCAAAAACCCAAATTTCTTTACAACGATTTTTGCAAATGGTATTGTACAAGAAAATCATAAAAATTTTCTTAAATAACCAAAGCTTTTCACCAGAAAGGCCAAAAAAATATCCAAGATTTTTGTGCAGGTGGTTCTTTAAAAATATCTCTTCAAGTATCCAAGATTATTAGTCTGGATTCCTTGTAAATAATTCTTGGGAATCTACCATATTCGTTAAGAGGGGCCTAAATAATTTAAAAAATTCTGAAATGCACGCTTTTCGTTCAGAAGCTTCTTGTCATAAGATTCACGGTTTTGGGTCAGGAAATCATAAAAATATTTTAAAAATCTAAATATTTTCAGGGATATTTTAAAGTAAAAGCTATTCAGTTTAAATATCACTATTAAGTTTGATAGACTAGACTTTTACTTTAAATCATCCCTGAAGATGATTTCCGGAGGAAATCGAAATATTGGAAAAACATAGTTTTTTAATGACTTTAAGCCAAGTAATTATAAAGTAAAAGTAAAATAAATATAACAGGTCAACAATATACAACAACAACAAAAAATCTAAATTTATACACAAAATCTAAATCTAATGTAAAAAAATCTAAATCTAAATTTTTACATTTAATACCACTTCAAAAATCCCGTATTTTTTAGTCGGGGATTCCTTCAAAGATTTTTCTTCAAAAAACCCATGATTTGGTCAGGTGTAAAACATGTAAGAAAATTTTTATGAAATGTAAAATTTTTAATCAGGAGGTCCTTTTAAAAATATTTTTAAGGATCCAAAATTTTTGTTCAGAAGATTCTTTGAAAACAATTCTTCAAGAGTTCCTCACAAAAAATTACATTTTAAAAAAAATATTAAAAATTCAGGATATTTGGTACGAAAATATGTAAAAAATAAAGAGTTTTAGTATGGAAGACCTGTAAAAATGTTCAAAAAATCCATGTTTTGTGCATTCACGATTCAGAAGGACATTGTAAAAAGTATTTTTAAAAATTCACATTATTTGTGCTCTTTTTTAAGGACCTCCGATTTTTGTCAAAATGCTATTGAATGAAATGCTCTAAAAAATTCACTATTTTTGGTACGGAGATCCTTCTTCGAAAATTCTAATTTTTTAGTAAGGAGTTCCTTTAAAAATATCCGTAAGAAATTTTCAATTTTTAGAAATCTTTCTTCTGGTCAGAATGTCATTTAAAAATATTGCATTAAAAATCCACGATTTTTCGTCTGGAGGTCCTTTAATACTTCTTCAAATACCAACGATTTTTGGTCAGGAGAAGCGTGTAGAGTAATTTGAAAAAGTTCATGATTTTGTATAGCCACTATGTAGTTTTGACAAATATTTTTTATACCCTACAACACTATGTGTTGGGGGTATTATAAGTTTGATTGGGCCAAAAATTATGTAACACCACGAAATATTGATTTCCCACATAGGAAAGTATATATGGATCTTCCTAGCTCGCCGAGCTGAGTCGATCTAGCTATGTATGTCCGTCCGTCCGTCTGTCCGTCTGTCCGTCTGTCCATGTTAATTTGTAATCACTCTACAGGTCGCAATTATGGTCCGATCTTCACGAAATTTAGAATAGAGGTGGGGCTAGGGTCAGAATAGAACCCTATTTCTTTTGGTGATGATCGCATAATATTTAGGGGTTGAAATGGACCAAATACTGAAAAAATTTCGGATTTTGCAGTAGCTATACAGGTCGCAATTATAGACCAATCGACGCAGAATTTCGCATGTAGCTAGAGTTTAGGGCGCGGAAGAAGCCTACCAATTTGGGTGGTCATCGGATAATATTTAGCGGGTAAAATAGACCATATCTTTTGTGTTGAAAAAATTCAAAATTTTTCATTAAACCGCGTATATTTTAAATCCCGGCGAAATCACAAAGACATGACAAGGTTACTTCTGACCTTTACATTGATGTTAACATCCAACAAAACGGATATATAGCGAAATATGTGCGATATATATGTTTGTCAAAGAAGATATGCTTGAAAAATCTCTTATATGTCGAGAACGGCTGAACTGATTTCGACAGTTCTCATTAATTCGGAATGGTCTCTTGGCAGGAAAGAAATAACGTCTAAAAAAATCGCATAAAAATATCTCTCTAAAGATGAAAATATTGATTTTGTAAAATTTTCTCATATTTTTTTCAATTTTGTCATATTTTTGGCATATTTTCATTTTGAATTAAACATTTGGTAATATTTCTACAGCTAACAAAACTAAGTAGTTAGGATATCAGGATATCATATACAGATCGCATTTATGGCCCGATCCATACGAAATTTTGCATGGGGATAAGAAGAGGGTCAGAATAGAAGCCTACTCTTTTTGGAGATGATCGCCATATATTTAGGGGTTGAAATGGACCAAAAAGTGCAAAATTGTCTGCAGGTTGTAATTATCGCCCGATCCTCACGCACATTTGAATGGGGGTTACCGGAGATTGCAAAAGCCAATCAGTTTTGGATGGCCATCCAAATATATTCAATGTGTGAAGGATTTTGCCAACTTTTGTAGACAAAATACGAAAATGTCCATTCCAGTGACTTTTTGGAGAATTCGCAAATACAGGAAAGAAGAAGAATATAGTCAAATGTCTGTATCTCATATAGATGCGTTTCAGTCAAAAACCAATAATAAATGTTAATCTTTTACCACTTCTGAGAGATTATAGTTCTTTGGGAGATATTGGTTCCAGATCTAGGAAGAGCATTTACGTGCAACATCTACCAATAAATTGGAAATGAGCAAATTAGCTTAAGTTGCTATTATTCGAAAATTAGAGAACGAAACCATTTATTATTTGTCACAATATCTTGTGGAATTCATTCGAGTATCTCGCCTATATAAACTGTATCGTTTATTATAGTGTTGTAGGGTATTCAACGGTCGGCCCCGCTCGACTGTAGCCTTTGCTTACTTGTTTTTTTTTAAATTGACGTATTCTTTTTAGTTTTTCCAAATATTTTTACAAAATTTAATTTGTCAAGAGGTCCATGAAAAAAATTTTAGTCAAGAGGTCCATGAAAAATGCTTTAAAAAACATTCAATATTTATCTATAGTCACGAAGTCTTTGACAATAATTAAGAAAAAAATCATGATTATGGTAAGTTTTAAAAATAATCATTAAAAATCCAACCATTCTGCCCAGAAGGTTCTTGAAAAAAAAAATTGTTCTTAAAAAATCTTCAATTAACTGATGTTTAAAAAAAAATCACCAGTTTTGTCAGCACCAGTTTTGGCAGCAGGTTTTTGAAAATTATTTTCAAAATTTCAATTATTTCAGCAGGTCCTTGGAAAAATATTCTTTAAAAAATCTGAAATATCTTTAAAAAGTGCAACATTTTATTAATGCCGTTATTGTCATTAAAAAAAAAAAAATATATATATATATATATATATATATATATATATATATATTTAGAATTTTTGGAGCGTATAATTTCCATTGTTATGCTTTGGAGGGTATATTAACTTTGAAATTTTAGTGTTTTTATTCTGGATCAGCATATAATTCTAAGACGAAAATATTGAGATAGAAGGCTAAAATATTGCACACGTGTGTATTTTGCCAGTAGGCAGGCATTAAATATATATATATATATATATATATATATATATATATATATATATATATATATATATATATATATATATATATATATATATATATATATATATATATATATTTAATGCCTGCCTACTGGCAAAATACACACGTGTGCAATATTTTAGCCTTCTATCTCAATATTTTCGTCATAGAATTATATGCTGATCCAGAATAAAAACACTAAAATTTCAAAGTTAATATACCCTCCAAAGCATAACAATGGAAATTATACGCTCCAAAAATTCTAAAGATAAATATGGAAAAAAAGTCATTTTACATATGACCCAAACATCATGTGTAAACTGGCCTTTAACCATTAAAATGTTACATCAATATTTGGTTTTGACAAAAAGTTTCATATTTAGCATTCATAATTTATGGCCTATTGAAAATAAAGACAATAACGGCATTAATAAAATTCCAATAACAATGTCAGTAAGTGTTAACGATGTTCGAACTGTCTTTGCCAGCAGCAACAACAACACAACAACAGCAATTCAACTTCATCATATCAATCAACTTCAGTTTCGTAAAGTATTTTCATCCTTCACACTTCACTCCTGTGTGTAAAATAAGCCAAGATTCAAAGGCAGTGTGGGGCCTTTATCGTCGTCATCACCATCTTCGACACCCTTGTGATCATTATCATCCTCTTCATCATGGCCATTATCAACATTAGCCTCGAGTGGCATAATTTAAGAAATGTGTAATGTAAACAGTAAATAAAGCCATCATCATTTTCGAGATTACCAACAACGACAAGGATAATCATCAGCAACATCATCTCAAGTACGGCAAAAACATTAATATTGAAATGTTATTAATGCCACCACCAACACCATCAGCACCACCACAGCCAAGTTACCAGGCAGCGAAAACCAGCCTATTTAATTATTGATGATTGTACCAATGGAAATTGAACAACAGTAACAACAACAGCAGCAATAATAATGCCAAAAAAGCTAAATTGATTATTGATATTTTGACATTGATTTTCGGCTCGTTCAGTTTTGTTCATTCGTTGATTCAGTCATTCATTCATTCATTCATTAATGGTGCCATTAATTTCCATCATTTGTTTGAAGTTTCAGTTTTCTTGTTTACTTTGGCCTTAATTTATTTGTTTTCCTTCGCCGGCCTCACTTCACTGTCAGACTATTTACAAAAATACATATTTCTATGAAGGGTAAACACAAATTCACCCGAACTGCTTGTCAGTGTGTAATTTAAAATAACTATAATTATTGAAATGTGAAAATAAACTAACGAGTTTGTTCTTTGCTGAGAAGCATCTATGCATACATACACTCTGACAGAAGAGATAAGGACTTAAAAGTTGTTCAGATTCTTAAAATTTTAGAGCTCCAGAATCGACGGATCTTCTTAATAATAATGAGGTGTATTTTATAATTCAATAATGTCAATAACTTAAAAATTTGGATCTCTGAAAAACCAGAATGTTTCGAACAGCTGAGTTTTGGTCAATAGGCCGATGTGAATATTTTTTTATATCCTACACCACATTGTGGCAAGGGTGTTATGTCTTTGTGCATTTGTTTGTAACATGGATAAGGAAGCGAGATGGAACCATAGTTACTTTTAAGGTTCTTCATAGAATCAGTTTCTGAGTCGATTTATGCATGTCAGTCCGTCCGTCTCTCAATGTATTTTTGTGAACAAAATGCAGGTCGCATTTATTACCCGATTGAAATGAATTTTTCCAAACAATATTAGTTTGGGCCAAGGATAAACTCTATTGAAACTGGTGAAAATCGGTTCAAATTTAGATATAGTCCCCATAAATATATCTTCAACCGATTTCGGTTTAATTGTGCACTATTTGGCCCATATCAGTCAATATGACCTGAATTTTGGCACATCCGACCGTATTCAGTCTGGAAGCAATTGCATCAATTTTTGGTGAATATCGCTTCAGATATAGCGATAGCTCCCATTTATATGTTTCATCCGATTTGGGATTTCAAGTCCCACACATGCGTAATATGCACTCCAGAAGAATGATATTTGGTAACGGATTTCAGAAACAGCTCGAAAATACCTCTGTCAAATTTTATCGAGATATTGGATTTGTGACATATTTTTAAAGAAATTTTTAAAGGAATCTCGAAGTTATTAACCCGGATTTTTTAAGTATTTTTTTAAGAATTATAGGACTTATGAAACTGAAGAACATTTTCTCAAAAATAATATAGTTATGCCTGAGGATTTTTTAAGTAATTTTTCCGAGATATGAATGCAGATTTTTAGGGATTTTTTTCCAAGGATTTTCTTTGTGGAATTTTAAGGGGTATTTTTCAAAAACTCTTGGAATTATTCAGGTGGATATTTTTCGAGGACTCTCAGAGTAATAAAGGGTGAGATTAAAAAAACTGCAACAAAGTCAAACACCATAATTTTTCCCTTTTTTTATTTTATTGAATGAAAGCAAAAAATGTCGGAAATAGGGAATTGGCCTTTAAACGGCCAATGAAAACACATTTGCTGCCCGAATGTTGTTTTGCGGTATTTTGACCCATTACCGGCGAAGCGCTTGCTTGAGGTGATCGACACTTTGGTATTTTTTAGTGCCAAACTTGCATTCCAAAATACTCCAGATACAATAGTCCAATGAATTGGTATCCGGAGTTTTTGGTGGCCATTGTGCGCTGGAAATGAAGCGAGGAACCTCATTTTGTTACAATTCTTGGGTGGCGCATACTGAGTGTGATGGTGCTGAGTCCTGTTGGAATATCCAAGGTCTGCGGCCAAAATGTTTGCGTGCCCACGGCTTTAATACACCCCTAGAGTATTTTCGCGATAATATTCGGCTTTATTCTGATGCCACGGTAGATTAATACGAGCGGAGAGCGACCATCGGCTGTTATGGCGGCCCCCACCATCACCATAGCCGGCGCTTGAGTTTTGGTGGGCAACCGAAGGTGCACATTTTCAGCTGACCTCTTTGGCAAGTAAACACGATGATTTTGTTTGTTTACAAACTGCTGGACAACGAATGTTTTCTCATCGGAGAAACCAAATTCGGCAGTTCACTACTTTCGGCCAAGCGAAGAAACTCTATAGCTCTTTTGAGTCCATTTTCTTTCTGTTGCGGTGTAAGTGCTTGCTTTACCCCGAGCTCATTTTTCAATATTGCGATATGTTGAGCTCACGAGCAATTTTTCGGCCACTGCGACGCCGGTTTGGATCAAGTCGCTTCTTTACTTTACTAACCTTTCTGCTGATGTTGCTGTTTTCTTCTGTCCAATTCCTTGACGTCGGGCTACGCTACCAGTATCAGTATCACGGTAACGAGCGATGGTGCGAGACAAAAAAAAAAAAATCACATTTAAATGCTGGAGTGCCCTAACGATAGCCACTTGTAGTTTTCCAGCCAAATATAAAGAAATCAAATTATCACGCAGGAATTCCATCACGAATAACTTGTTTTCCGGAGAATTCTTACCAAAATGCTTTTGTACGCTTGTAAACAATATAATGAGTTGTCACTGGAATAATTTTAACAGCTGTCGGAAGAGTGGCTTAGAAATGACAGCAGACTGATGTTGGTTGCAGTTTTTTCATCTCACCCTGTATACTTTGTTATGTCTAAATTATTATTTCGAAGTGTTATAGACGGAATGACGAACTAATGTGCCCTCCATACTATATGTGGTGAAGGGTATAAAAATGACAACAAATATTGGGAGGTAACGTTATATGGGGGCTATATGAAAATTTGGGCCGACATGACCCATTTTCGTACTTAAGCTGCCTGCTGACAGAACACACATGTGTGTAAAATTTTAACCTTCTACCTCGAGATAGCGTGACAGACACATATTGTTTGTTTCAGTTTTCATATAAAGATTCTTTGGTTTCCTCGAATTTCAAGTATATAGAGCCTTCGGCAATATTACTAATAATAATAATACCGTCAAGAAAATGTATTTTCGTCCAAAGTAAAAGGAAAATAAAAAAATTGGCCGATTTTATTGCTCTATTTGTTCAATTTGTAATCAATCACAAAAATTGCTGGTCAGTCTGATTCTCTGTGTGACCTGTGTTTTACTATGGTTGTCACCATTGAAATTAGTTATAGGAGATAACCAGGCAAATACTTTTCTTTATAAATTTTTGATTTTCAACTTAAAACGAAGAGATAATGCCTCAGTGAGACGGCGTTTTTTTATCAGTAAAATGCCGACAAGATAAATTCTGTTGGTTAAATTAGGCTTTTGATAACGGAAGAGGAACATAACTGTTCGATGAGGTCAACGCTCAACAATTAGTAGTAACACTAATTTTATATTTCCACCATACCATGGAGGATATATTTAGTTTGTCATCCCGCTTGTTACTCTCCAAAATATGCATTTTAGACCACATGAATTATATATATTCTTGATCTGCATATAATTTTCTGAGGCCAGATTTTTTTCTATAGAAAAAAATGCCTCAGTGAAAAGCTGAGGCCAGATTTTTTTCTATAGAAAAAAATAATGCCTCAGTGAAAAGCTGAGGCCAGATTTTTTTTCTATAGAAAAAAATAATGCCTCAGTGAAAAGCTGAGGCCAGATTTTTTTCTATAGATAAAAATTATGCCTCAGTGAAAAGCTGAGGCCAGATTTTTTCTATAAAAAAAAAATGCCTCAGTGAAAAGCTGAGGCCAGATTTTTTTCTATAGAAAAAAAAATGCCTCAGTGATGCTGAGGCCAGATTTTTTTCTATAAAAAAAATGCCTCAGTGAAAAGCTGAGGCCAGATTTTTTTTAGTGAAAAGCTGAGGCCAGATTTTTTTTAGTGAAAAGCTGAGGCCAGATTTTTTTCTATAGAAAAAATGCCTCAGTGAAGCTGAGGCCAGATTTTTTTCTATAGAAAAAAAATGCCTCAGTGAAGCTGAGGCCAGATTTTTTTCTATAGAAAAAAATGCCTCAGTGAAGCTGAGGCCAGATTTTTTTCTATAGAAAAAAATGCCTCAGTGAAGCTGAGGCCAGATTTTTTTCTATAGAAAAAAATGCCTCAGTGAAGCTGAGGCCAGATTTTTTTCTATAGAAAAAAAATGCCTCAGTGAAGGTGAGGCCAGATTTTTTTCTATAGAAAAAAATGTCTTTGTGAAGCTGAGGCCAGATTTATTTCTATAGAAACAAAAATGCCTCAGTGAAGCTGAGGCCAGATTTTTTTCTATAGAAAGAAATAATGCCTCAGTGAAGCTGAGGCCAGATTTTTTTTCTGTAGAAAAAAAATGCCTCAGTGAAGCTGAGGCCAGTTTTTTTTTTTATAGAAAAAAATGCCTCAGTGAAGCTGAGGCCAGATTTTTTTTCTATAGAAAAAAATGCCTCAGTGAAGCTGAGTCCGGATTTTTTCCTATAGAAAAAAATGCCTCCGTGAAGCTGAGGCCAGATTTTTTTTCTATAGAAAAAAATGCCTCCGTGAAGCTGAGGCCGGATTTTTTTCTATAGGAAAAAAATGCCTCAGTGATGATGAGGCCAGATTTTTTTTTATAGGAAAAAAATGCCTCAGTGCCTCTGTGGCCGATATCTATCATATTCACGCTAGGTCTTGTAAACATTGGGCTGTGTCAAATTTGAAGATATTCGGACTCTTAATTCACATTTTAGAAGAGTTATAATTTTTCAAAATTTTGACCCTTTGTTGGAGAGGTACTTTTTCAAAGAGGTCATTTTTGCAAAATCTCGAACTTAAATTGCTGGAAGTGTACCGATCTTGTCCACACCACGACGTGACCTAAATTCTTTTAAAATTTTAATATTGCTATATTAGACTAGGCAGACAAACGGGCCTGGTTTTATTGACTCCAAAATGTCCTGAAAAGACTGCTATGGACTTAAATCGTCGTTTTGACTAACATGTTGGTCATATCTGTAGCCATAAGGATGAGGGTATAGAAATAAAGAGTTGCTCCTACTGAGCTGAATGACATACTATTGTCTTACCAAGTAATGAGCAGCAGTAGCGGCAAATAATGTACACGTCAGACTATAAAACCTAAGGTCGCTGGATGGAACTGTGCTTTCTGCAAATGTGCTTTATAAACTAATTTTTAGTTGAGCCGATCTTTTGTTGGCAGGTTTTATTCTGATTTTCATTTTCAGTCGATTTTCCAGTAATTCGATATTATTTGTTACTATTAGAAAAAAAATCCTCTCCCAGGCTCCCATCTTCACAAGGAATGACCCATGTCTTAACCCCTGTCTGGACGTGACAGAAAATGTGTCCAGAACTTGTTTTTCTATTGACCCATCACATGTTTAGATGGTCCATAAAAATACAACCCCCCTCCATTAGAGTCTAGACGAAAATAAGTGTGTTGAGTAACAAATCCCTTTTATTATAACTCAGGACAGGATACTTCATGGTCATCGTTTAACTAAAAGGTTTTTAGCAACACTCAACATAAAATTCTCCGAGATGTTTGTTCGTAAACAAAATCAGATATTTCCTAGAAAAAAATGTTGTTGATTTTCTGCAAAAGAGAAGAAGAAAAAACTAAACAACTCACACACACATGTACACTTCACTGCTATTGGATAACAAAGGTTCTTTATTATTTATTACGAAAAAATCCTTGATTTCAATAAAAGTATAAAATTCTCAAAAATAAAAACTCTTTGTTGTTACAACAAAAAATATTTCGGAAAACACTTCAGTTATGTAAGGAAAACCAGTAAAGAAAGTCTTAAAATCGGGCGGGGCCGACTTTATGATACCCTACACCACTTTGCTAATTTAGTAGAGCTCCACATAACAATTAAAAGTTTTTATGGGAGAATTCAAT